>NC_142585.1:37558750-37868333 GCF_965207765.1 Zootoca vivipara
GCAGCGCAAAGCCGGCATGGGGTGCAGTTTCGGAGGCTTCCAAGGCTGCACCCCATGTCGGCTTTGTGCTGGGAGAAGCGGCGGCGGGAGATGTTTCTCCCGCCGCCGCTTCTCACAGCGTAAAGCCGGCATGGGGTGCAGTTTCGGAAGCCTCCGAAACTGCACCCCATGCCGGCTTTACCCAGCGAGAAGCGGCGGTGGGAGAAACTTCTCCCGCCGCCGCTTCTCACAGCGTAAAGCCGACATGGGGTGCAGTTTCGGAAGCCTCCGAAACTGCACCCCATGCCGGCTTTACCCAGCGAGAAGCGGCGGTGGGAGAAACTTCTCCCGCCGCCGCTTCTCACAGCGTAAAGCCGACATGGGGTGCAGTCTCGGAAGCCTCCGAAACTGCACCCCATGCCGGCTTTACCCAGCGAGAAGCGGCGGTGGGAGAAACTTCTCCCGCCGCCGCTTCTCACAGCGTAAAGCCGACATGGGGTGCAGCCTCGGAAGCCTCCGAAACTGCACCCCATGCCGGATTTACCCAGCGAGAAGCGGCGGTGGGAGAAACTTCTCCCGCCGCCGCTTCTCACAGCGCAAAGCCGACATGGGGTGCAGCCTTGGAAGCCTCCGAAACTGCACCCCATGCCGGCTTTACACGGCGCGCCGATGTGGGAGGTGTTTTGCCGGCTGCCTTCCCCTTGAATTGGGGAGGGCAGCCAGCGAAAACGCCTGACAGATCCGGGATTTCCTCCCACCCCCGCCCGACAGATCCAGGATTTCCTCCCTCCCCCCGCCCGACAGAAGTGCGGCGATGTGGGGGTGTTTTGCCGCCTGCCTTCCCCAAGCCAAGGGGAAGGCAGGCGGCAAAAAGCCCTGGCAATTTTTCACTGCACGCTGGACTTTGGAGTCGGAGGTTTGTTTTTCTATGGCCACGCTTCGCAAGACGAAGCGGCGGCCATAGAAAAACTCGTCGTCTTCCGAGGCAACCTCCGATCGCAAAATCCATTCGTATAGCGGAAAATTCGTCTAACAGGGCATTCGTTAACCGAGGCACCACTGTACAGGTAAAAGATTCATAAGCTTCAGGTAATCCTTTGAAAAGCACCTCAGGTTGAATATGAGAGAGCAACAGAATGTCCTTTTAAAATTTAACAGAGTGGCTAAGAAACACAATGCACCACATTGGGCTACAGTACGATCTCATTGACTGCATTCACATGCCATGCTAAACTGTGGGTTCGCATGGAGTGAGCAAGCATAGTGAACATACCCCCTCACCACCTCCTATGCAGCCAAGAAGAAGAGTGTGAGAGTTTCCACTTCTAGGTAACCATTGCTTCCTCTGTTGTCTGGACTGAGAGCAGCCATTTATGTTAAGTAGAATTAGTTTCTGAAGTTAGCTTATTGGAAAAAACCATTTGAAGTTGGTGTGCTTGATATTAACCATAGTTGATGTTAACTGCAGCTTGTTGTACTGGGCAACACAGCAAACCATGGCTAGGCATAAGTGTCAGGGTTCCTTGCCACACGAGAGGAGGAGATGTAAGGGGAAAGCATGCAAGTCAAGGTTTGTTGTGGCCTGTTCTTGCTTGGGCATCAGCATGCAAACCCTGTCATTAAGGCATATTACATGCATTTTACCCTGAGGCCGCTGGGATTTTCAGTGATATAATCAGCCCTTGAACCACAGAATAAGCAGAGTGCGCTTAACCCCTGAATGCCATTGTCTCTTTTGATAACTCTTTCTCCCCTCTTGCTGCTTTTGCTTCTGGTGGTGTTAACTCTCCTCTCCTTGTCGCCGCTTTTCTCTCTAGCACATGCCGCCACTGGATCAGGGGTGGGAACAGGTGAGGCGATGTCCTTGGGTGTCCTGATTACATGAGCACTTCCTTCCTCCCCTCATACTTTTCCAGATCACCATTTCATACTTTTAGCAGGTTAAAACCCCACACCTTCTGCAGGTGTCTCTCTCTCTGCGAAGCCTCTCTGTGCCTTGGCATCCCAGCTTCAGTGACAATGGGTTTTGCTAAATCAGGGGTGGGGGGACTCCAGGCCCCTGAACCAAAGGCCACCTTCCAGGCCTATGTGTCTGGCCCTCGGAACTTCTTCCAAGCCCGCACCCTCACCAGTCCTACTTTGCACCCTCCTTCAGTGCTTTTGCCTGGCTTGGTCAGGCCAAAAGCCCGTCTTATTCTCACAACCAGATGTCCCAAAAGGGAATCCTACAAACAGGATTTGAGCTCACCCACTTGCAATTCCCAGGAACAGCATGCTGCCTCCAATGTTGGAGGGAGACGCTAGCCCTTGTGGCTGGTGGCTGTGGATAGCTTTTCCTGCTCCATTGTTTTGTCTAATTCTCTGCTAAAGCCATCCAACTTGGTGGCCTTCATTCCATCTTGTGGGAGAGAGCTCTGATGTGTGAAGATGTCCTTTCTTTTGTTTGTCCTGAATTTTTCTGAGAAAATATTTTCTGCTTTCCATTTTATGCACCTTTGTTGTGCATGCTTTTTCCTGAACTAAAAAGCCCAAGGCTTGTGCCTCCCCCGCCCACCGCTCCTCATAGCCTTTCCAGTAGACCAGTCCTGCAGGGTGTTTCCTGGGAGACTCATTATTAGCATTTGGAAGCCTCCAATAGCACAGCTCTTGCATCCTCCCAGGAAAGGTCTTGTGGGCTCTCCTTCCCCATATGTTCTCCTGTCTCTTCTGCTCCTTTGCGCTGCAGGCCAGGGTCACCAAGGAGCTAGCGGAAGCCACGGCACAGATCTCCCAGCTCCAGCTGGAGCTGGCCCATCATCAGAAGCAGGGGATGGATCTCCACTCCCAACTGAATGAAGCCCTGACAGAGTCGGAGAGGCACAGAGCCCAGGTCAACCAACTGCATACACAGCTGGCAGGTAAGGGAAGCTGAGGGAGGCGCTGAAATGGCAGAAGAGCACTATCCAAGCATGTGCAGAGTAGTTTTGTCATCCTAGGAAATTCTTTAGGTTGTGGGCAGGGAACCTATGGCCCTCCAGGTATTACTGGCCTTCACCTCCCATGAGCCTCAGCAAGCGTAGCCAGGGATGATGGGAGTTGGAGTCCAGCAACCTCTGGAGGTCCTGCTCCTTAGGGCCTCCTGCAGTGTAGCTGTTAAAAACTCAGAGGCAAAATCTCCTTCAAAGACTCTTGACCAGGCTTCCTCAAACTTGGCCCTCCAGATGTTTTGAAAGTACAATTCCCATCACCCCTGACTACTGGTCCTGCTAGCCAGGGATCGTGGGAGTTGTAGGCCAGAAACATCTGGAGGGCTGAGTTTGAGGAAGCCTGCTCTTGACTTTAATTCCATCTGTTTAAAAAAGGAGAGCTTCTGATCTTTACAAACTTTATTGATTGTATTTCTATGCTGCTTTTTGTTGAAATGAATCTCCAGCTTACAAACAACAATAACATAATGTAACATAATAGAAAATGCGTTTGTGCAGATTCTGGATCTTCCTTGCGCTGCTTGCAAGAGCAGAGTGAGAAAAAAACATGTGATATGTCTATAAAGTTACACGGAGGCCCCATCCACACTATACAGCATTATCATACCACTGCAGTCAGTCATGGCTTCCTCCCAATGAATCCTGGGAAGTGTGGTTTGTTCCGGCTATATGTTTAAAGCATATAGTGCAGATGGCACTGTACTTAGGCTTAGCTACAGCAGTGGATGGAAACAAGGACATGCACTGCGGCACAGGCTTCCATCTGTCACCGGCTCTGTGCCCCACCCCCACAGAACTTCAGAAGTCATCTGACGACATGAAAAGCAGATACCAGGAGGAGAAGCTGAGCAGGAAGCAGTTGGATGAGAAGGTGACGGCCCTGGAAGAGGAGCTGGCTGATCTCAGCATTAAGAAGGAGAATCTGGAGAAGGTAGTGCCCAGGGGTGGCAAAATTCATCACCAAGGCCAGAAGTGGCTCCCTGGAAAACTCTAGCTGACCCTTAGGATTCTCCCAGTGACACACACACACACACACACACACACACCAGCTTTGCACCTTTGGCTATTCTTTGCCTCCCTGGAAGATGCCCTTGAACTCTGATCATGCTTCTTCTGAAATGAAGGATTGAAAGGGACAAGTGGGGAAATTAATGTGTGTTGCTCCGCCTACTTTGACTACTGGCAGGCAGCCCCCAAGAGGTCATAGTCAGTGGAGGCTGGTCTATTAGGCAAACGGGGCACTGCCCTCACCCAGCCACCACTTGCTTGGCTTCTTCCTTACAGCCAATCAGGATGTGGCTCTGCCTGTCATTGGGCTCCTTGCCTTCTGCCCCACCCACCTTAATGGGCAGGAGCCACCCATCCTTAGAACACCTCTGCTCACTCTGCTGGGTTCTCACGTCTGCCGTAGGCCCCTCTGCTTACTGTTTATTACAGGGGCTCCTGAACTGTGGTCTGCGCACCACCACTTAGTTAATGCTGGTTTCCTTCTAGCTTTCCCTGCTTAAAACCACAAGAAGCTCAGAGAACGAGAAGCTGTCACCGCAGCAGGAACAGCCAGAGCCTGTGAAAGGCAAGGTCAGTGAGGCTCCCTTAAAACCTCTTGATGGAGAGTCTGCGGTTCTAACGTGCCGCATGGGCTTGTTACACATCTGTGCTGTGAGCCAGTGCGATGTTGTGTAGTGATGCAGAGACTGAACTGCTTGGTGCAAATGTACAGTATATGGAGATTAGCTTTAGCTGAAAAAGCAACTCATAAATTACATGTAGTCAAAGGCTGGAGGACCCTGAAAAATTCTATGCAGGCAGTTGGGTGGGATTTTGTCTTGTATACAATCTGTAGAGAGACAAACAGGGCTCCCTGTCCACAGTACAGTGTGAAATGTGGCTTGCCTAATTGGTCCCAAACATTTGGAAGGGCACCAGGTTGGGAGAGGCAACAGCAGTTTAAAACAGTTTACAGTCTCCCACAAGGAGATACCTCACAAATAAGGTATCTCCTAAAAATATACGCAGATGTGCTCCTCTCTCTGTAATCAACCCTGAGGTGCTCCTGAAATAAGAAGTGTTAAGGGAAGTTTTTTTTTTTGGGGGGGGGGGACAAGCAGCGGAGAGAAATCTTAGTCACATTCAGCCAAAAACAATGGCAAACCATACTTCTGTAACTTCAATCGGGAGTTGTTAGTCTGAACAGCACAATGCAATGTCATCCATCTCTTGGCACGTGGATGCTATCCAGATAATGTATGTTGGTTGTAAAATAAATGAATAAATGAAATCACCATCAACAACAACCACATTTGGCTGTCCAGAAGCTCTTCATTCAAAGCCCGCTGCCCCTGCTGGTGTAGCTTCCCTGCCTTCTGACTCTTTGGCATCATCCTGCCCCAGGTGAAGAAGATTATGAACGAGGTCTTCCAGTCCCTGCGGGGCCAGTTCAACTTGGAGGAGTCCTATACCGGCCAGGAGGTCCTGGGGATTGTCCTGAACACCATCAAGGTACAGCCCAGGGCAGATTGATCCTGACACCTGAATAAGATGCAAATTGAGTGAACTGTGGTCTATCATTTCTCTTCCTTTTTGTATGGCTCCAAATGTCATGGGTTTGGGTGCCAGAGTTTTGGGTGCAATATGCCCATAAGTCCTGGATTTAGTAAGTGTTAGAATTCATCAGTCCTTGGAGAGTGAAACTGAAAGTCAGAAGCTTAATAGCTGGACTCAGCTTCCTGTGTTGAGGAGATCGCTTGAGAGGTGGGCCATTAGAGAACTAATAATAATGATGATGATAATGATAATATTAATAATTTTATTTATACCCAGCCACTCCGGGTGGCTTCCAACACATATATAAAACATAGTCAAACATTAAACATATTTTTAAAAAATGGAACACTTCACGAATTTGCTGAGGCCGTGCTAACCTCTTTATCAATCCAATTTTAGTATACAGTATGTGCTGCAGACAGAGAGATGGGCCATCAGCAAGACAGACAACTCTACCAACCAGTAGATGGGTGAAGCCCCAGGCAGAGCTTTGAGATAGTGAGTTTGAAGACAGTGCCAATGTTTTGGTTAGGAGGAATTTTTAGGATTTCTGTTGGCTATGGTGTGATCAAAGGAAAAAAGGCTTTCAGTCTGTTAAATGCAGCAAGCTGGAGAGGCAGGATCAGAGCACAATGCGGACTGACAGTTTGAATTAGAGGTTGCAGCAATGGGAAAAACAGGACTCTCTTGGAATGTAATGCTGGGGGGCCCCTCCATTGTAGGCTCAGGTGTAAATAAACTATATATCATTATGACACCACAGTCTACACTGTTTCCAAAGGAAACACAGACTCTGGGTTAGTGCCTAGACCCCTGGAATCTTGCACCGGTCAGGGATTGGGGTGGCATGTAGCACAATATTCCTAATCATGGGAGCAGCTCTCTAGAAATAACAGGTTGTATCTAATGTACTACAAAGTGAAAGTCACTTAGCTGTGACTGTGTGGCTGAGTAGGGATTCAAACCCTGGTCTCCTGAGTGCTGGTTAGAGACCGACCATTATACAGTACTTTCATCAGAGGCTGCAGTCTTTTTTTTGGCAAATAATCCCCCCTCCCCTCTACTTGTTCCTAGACAATAACTCTGCAGCTGCTGGAGATTCAGGAGGAGCAAAGGGGGAGCAGCACCACCAAGGAGGAAGGACCTGCGGAAAGGAAGCAGCCAAGTGCCGCACTGGGTGAACAAACTCCTGCAGCCTCTGCTCAAACTGCAGAGCTGCCTCTCAGGTTCTCCGCCAGTATTGAGAAGGAGAAGCCAAGCACTCAGGGTGAAATGGACACAATAGACACTGCAATTCTGGCACCTCCAAAACCAGCGGCGGATGAGATGGCCCCTGCAGTGCAGGGGCCCACAGTGTGTCCAGAGGGCGAGGAGGAGGAGAGTGCGGCAAGTCAGCACACCATTGGCCCCACCTCTCAAGCTGCTCTAGCCGACAAGCAGCTCGACTTGGCTGGAGCCTCACAGCCAAGACCAACGTCCAGCCCTATGCAAGCAGATTCCAGGTCAGTGCCAGGGCGAGAGGGAAATGAGAACTGTACCCATTACAGGTCTCTTGCCTCTCTGTGCCTTCCCCACCCCCCACCCCCTAATAGCATGGGGTTTAAGGCACAAAGGAAGAGCCTGGCTCCCCCCCCTTGTTGGGTGATAATGCTGAGGCCTGGTGCCTCCCCTCAACTGCAGCGTCGCCCGGGATTCATTCCTCCGGTCTCCCGTCACGCTGATGTGGCCCATATCCAGGGACATGAGCACATGACAAGCAGAGTTCAAAACAGAAGCTCAGCCTTGAGGAGTAACATCTAAGCCTACTTTACTGCAAATTAAATCAAACGTAACAGAACAAAGAAAACATGGCTCCTCTCTGTCTTTCTTCCTTGGAGAGAGAGCTGCAAAACCCAAAAACTATACAGAGCGGAAACGGCCTATCTCAATTTCCTCTCGCAAGACTCCAACAATCAGTGCTGGAATGTAAACAGACATGTGGCATGTAACAATCCCACACAGATCTGCAGCACGGGAGGAATGGAATTCTCAACACCCCTCTGCTCCATTCATTTGACATCAGTGCTAGCACTCCCCTACTCCCACATTTAACCCCCACATCAACCCTGTGAGGTAGGCACTACCCAATGAGCGTCTCAGGACTGAGGAGAGATTTGAACCCTGGTCTCCCTGGGTTCTGGTCCGTTAACCACTGCATCACGCCGACTCTCCTTTTCCTTCTGTCTTTTTCTCTTGCAGTCTTCTTGAGGACAAGGGTAGTTTCTTCGAAGTTGCCACTCCCAAGCCATCTGCATCGGGAACTCTCTTGGCAGAAGACGAGGAAGAGGAAGAGGTGGTAAGAGCTTTGAGGGGGTGCAGTGGTGTATGGTGCCATTTGTGACGGCTTAAGGTGGAAGGCACCCCCAATTTTTCCTGTGGCTGTTACGGGGGCTGTATTGTTACCGTTTTATGGCATGTTCATACTGTATTTATGTTTCGAGCGTGCTTTCAGCTGCTATGGCCTTGGAGTAACAAGTGACTAACAAGTCCAATCAGTCCAATCACTTTATTGGGGTCAATGGCCACTATTCAATACTAACAATAGCTGGAGCCACAGCCGCTGACAGGCAGCAGAGCCAACTGCTTCCAGTTTTGTCCTCTTCCTCCCTGCTGAGTCCTGCAAGGGGCAACCCTGAGACTTGCTAGGAGAAAGCTAGAGCCCACATCCATGGCTTCCTTCTCCCCCTTGCCTTGCTGATGGGCTTGCTCAGCTGGCCACCTGAGTCAGAGCCTGCTCTGCCAAGCAGCAGTGACCTAACCCTGCCTTTCTTTCTCTCTGTTTCAGAGCCTTAAGGGTCGGCCTCCCCCCACCCCACTCTTTGATGATGACGATGACGATGACCTGAACCTGCTGGGATGAGCGGCCTGGCAATGCCATGGCAATACTTTCTTCTCTCGAGCTTCAGTGATTGCTGATCTGGGGCTGAGATGGATGGAGCAGGGTTTTTTCCTGTGGGCCTCCCCAGATTGCTCATTTGGGCTGAGGTGACCTTAACTCGTGGTTTTTGAAGCTGCTGGCAGGAAGAGGGGTGACGATCTCCCCCCACCCCCTCTCTCTTGGTAGCAAATATCAATTGGGGACTTTGTCTAGCTTCAAAGTCCTGACTGTTTAATTCACCACTGCCGAACACACCTGTACCCTGCACCCTTTTGACCCAGCTGCTATTGGGGGTAGCGGTGGGTATCACCTCGAACAGCTCCTCTCTGTGGAAACCAAACTTAACCTATTGCCATAGCTCACCTCCAGTTTTGAACCTTGGCAAAATTGGATCTTGGAAAAAAATAGTAATACTAATAATAAAAGTGCAATTAAAATAAATTAACCCTGTTGCCTCAGCTTCTTTCACTTTTGGTTATGTAGGCCAAAAACCCACTTATAGGGCACCTTAGATGCTTCACGTACATACACCTGATATGGTAAGAATTAACACCAGTCCTGTGAGGGAGGCCAGTATTAATAATCTCTTCGTATTGCAGGTGGGGAGGCTGAAACAGAGAGTGGCTTGCCTAAAGGTTGAATGGTGAACTCATGATAGGCAGAAGGTGGTGCCTTGGTCCTCGTCTCCACTTGGAGGCCATCAATGTAGCACCTGCAATGCAGTTCTATCCCACCTTCCAAAGGAGCCCAGTACAGCAAACAACAAGGCAATAAACCGACACAAAAAAAATTTTAGAACACCTAAAAACTTTTTATTATTATTAGCCACCTCCTCAAGATTTCAACAGGAGTGTTTCAGTACCTCCTGCAATGCTGCTGATCAGGGAGGCAGGCAAACCTCACACTGGGGATAGAGCAATTTTGGGGAGCCCCTTTCCTGAAATTAAGGAGTCTGTAAGAAGTGGCCTGACACACCCCTGTAGTCACAACCTACATTTAAAGCACTCTGATGCAGCATTTCTGTGAACTGTAGGAGACCCCATGTTCTGTTCACAGTGCTACAGTGGGCAGTGTTCCCTGTGAAAAGGGGGTTTGTTGCAAAACTGTCAGGCATTTGCAGCTCTTTCAGGGATCTCATAGCTGCTTCCTGTAGGAATGGGTACCATAGTTCAAGGATGTGCTGTGTAAAGTAGTACTTGCTTTTGTATGTCTTGAATCCGTTGACACTTGGCTTTACTGGGTGCCTACGATTTCTAGTATTATGAGACAGAGAGAAAAGTTTTGTCACCTCTTACTTGCCTTTTCCCTACATGAAAAACTTGCAAATGCAAGTTTCCAGTTCTTGCTTTGAAGCCCTGTTCATTAGGGCTTGCAAACCCTGGTGCCATACATATACCTAGACAGATGGTCAGATAGCTTATAGGTCAAGAGATCATGGCAGGGCTGAAATGGCCTCTCCTATCAATTGCTGCCAGAGGCTACACTCAACCTGGGCTTCACATCACCAAAACACCAGGCCACCTCTGTGACCAAGCTCGTCTCTGCCGCTCTTGCAGCCTGGGCAGGAGTTGCTTGATCATAAATCCCTTTCCTGCTGCTTAGAATCTGGACCCAGATCACATTTTCTTGTTGGCTATGCTGTATCTTGGAACTGGGGCCAGCCCAAGACATTTTGGCATCTAAAGCAAACCACAAATAATGCCACCCCCTGGCCAGGGAAGAAGGGTTGAGTGAAGTTCTGCAATCAGGAATAAGTGGAATAAAGATCTACCTTTGGAACAAAGGGGGGGGAGTCAAAGCAACCTTACCCAACTGTTGAAGTGGGACTCAAGGGCCATCACGGGCTGGAAAGGGACACTTCCTGAATCACATTGGCTGGGTGCAGAGCGCGGGAGACCCCAGAGAGCAGGAAGGAGTGAGCCACAGCTGTTGCTCTCACCACAGCAGCAGCAGTGGGAGATTCATTCCTTGAAGGTTGAATCTGCTGCCTCTCTGGATCCTGATGCCCTAAGCGGTTGCCTCACATTGCCTCATGGGCAAACCAGCACTGCTTGGAATGTCTGGGATTATGATGATACTGATTCACTCAATGTTTTCCCTCAATAGCTGTCTGCCTTTGCTCCTTGGTAGATGAAAGCAAAGCACTTTGGAAGCCAGCTGGGCTCTTTACAATATGCCTTGTGTGACCCATGCAGCTAGATTGAAGCTGGGTTTGCTGGCAGCACCTTGGTGCCATTGCAAAGAAGGTCTGCAATCCTTTTTATTTATTTATTAAGATAACATTTATTGCAATACATAAATTTAAAAAACATTGAGATACATTCATATGCAGATAATATTATATAGCTTTGAAAAAAAGAAAAGGGGGGGGAGAAGAAAGGGGGGGAAGAAAAAATATATAAGAAGAAAAAAACCAGAAAGTTGGAAAATTAGAAAAAGGCGAAAAAAGAATAAGAAAAATATAAAAAATAAATTTTATACAAAGTTCAGATCTTGGCGGATACTTCCACCGCCTTCTACACAGTAATTTACACTGTATTCATTAAATTCCCTGTCTTTCCGTAAACTATTACAATTCAAGCATATATACTAATCCACACATATGTTTTTAATTCTCTCATCTTGCAAGGTTATTCTAAACATAACCTTGGGTTTTTGTCATATTAAGTGTAAGTTTCACCAATTCTAGGTATTCACATATTTTATTTATCCATTCTCCTTTTGTCGGTATGAGGGTTCCTTTCCAATTTTTAGCAATTATCATTCTAGCGGCTGTTGAAGCTTATAAAAAGATATTTACCTTGTCATGTGGTATGTTGCTACCTAAAATACCTAGAAGATAGGCCTCTGCTTTTTTAGCAAAAGATGCTTTTATTAATTTCTGGATTTCTGTGTGCACCATTTCCCAAAACTTATGAATTTCTGGGCATGCCCAGAAGGTCTGCAATCCTAAGCGTACTGACAGCACCTAATGCATGGTAAACCAATGGGGCTCGTTTTGAGTAAAGCCATTAGGAATGGGGTTGCTGGATAAAACTTCTCTAAACCCCCAAGTAAGTCCAAACCACAATTCTGGGAAAGCATTGGGTTAAAAAAAGAAATGTTGCTGGAAAGCTGCATACAGATGCCTAAATTACTATTTTTATTTTTATTAATTAAATGAATCCCTCTCCTTTTGGCAACTCAGAGCAGCTTAGAAAATGGCTTGCATTAAAACCCTGTATGTTAAAACCGGGGGGTGGGGGGGAGAGAGAGAAAAAAAAAATACAGTACAGTACATTAAACCATCGAGCCATTGATAGTTAAAAGCTGGTTAAAAAGGAACGTTTTTGCCTGGCACCTGAAGAGATGTAAATATGGTGCATGCAGGCATTTCTGGGGAGAATTGTCTGTATGTACTAAGCTCCACGAAGTGCCTCTTCCTGCCTTCCCAGCCTCCCTACTTGAAGAAGACCAGTGCAAAGAAGACTGAGACAATGAGGAGAATGATGGTCACGGCGAAACAAAGCCTCAAGTTCTCCACAGACGCAGGAGCCTCAGAGTCTCGGGAGGAGGCTGTGTGGGGAAGCTCCACCAAGACAGGGTTCTGCACTTCCTGCACATGGAACCAGCTCCGGAAGCCCGGCCCTGAATGGAAACGCGTTGCTGGATATGCCGGCACAATGCTACTGACAGTGAAGACAGGAGAGCCGGTCCGGTAGTTGAACTCCACGTCCAGAGTCAGGACTGAGTCACTGAGAGGCAGGTCTAAGGCACCCGGGGAGTCTTTGCTGTCTCCCGGTTCCTCTCTGTCATCCAGCTTCAGCTCTTTCTGGGGAGCCATCTCACGCAGAAGGGCTTCGTCGTTCCTCAAGGCCTGGAGCCCTGCTTCCGGCACAAGGGTCACCATGCGGCAAAATGGGCAGACCACGAAGGAGAAGGCCATGTTCTGGCAAACCAGTTTCCTCAGACAGGCCAGGCAGAGCGAATGGCAGCACCACAGCAACTTCGGCACTCGCCCACTCGAAGCCTCCTTGTATGCCTCGTAGCAAATCCCACATTCTGCCATGCGCGCTTCTGGCCGCAAATCAATGGCGGGAAGCAAAAGCGCCAACTCCTCTCTTTTCTACTGCCTTTGAGATGGTTTCTTTCCCAGCTCCCCTGCTTCGGGATTCTGACTGAGAACCCCCAGACCACAAAGCCAGGAGCGCTCTGCCCATCTATCAGCTCAAATAGTTCGGAACCCAGGGACAGGCTCCTTCCAGGTGGCCTTCAGAGCCTTCTGACCCAGCTAAATAGCCCCAGTGTGCTAATTGAGGGCTGCTGGCTGGCAGATAAGGGAGGGATCTTTGTATTCCAAAGCCACACCAAGGCTGAACTTTAATCCTTAATTGATGACTTGTTAACAGAAGCCGGCTTGTTTTGTTTGTGAAGGGATCTATCTCCATGGGGCTGGGGTGGGGTCAGTGCTGGGAACTGGCTGTGAGGCATGCCAGCCTAGGAATATCATTCATTGCTTCACAGATTTTTTTAAAAAAACAACAACAAAACAAGAGTATGCTACAAGAGTATGCTAATGCTTACAACCACATACCCTCCAACATTTCTCTGATGAAAATAGGGACTTCCCATTCCATAATGATAGTTTTACTATTTCTACCCCACACACATCTTACTGGGCTGCCCCTGCCACTCTGGGCAGCTTACAACATGTATAAAAACATAATAAAACATTAAACAAACTTCCCTATACAGGATTGCCTTCAGATGGCTCAGGGGTCGGATAACTCCATCCCCTCCAAAATTTCTCCAATGAAAATTGGGGCATCCTAAGGAAAAGTGGGACATTCTGTGATCAAATCAGAAACCAGGATGGCTTCTCTAAATCAGGAACATTCTGTGGGATGTGAAACACACAGCAGTTCCTAGAATGGACATGCTAGGGGATGCTTTGTGCCAGCCAGGAGAAAACTTCCTGTTTCCTCCTCAGCTGGGACAAACTTCCTCTGCATGTGACTAGAGGTGCGCACGGCCTAACCTAGACAGGGGAGCACACCTCCTTATGTTGCTGCTTCTCCATTTTTGTTTCTCTATGTGAGAGCAGAAGTAACTGCATGTTCACAGTCACTTGGGACTAACTCCCTTATGGGATAGTTCCATCCACAAACACACACACACACACACACTTTTGTGATCTAAGTCTGCCATCAGGGATCCAACTGTGAACTGAATAGATGTGAGTAAACTACTTTTATATTGACTTTAATAATATTGTTGTGTCTATTCTTTTTAAGAGGGACAAGAAGGGATCTTACCAGGAATCTTAAATAGAGAGGCTCAGACGAGCCTGCAAAAAGCAAACCACTATGCATTTAAAGGGGAATATTTAAACTCTGCTAAAATATAGAACTTGCTAACGCAAGTTAGAAAGGATATCATTAAACAATATATCCTCTCCTACCTCCCTGAACATTCCCACACATTCCTGGTAAATATGGACACCTGGAGGTTCTGCAACCAGTGCTATTTTTCAAGAAAAAGATGTGGCAGAACTTACCATAAACACCTCCCTCATTCTCTTAGAATGGCAATGGTCCCCAGAGGCAGAGCTAGCAGGGACGGGGTGAGTGTCTCGGGGGTGCGGTGAGGCATGTCACCCCCCTCTCTTTTACACACACCACCTGTCACACATTCCAAAGTTACACATTAGCAAACATGGGCGTACCCAGCACGGGGCAGGGGGCCAACTGCCCCCTAGAAGCAAGGGGGGGAATGGTATAAAACAGCTCGAGCTGGAGCTGGCAGCTGGAGAGCACGGCACGACAGGCAGGGACGCTGCCAGTTGTGCTCCGCCTCGGCCTGCTCGGCTGAAGCGAAACGGCAGCAGCGGCAGTGAATCTGCCTCCGTTGAGGGAAACCTGGACCTGGACCTGGGCTAACTTCAGCCCACACTCCTTCAAGTCACAGCGAGCACAGCACAGAAAGTGCTGCCCCGTGCCGTGGAGCATTGTGGGGCAGCACTTTCTGTGCTGTGCTTACTGTGACTTGAAGGAGTGTGGGCTGAAGTTAGCCCAGGTCCAGGTTTCCCTCGACGGAGGCAGCTTTGCTGCTACTGCCTCGTTTTAGTCACTGCTGCCAGTAAAGTAGCAGGTGAGGCAGAAGCGCAAGCGCGGGTGGCTCCGTGTGCTGCCTCGGCCAAGGCTGGAAACGGCCCCCTCCCCTCTGGGGTGTGTGGACGTTGACCACGCCTCCTGGGGGGATCCTGGGCACATCATCACCAGCCAGCCAATCGGGTGGCTGGGGGGGCATGGCTGGTGTGCCCCCCCTAGTTTTGATCCTGGGTACGCCCATGTTAGCAAAGGCTATTCACCAGGGTTGCCATTTTAGGAGCATTCCAGACCCTTCCATTTCAGGTGTAACAGGGAGTCCTTGGAGCACCCCACAATCACCTAACCTTGACTCCCATAGGTTCAGGTCAAGCATCACAAGCAAGAGACTTTAGCCAGGAGATGGAAACAAAACAGCAGCCAGAAGACCTGATCTTTCTTGTTGCAACAAAGCTCCCCAATGCCACAAAGACTAAAGCAGCCAGAAGCCCTATCAATGGTTACATCCATATTTCAAAGTTTCCATGATACATCTCAGGATAGATATGTCACAGAAAAGGCATACCCGTCATGCAAATATAGTCTTTCACAAAGGAAAGTATTTACAGTTCCTTGGTCCCTGAGTCAAATCAAATACATCCCTCTGTCTTGTCCAGCTTGATCCCACTATGGGGTGGATAGGCTTTGTGACTGAGATGGTTATCTGTCTGACACTCTTGGGGCAGGATATCACTGGTCATGACTCCTTGGGAAGGCCATGCGGATGTGACTGTACATCTCAGGGATTATGGTGGACTCGCTCACCCCTCCCCTTATACCTCACTTCCCTGGGTCCTAAATGCCATTGGAACTGAGAAGATTGATACAATGAGTTATTTCTTGTGAATTTCTAAAGTTTTCCCAGTGCATAAATACATTTATCAGGGAATCACTACATTTGGTATTGACACTTTTCCTGTTTTCCTTTGTTTGGAGATCTGGGGCTCAGCGGGGAGCCACAGACTCCTGAGCTGAGCTTCCCTTGCAGATGCAATGCCTTTGCATATATTGTATGCTGCTGTTGTTTTCTCTTGACGCTAGAGGTTTTGGTTTGACAGGTGAAAAGGCAGAGAGGTTTGTGTGGTATGTGTGCGAGTAACTCTTTATCTTTGTCTCATGGTGTGGAGAGGCAAGGCTTTCCAATTTCCCAGTAACTAAGGGCCCAAACCTGAGATGCAAAGGCATTCCCTGGTGTGCCCTGGAAATGGAGGTCAATTGAGAGAGGAGAGCAGAGGAAGGCAGGTGGGGACAGGGTGAGAGTAGGCTGAGGTTGGTGGGGCAGTGTGCCATTCGGCTTCATGAACCAGTTTCAACTGCTGGAAAGTTAATTCACATCGACTGGGCTCAAGCAAGGAGGAGGATTCCAGGCAAAATAAGACACGCCTCTTAAGTCAGCTTTATTCTTTTGTGGCTGAGAACATGGAGAGGAGGACCTTTCCCAGCTGCAACTCTGCTGTACCCCCTAAAATTCAGTGGCTTGGCTGGAGGACAACTTTAGCATCTTTGTGTAAACAGCAGTGAGGACCCAAGGCAAAGGGCAGTTGGTGATGCATGGCACCTGGAAAAAAAAGGACAGTCCAGCTTCCCAACCAAGCGTGAAAAACTGGGAGAATGCAGTCAAGCTACTTTGAGGCAGCTTCCCAGCCCCTTCTTTCCTGCTCCCAAGAGATGGGACTCATGATTTAACAGATTTTAAATGGAATTATGAATTGACAAGACACTGGCTTTTTCTGCCATCTATGAATTCCAACTCTGGGGAGTCCAGCTCTCCCACCCACTTTTTCAGATGTCATGCTGGAGTCATGTTGACTTGACTGATATTTTGGGAAATGGTTTGCCCATTTGCCCTCTTTACATTTGGACACCTCTCCATCTATAATACCAAACTTGTCATGAGGGTTCCCAGGCTGAGGCAGCAGACCTTATTGCTGTTTGTATGTTGGGTGCCATTTTGAATCAAGATGGCAGACTGAAATCTCTGTTTGGCATGACTTTGCCCATTCTGTGGCATATGTTCAGCCACAAGTAGAGATACGATCGCTAGGTTGAGCCAAGAGTGCTCAAGGCGTGTGTGTGGGAGGTCTTAATTGATGTGTGGATGTTGGGTGCCATTTTGAATCCTGGACAGTGCCTGTGTTGTTATTAGTGTGTGGGGTGTTACAGGAGAGGTAGTACCATGCTCCTTCTGGGGTAGTTTGTTCTCTGGGAGCCAGCCAGCAAGACATCATACGGAGTAAGAGAAGTTACCTCTATTAGGAAAAAAAAGGCCTGCTCAGGGTGCCAGGCCTAATGAGCACAGCAACTCTTCTCAATAGGTCATGTCCCTATGAGGCAGTTGAGGAGCCTGAAGGTCCCCCACGTTCCCACAGCTGCCTAAATTTCCTCCTTCCCTAGATTCATTTAAAGCAATCTGAGACTTTGCTGACATGCCTGTGCTCCTCCCTCTTCATACCTCTTCTGGTTCTGGTAGACCAGGGAGTTGGGAAGGGTAGCTAGTTCCTCAGCCCTGAAATAAATATTTCTTTTTTACAAGATGAAACTATTTATTAATTTAAGGTTCAACCTCACTATCAATCTCATGGATTATCCCATAAAATGCTGCAGCTCTGAGCCAAGGGTTCCCAAACTTGGGTCCATGAAATTCATTCAGTTGGCCCGTAAAACACAGGTTGAATTCAAACTGAAATCAATAAAATACAACGCAAGAAACAAAAGGAGCAATATAAATACAACAAAAATCGTACAGCACCGTGCATTACAGCTCCTACAGCAGGCAGAAAGACCATTGAGTGGTCCACTGAGACTGTCAGCACTTTTCAAGTGGTCCACAGGGGAAAGTTTGGGAACCATGTCAAACACACCTCTTTCTGCAGTTGCACCCAAAGTAGCACTAGGTAACTAATTCAGCTCGCACAAGGTTCCATACTTGTGCAAGAACTTCTCCCCCTACCCTTGCCCAGTGCCCCCCCCTAAATCTGTTCCAAGGGTTCTGCCAACCATTGGATACCTGCCCATCTGTCTATCCTAAGGGAGCAGGAAGAGACAATGCAGTTTGAGTTTCATACCCCGTTTTTATTTCTCTGCTGGATACATGTGATGCAATCACATAAAAACAGACCAACACTGGGGGAAACAGAGATTCGTGCAGGACGTGTGATGATGGCAAAGGGGTCGTTGCTCCAGCTAAGCCGCTGCCTGAGTCCCTGGCAGAGGCCAATGATCCTTTCTACCAAGGGCAAAGCAAAAGTGGGCCATAGGCCTATATTTCATTCATGTGTACAGTGGTACCTCAGTTTAAGAACAGCCTGGTTTAAGAACAATTTGGTTTACAAACTCCGCAAAACCAGAAATAGTGTCTTGGTTTGAGAGCTTTACCTCGGTCTAAGAACTGAATTCGAATGGTTGAAGGGCACCGGCGGCGGGAGGCCTCATAAGGGAAAGCGCGCCTCGGTTTAAGAACGGTTTCGGTTTAAGGATGGACTTCCGGAACAGATTAAGTTTGTAAACCAAGGTACCACTATAATGGTGTCTTCTTTCCCCAGGGCACCTCTGCGAATTTTGGCTCTGTGAGTGGGTGGAGGGAGAGGGAGAGGGAGAGCCCCTCCACACCCACCGAAAGGGGCAACAGTGTGCAAGGTTCTTTGGGAGAAGTGAAGGTCCTAGCATAGGCACCCTGAACTTGTGAGTAGAGTGATTCGAACTCAGGCCTCAGGGTCAGTTCCTGCTGGGAAGGGAAGGCAATTTTGAAGCACCGACCCATTGACTGGTAAATAGTAATAATTTAGTATTTATTTGCAACCCACCAAACATTAAAAATTTCCCTATAAAGGTCTGTCTTCAGAAGCAAAGCTAATTGGTTTTGTCTTGAGGTGGGAGGAGTATAGGAAGGAGGGGTATGGCTCACCTGACAGGGAGCTGAGGAACCTTTGGCCCTTTAGAGTTCATTGCACTACAATTCCCATCATCCCTTGCTGTCGGCCACGCTGGCTAGGGCTGATAGGAGTGGGAGCTTAAGGTGACCACAGGCTCCTCACACCCCATGGCCTACCACTTGCAATCCCACAAAACTAGACCCCAAGGCACAAGACTGATAAACCCTCCCAGGGGGCCTTGCTGTGCTCCTCACCCCACAACAAATGCCCAGGCAGTGACCCATCTACCCTCCATTGCTTTGGAAGGGCCCAGACCCCCAACTAATCTGTGCTGCCCACACTGCACACCAACTGCCACACAGGTCTGTCTGGCCTTGCCCCTGATTTCCCAGCGGGGTTCTTCGGAGGATGTGGGAGCACAGCAGCAAGTGAAGCCAGCACAACCTCATGCTACAGCCCAGAAACATCAAAGTAGGGTTGGGAAACCTGGTGGTGAGGAACTTTTGGCCCTCCATATACTGCTGAATGAGGTATAGTTGAGGGAGCTGGGTACATTTAGCCTGGAAGAGAGTGAGAGGAGATACTATAGCCACCTGCAGACTGCAAAAGCCACCTGAGATTAGCAGACAAACCGAATGAATGCACATTCTTGCTAGTTAGCATGAGAAGTGGTTAATACCACAGAGGTGTATTACTGAAAGGCAGATACTGTACTCAGAACATAGAAATATAATTGGCTGTGTGGTGTCGTTTCCACTCCTTTACCTGGATAGGATAGGAAGAAGCATATAGTACTTCACGTAGCTCTCTCTCCCCCTTTGATGGATGCAGACATGCTTCTGGTAGCTCAGGTTTTTTAGGCACATGCATGAAGCTGGTTATACTGTAAATATACCGTATTTTGCCTGCATGGTTTTTACTGCTACTGTTGCTGTGAACCTATGCATGATTGTAAAGTAAGTAAATCTTACTTTACAAGTTGCTGCCTGTTTTTTTGTTTAAGAGGGGTAAGAAGGGGGAAGCCACCTTACTTTGTTAGCTGGATGTGCTCAAAACAAAGTTTTATAGACGAATTCCTATGCTTTATTTTGTTTCAGCCCACAAACATGGGTGCCTGGAAAGATAAATTGCAATTAATATACCCTCTGCTACCCATTAAAACCCGGCCCACACAAATATCAGTGGCTTCAAGAAGGGAGACTCTGACTAAACATCAGGAGGAACTTTCTGACAATTTAAGAGCTGTTCAACAGTGGAATGTTCTCCCTATGGACTCACCCTTCACTGGAGGTTTTAAAGCAGAGGTTAGATGGCCATCTGTCGTGTATGATCTAGTCGAGATCTTTGCACTGCAGGGGTTTGAATTAGGTGACCCTCTGGGTCCCTTCCAACTCTACAATTCTGTGGTTCTGTTCTATATTTGTACCCTGCTGTTTCTCCTGACAGGGACTCAAGGCACCTTATCTGGATGGGGCACGAATAACCCTGAGCAAGGAATTGTGGGTAGGTGGGTGGAGAGGGATTACTGAGGCACAGCCTCCATGACCAGGCATAGGCAAGGCCTCCCTTCCATAGGGTTTCCGCCAATCTCTCTTCTCTTGGTTTTCCTTTTAAGTTTTCCTTGTAAGCGTGGGGGAACTTCAGGCTCTCCAGACATAGCTGAACTACAGCTCCTCTCAGGCCCAGCAAGGATGGCCAAAGGCCAGGGATGATGACAGGAGTTGTAATTCAGTCTCATTTGGAGTGGCAAAGAATCCCCACACCTGCACCTGGGACTAAGGCTTCCTGGCAGGCAAAACAGCACTTCATTCCTCTGATGCATTTTACCTTTTACTTATAAAATATTTGCAGATCCTTTTGGAGAGAATTGTGATAGAATAAAGCATTGCACTGTCGTTCACGTTGGCTGACTTTGCTAAAAAGGACAGACCTAACCTCTTGGCTTTCTGGTAGTTCAGATGTAGGGAGCCTTCGGCCCTCCTGTTGCGGCTGAACTACAATTCCCATAATCCCTGGGTGCTGGCCACGCTTGTTGAGGAAGATGGGAGCTGTGGTTCAGCAATGCCAAAAGGTTTCCTCACTCACCTGGCTCCAAGAGAACACAGGACGATGAGTGTGAGCAAGCGGTCAGGCAGTGAAAAAGGCTCAGGGATTTGTTTCTTGGAAGTTGCAAATACGAGTGTCCACTTTCTCTTGGCAGGAAACCTGCCAAGCAAAACCGGGTGGAGGCTGGTTTCTTCTGGAGGAGATGTTGCCTTGGCAGACAATCAAGGTCAATTACTGACCAATGAACCGAGAGGGATGATGACCCAAACACACACATACTCGACTAGCGAAAAACATGTAGTGGGTGGGACGAGACCTCCACCCAACCAGGGCTCTTCCTTGACTTACCCACCCACACTTTGGGGGGGGGGGTCCTTAATGCAGTCATCCCAGCTAGAGGGCACCAGGTTGCGGGTGGCAGCTTTAAAATGCTGGCCTGGAAAGAGTTCAAAGTGGTCTAGATTGGGAGCTGGATGCTGGACAGCTGGGAATCACCAACCACTCTCTCCCAGGGTGACAGGTGAGACAGCTCCCAGGCACTTTTGCTCCACTGGGTGCTGCTACAACTCAGCCAGTAGTGACCTAAAACCCAGCCACAGAAATACATACATGTGTGTGTGTGTGTGTGTGTGTGTGTGTGTGTGTGTGTGTGTATATATATAATATAATATACACAACCAGCCCTGATTCGTTAGGTGGGCAGACAGCAGGGAATCACTTCTCCTGTACTGAAGCCCCTAGAACCCACTCTGCCTATAGGTTGGGACTGGCATCTTTAAATAACCCCAGCTAGGCTGCCAGAGAAGACATGGTGCTTGCCTGTTCCCCAAAATGTGAGGGTAGCTTTTCAGGAACTGCAAGCACCGTTCTGCCCTCAACCCGGAGATGTGCCTCCATCTTGGCCTTAGAGCAGCCACAGCCAACAGCTGAGCGTTGGGGAGGGGGGGGAATTGCAGCCATGCTCTGTGAGCAGAGGATGGTGATGGTTACGCAAACAAAGAGCAAGGAGGTAGTGCAAATCCCGGACTGGCCTACGCAGCACGCCAAAAGAACCATTGACCCCACCCCACCCCTGGCAACCCAGTGCGCAAGGTTGAGGGGGAAGAAGTGGGCACATGATGAGAGTGACGCTATCCCCACGTGGGGCTATCCGCTGTGGAAAAGACGGATGCGCTGGACGATGTCCTTGCGGCACAGCGGGCAGGTGCTCAGGGCCTCGGAGCAGGTCTGGCAGCAGCAGACGTGGCCGCAAGTCAGGAATACCACCTGGGCCTGGAGGAAAGAGAGGAAGAGGAAGAGGCAAATGCTAAAACCACAGCTCTTACCAACAGCAGGGTCTCCTCGCCACCTGCCCCTTGCATACATGTCGTCAGAGATCAGCGTTTTATTCCAAAGCATTTTGATCCTGCGCTTCATCCTCACCCCCTACCTGCACAAAAAAAGCCTGCCAGAGCATCTGACAAACAAAACAGTTTCTTCTCTCAGGTTTGACATCTAAGACATGACACACAAGGAAAAAGGGATGGGAAGGAGAAGGAAAAAAGCAAGTTCAGGCACAAGATAAGAACATCATCAGAGGATCCCTGTTGGATCAGGCCTTGAGAAACATCACAGATTAGGATTGATGGGTTTTAGGAAAGCTTTCTATAGCCGTGGCCTAGAAATGGAGTAGCATTCCATTGTGTCACGCTAAGTCCCTGATGCCTCTTGAGGATCACTGACTCTGCCCGACATGCAGGTTAAGCTTTCAAAGCTCCTGGGTGGAGGTCAACCTACCTCTCGCTCCATGCAGACCACACACTCACATCGGTGCTCTTCTGGTGGTGGGGCAGAAGGAGCCATGGCGGTGGGGGGCTCTCTGCTGGTCCCCGGAGTAGCAAGCTCTGCCTCGTCTTCAGGCTTCAGCAACTCTGCAAGCAATTGGAAGGAGCTGGTCACTGAGAACAAGCAATTTTATGCAGAGTGGATGCTTTGCTGATGAGCTGGGCTGAAAGGGAGTGGAAGAATGCCACCCTGCCCCAAACAAGCTCATGAGAGATGGCGAGGGGAATGGGGCTTGTGCCAAACCTCAATCCCTGCTCCGACTCTGTGCAAGGCGGCTTATGTCCTTAGGAGAGAGGATCCAGCAAGTTACCTGGGATGGTTTCAGCCACGGCGTGGATCTCTCGGGCCTTCCGGATGATGGAGTGCTGCAGGCCTGTCTCTGTGATCCCCAACTGGAAGAGGACATAAACAAATGGCAGAGCGCAGAAAGGAGCTTTCTGAACAGCATGGTTCTCTCCCAGGTTTACTTTTATCCATTTCACTGTGTGTGTAACTTCTATATCAGTACAAATTACGCTCCAGTTCGGCGAAAGGTGGCGGGTGCCCATCGAGACTGGCAGGGCGGAAGGCAGGGAGCCCAAATGGTAGGCGGAGCCAGAGCCAATCGCAGGCAGAGCCAACTCATTCTAAGGTTGTCCCCATCCTTCTCCCTGCAAGGGGCAACCCTGAGACTTAAGAGCAGTGTGAAGTTGAGAGGTTGTGCCACCTCCACCACCACCCCAGACTTGTTGTGCGAAGGTATGCAGGTGGGGGCTGGCTGAGGGAGGGCAGATTGAAGCTGGGGCGGGGAGCACCCCATGTCATAGCCGTCAACTCTCCTGTTTTTCGCGGGAAACCCCCGTATTTAAATCCATTTTCCGCTGTTATCCCAAATTACAAAATATCCCGTAAACCCCCCGGATTTAGAAGAAAGCAGCTCCTGCCGGCCAGGGAGGCTCCTCAGCTGCATAAATGTCCCGGCTCCCGGCAGGCTGCTCACTCACTTGGCTTGCCGAGTGCTGCCGGAAATTGCCTCTGCGCATGCGCAGAAGCGATTTGTGGTGCCCAGACATGCGGACACAGGCAGCCCAGCACCGGAAGTCGCTTCTGCGCATGTCTGGACATGCGCAGAACCGATTTCCGGTGCCGCTATGCCCATGTTTGGGCACTGGAAATCGGGCAGAGTCGGCACCGGAAGTCACTTCTGTGCATGTCTGGACATGCGCAGAAGTGACTTCCGCTGCTGCACCGCTGCTGATCCCTTATTTTCCAATCCGGAAGTTGACAGCTATGCCCCACATGCCCAGCCTCCAGTGGTGCGGCCCAGAGGAAAGTTCTGAGGGCTGAACAGAGAGGCCATAAGGGAAGCATCCGGCCCCTGTACCTGAGGTTCCCCACCCCTGCTCTAACCTTCCCCACATACCTTGGCCAAGTCACTTGGGACCATGGCGCTTAGCATTTTGAGCGAAATCCGGTGATGTGCAAAGACGGGCGTGTACTGGTCAGCTGACAGGTCTGCCAGGAGCTTCACAAGCTGCCGTTCCAGTCCTTCCTCCTTCAAAGAAAAAGGAGAGCAGTGTTACCAGGTGGCCTCTTGACTGGGAAACCCAGACCCAGGAAGCCTGGAACCTGCCACAGGTGAAAGAGGAGGCCAGAACGATAAGGGGCTGCCAGACCCAGTGAAGCCCATGGAAAAGGCGACCTTCTCCACCCCAGCACTTCTGCTAGCCAGTCACCTGCAGCCGGAGTGAAAGGGGTTTCTGGTCCAAAAGCCGCTGGTACTGAATCAGCCAGTAGTTCTCTTGCTTTGTCTCACTCTTAGCTTCCAGCTCCCTCTGCAAGGAAGAGAAACAGAGAGCCAGGGTGGTGTAGTGGTTAGGAGTGTCAGACTAGGGTCTGGGAGAGACCAGGGTTCAAATGCATGCCTCCCTTGAGCTTCTTGGGGGGGAAAGGTGGGATATACAAGCAAACAAATGATCATCATGTGCAGCTTTTGCAGATTCCAGGAGTGTAGCCTGACACTTGGCCTGCTCCAAAGCACCTCTGAGAGGGTAAGAGCCACCAGGTGTGGAAACGGGCAGAAGGCTGAGCCTGTGTGTGAGTGTGAGAGAATCAGCCCCGCTCACAGGTGAGTTGTCTCCTTACCAAGATGGCCTGCAGCTCTTCTTCCCGCTGCCTCTTCTCCTTCAGCAGCTGCTGCAGCAGGTAGGTGAGAGCTTGCCGCTGCTCTGTGATTGCCTCCTGAAATGCAGCACACAGGTATTAGGAAGCATGCACCATGAGGGCTGTGCTGCAGTGCGAAGTGGCTGCCCCCAGAGGAGGCAGCTGGCTCTTCCACTTAGTGCAAGCCTTCCAAAGCAGAGGCTGCTCCAGCCACCTTTTGGGGGATGCTCAAGCCGGCATCCACAATGGGGAATCATAGGCCTCCTGGGATCTGAAGGCAGCCCTCCAGGTGTTTTTACCTGGCCCTTGAGACTCTCCCCAAGGCATGCCCTATTTCCCCAGGTTGCATCCCCCCACCCCAGGCTGTGCCCATGAACTGTGATAATAATGTTTCTTGCTTGCCTTGATGGAGATTGGGGGTGGGGTGGGGAGTGAACCACTGACTTTTCCCGCTAAAGTCATACCTTGGTTTAAGTACGCTTCGGTTTGAGTACTTTCAGTTTAAGTACTCTGCAGACCCATCTGGAACGGATTAATCCACTTTCCATGGGAAAGTTGGCTTCAGGTTAAGTATGCTTCAGGTTAAGTACGTACGTCTGGAACCAATTACTGTACAGTGGTACCTCGCAAGACGAATGCCCTGCAAGACGGATTTTTCGCAAGACGCATTCGTTTTGAGAAAAATTCGTCTTGTGAATCGCGGTTTCCCATAGGAATGCACTGAAATTCAATTAATGCATTCCTATGGGCAAAAAAAGAAATTTCAATGCATTCCTATGGGAAACCAAGATTCGCAAGACGAATTTTTCGCAAAACGAATTGACTCGCGGAACGAATTAAATTCGTCTTGCGAGGCACCACGTACTCAAATTTGGCATACTGAACAAAGAGTCACATCAGTTGCTCCACCCACCTTTGCCTCTGGACCCACCCACCACTGGCACGGGGCCCCTGGAAGGCTGCCCATGAAGCAGTACTGCTGTAAAATGTTCCCCATCCCCAAGGCTAGAAGGCGGCTTGCAAACATCGTCCTAGCTCTAGGGTTTGAAGTTCGACCTGGACCATCCTGGATGCATCCTCTCCCCATCTCCATATTCCACTGCCTGCTCCCCAACCTCCAGATGCAGCACAGATTCAAAGGTGCTAAGCTGGGTCACAAAAGCCCCAGAGGTTCCTTCACCCTCATACAGAACCTTCTGTTTGAGGTTTGTTTAAAGCAGGTGGGGAGGCAATTTGTTGTGGCCCTCCAGATGTTGCTGAACTGCAACTTCCAGCAGCCCCAGCAGCCAGGAGGAGATGGGAGGCTGCAGTCCACCAACCTCTGGGGGGCCGAAAGGTTTCTCCCTCGCCTGGTTCACAACAAGGATGGCTAATAGGGTGATGACTTTTTCATTTCCCCCCCCCCCTCAAAAATTATTTCCTGTAGCACAAATGGATGAACTTTTGCCTATTAATGGCTAAAATGAGATATATTCCATTGAAATATTTAAAAAGGTTACGCACAAACCGTTTTTAATTTTTTTGTATGCTGTTTTACCATTTCATAAAATTGCATTAACAATTCTATATATATTTTGTATCAAATTTGGACACAGCACCACATTCCACAATGGTCAGTGTTCTTAGCAATATAGGGTATACAAATGTCACACCTGCGCAAGGTAAAAGCCCCTTTTTGGGACCTCAAAACTCAGCCAGCAGACCCTGCCGGACATGCTGGGAAAAGAACCTACAGGAGAGGTAGCAAAACATTGTCCTCTAGCGGCGTCTATACTAAGCTTCCCTGTGTGTTTGATGACCCTATATAATGTTGTATGTATGTGACTCTAAAGCTTGGGTTCAATTTTATATCTGCTTACAGTGACTTCAAAAATGGTCAAAAAAACTGATAAATAAATTTTTTAAAATCATTTTGTGTGTGAGGTTTTTTTTAAATCAAATCTCTTTGAAAGTAAGATTTTTTTTCTAATCTTTAATGAAAGCTCATCAAAGCATGATACAGGGAAATGAGGTTGTAAAAAAAAGTCATCACTCTAATGGCTAATCCCAAATCCCAAATTGTTTTTGGCTACTCCCAAATTCCCTGCCCTCACTTGGGTGGATGGAAGCTGAAATTCTGCACCACTCCATTTGTTCCATTTGTTCTGCTAGCCATGGGGCAAAGAGTTGCTCAGTTTGCACAGCTCCCGCCCTGGCTTCAGAGATTTGAGCAGGCTTTGACCCCCCCCTTCCTACTTTCAAACACCTTTCTGCAACCCTGAAAACCATAACCTTGCTTGGATTTCCCCAACCCACCACTTTCCCCCACCTTGCAAAATAAAAGCCGGGTATACTAATTGTGATTAATACACCCTGTCCTCCGCTGGCTGAGGAGAGCAAATGGAGAGGATGGAGTGCTCTTTGGGGATGTTGCTTTTGGAGTGGCGATTTGAGAACAACAACAAAAAAAAAAAACACTGAAGCAAAACCAGCAAAATAAATAAATAAATTCAAATTTAAAAATTTGCAGAAAATGTGGAATGCTCAGCAGATCTCAACCCCTTTTTCCTGCCAGCCCACCCACCACTTCCCCCTCTGAACCCTGCAGCAGGCTATTCATGTGGATCCCCAGGTCTCCAAGAGCAGTAGCGTTTGCAGTGCATGCTAAATGAAGCCCCAGGAGGCAGGAACCAGGGAATCCTCCCGTCTCATCCCCCCAAATTCCTGCCTCAAGCACCAAAACACCTCAGAAAGCAGAAGGGAGAGCGGGGCGGGAAAAACGTGAGCCAAGGGAGAGGTCCAAAAGAGGCTGACGTACCTGCAGCGCCTCTGTGTCCAGCTGCTGCCTCTTTAACTCCAGCTGGGTCAGCTGCAGTAACTCTTTCTCTATTAACTTAATCTAGGCAGAAGATGAAACAAGGAGGGGAGGGGGGAGGTTTGTTTGGTTTTTACTTGCATTGGGAAGGACTTCACTCTCTGCTGTTCGCACCCTGGTCCTATAACTGCATTGCTGTGGTTTCTAGCACTCATTTGGCCCAAGGAGAGTTAAGATGAGCACCTGGAGGTCTCTCCCACAGCACCCTCCTTGCCTGTTACTGGTGTGGGGCCAAGAAGGGTTTCATTCTGGGGAAGGGAGTCCTCATGGTGACCAGCTGGATGCTGTGGTGTGCAAACTGCAGGTGGAATCCTCAAGAACAGCCTTCACCCACCTGGAATCCTCCAGATGCTCTGGACCACAGCTCTTATCAACCCTGGCCAAAGATGTGGGGATAAACAAAGCTCGCTGCAAAGAGTCTTTGGAAATGCAGCTTTAATCCCCTCCCCTGACAAATCACAATGAAATACCCTGCTCTCCTAAAACCAAGGGTAAACCTTATCCTGGGAACTGAGGTGCCCTTTCCTCAAAGGCCAGATGCAAGCCTTCAGCTAAAGCAGGGCCGGGAAACTTTTGGCCCGCAAGATGCCACTGAACTACAATTCCCAGCAGCCCCAGCAAGCACAGTCAGTGGCAGAGGAGTGATAGGAGTTGTAGTGCAGCAACATCTGGAGAGCCAAAAGGTTTCACATACCTGTAAACCTGGGCTGGGCGAAGCTGTGGCTCTCCAGCTGATAGCAGAGTACAACTCCCATCGTCCCTTACCACTGGTCATGCTGGCTGATGGGAATTGGAGTCCAGCAACAGCTGAAGGGTCACAAGTTGCCCCAGTCCTGAGATAAAGACACCCCCCACCTCACTCTAGAAGTGGAGGTAGCTTAGGAGCATAGGAAGCGTCCTTATCCAAGCCAAACCATTGGGTCCATGTAGCTCAGGATTGTCTACACTGACTGGCAGCCGTTCTGCAGGGCTGTAGGCAAAGAGTCTTTTCCCAGCCCTACTTGGAAATTGCTGCTGGGAATTGAACTTGGGACCTTCTGCATGCAAAGCGGGTGCTCTGCCACTCTGCTATGGCTCTTCCCACTAGTTAGCTGGCCAGCCTAGGATCACTCGTGAGCCACTGAGCATCCAGGAGGCTTCTGGGAGAAACTGGATGCAGGTTCCAGAGCTTGTTACAGTTCAGCAAAGCCACCAGAGAACAGGGAAGACCACAAACACCAGCACCTCTCAGGAAACCCTCTCCCTGGGCAGAAGAAAAAGCCTTTGGGACCCCAGCTAGCCAAGTGCTAAGGGCCGGGCGGTGGGATAGCGCAGACAACCTTGCAAACTCTACCACCTCAAACCACTGGCAACAGCTCACTGCCCCCGGTGGGGGACAGCCTGACCTTAAGAAGCAATGTGTTACATGTTGGCCGGAATGGATTTGACAAGCAGGTCAGAAACAAATTAAAATGAATGGAGAAACTTATACATAGCAACCACCGTAATAATGGAGATCATGCTATTCATGGGCTGCCATGGGATGGAAATGCAAATGGAGCCCCTTCCCTCCTGCCCCCAGAGATGAGGCAGACCTTCCTGGGCCTGAGGGAGGTAGGGAGAGGATTCAGCTGCCCAGAGCCCCAGAGAGCTCCCCTTGTTCCAATGGCTTTGAGAAGGAAGCTGGACCAACTGTGAACTGTTCATCCCACCCAATTCCAGTCCCTGCAGACCCATGATTTCCGCTCACCTGGTTTCTGATCTGGCAGTGCATGAGATCCCTCTTCACCTGGAGGGCTTCAAATGCAGCCTTCTGCATATCACTCTGAAAAAATAGAGCATGCAAGTTCAGGAGAGCACACACACCCACACCCACACCCCCGCCAGTTGGGGAACATGTTCCAAACGGAATAACATCAGGCCCCATTGTTGTGGGCCTTGAGAAATAGCCTAAAGATTTACCCCAGTTGCCACAAACCTTGCCTACTTGTAGACATTTTCAACCACAACTCCTATCAGTCCCAACCATAATGGCTTCATAGGAGGCAAATCATAAATTGAAATCATTATTAAGTACAGAACAGGAGAGAAAACACTGTGCATATAAGCCAAAACAGAGTGGTGGGCTGTGATGAAAAGGGGCAAGGGAACTCTTTTGAGAACGCTTCCCACCCAGAAATGCTCCAAGAGTAACCTGGGGCCAAAGCACAGAAAGAGCTAACAACTTAGCTAGATGGACTTGGTATGCAGGGGGTTGGACGAGATGTCCTTTTGTGCCCCTTCCAACTCTACAATTCTGATTCTCCCTCCGTCCATACTTTGCTTTGTTCGCCCTCTCCCATCCTGCATACAGAGGTGCCCTTTTTGCACCCATATCCAGCAAAATACCTCCTGTAGGATCTGGCTGATGGCTTTGTTCTGATCCAGGTCCTGCCAAGCTAGGATTTGCTGGAACTTCTGATCCATCTTGGCTAGGCTACAAGAGAAAACATTCCAAGGGTTACCGCCATTGCCTCTCGGGAGACAGAGGCAAACTGAGGGTGAGAAGCACTTTGGAAGACCTTTCGAGGCTGTTAGGACAGGAGCCACTAGTATCAGTACGTTTGGAAAAAACCAAAGCCCGTCAGAGGATGGAACCAAACTAACTCCAGTGGGTTCAGGGAACAGAGCCAATACCCCAAGCACTCTCTCTTTCCCTCTCCCTCTCCCTCTCCCCCTCCCTCCACTTTTCTGGCTTACTCTAGCAGGGCCAGTGTGAGCATGGTGTTCTTGGGTTCTGGCACATGGGGATGGAGGGACCCCCCCACTCCCATGCACACCACCATGTCACCATCTATTGCCAGACTTCCAATCGCTCTAAATGACAAGTGATGTCAGCTGATCAATGAATGGCATCATGGGCCATAATTAGACTCCCTGAATGTGAGGAGCAAGACTGACCCATGTGCCAGAGGTTTCCCACCCCTGCACTCACATATCTATACGCTGCTGTTATTAACAAAACAGAGGCTCTATTTATGTGGCAAAACATTTCAGCTTCTACCTTTGCCAGCTATTCCACTAAAAATGAAAGCCCGCTGTTTCCAAAGTGGCACTTACAGAGCTTTGAGACTGAACGTTCAGAAGGGCTTCGTTTGCAGAAGCTAAGTGATGCTGGTGTGGTTCTCCAGGCTGAGGGCATGTGGTGGCAAGTGCACACATCCCTCTTTGCTAATCCTGTGGCATAATTTCTACTGCTGCTACTGACAAGTCCAACTGAATGCGGCCCTCAGAATCGAAATGTCTAAGCCAGTGGTTCCCAACAGGTGGTCCGGGGACCCCCAGGGGTCCGTGAGCTATGCCAGAGGGGTCCGCAATATGCTATTAGAATAAAAAATATATTAAATATATTTGGTATGATAACAGATTTTTTGTTTTGGCTGCTTCCTGCATGAGCAGAGTCTAGCGCAAAACTAGAATTAGATAGAGGCAGTAGTTCTGCTGTATGCCGTTAGGTGGCGCTTTACAAACACTACTGTTTTGCAAAGAGGCAGTGCGCACATTCTACTAACGCTCACCTCCCCAAGAGGCTTTGCGCGCGTCAGCTTCATTTGTGCACTACTGCGCAGGTACCCTGTCTTCTCCATTCCCCTCCCTCCTCCCTGGCGCGCGCTGCCTCTTTGCAATACAGTAGTGTTTGTAAACAAAGCGTTGTTTTTCGCGGAAGCTACAGTTCGCGTAGTTAAAAATGGACTGTTGGTTAAAAAGTGGTTCGTTAAAACGACAAAGGCCTACAGATGAAGAGGAAGAACTGTAAAAAACGTATAAATATAAAATATAAAAAGACTCTTAATTTGGCTCTCACTTTTTAATTTTAGGATTAGGAATTAATGGGGGTCCTTGTTACAATAGCGGCTCGATGAGGGGTCCTCGAGAAAATTTTGTTGGGAACCCCTGGTCTAAGCAACTGGTTTCCAGCCAGAGCAGCTAGTGAGGTGAAAAGCAGGAAACATTTCACCTCATGTATAAAACTTTTCTCTTGTTAATCACAGCAATACACACACACAAAATAATAATAACAGCATCAGCTCCCTTTCTACAAGTACAGTGTTGTGGATAGAAAGTCAGCCTGTGGGATAAGAATCGGGATCAAATCACCCCTCAGCCACAAGGCTTGCTGGGTGAGTCTGAGCCACTCACTCTCTCTCAGACAAACCCACCTCGCAGGATTGTTGTGAGGATAAAAAGTGGAGGGAAAGCACATTATGCTTCTTGGATGAAAGGTTAGATTTAAATAATAATAATAATATGGCCCCCTCCCCACAAAGCAGAGAAATGTCCCATTCTCTCTGGGAGTACCTGGAACAGGTCTGGTTGACGAGATCTTGCCGGCGTGACTCGTAAGCCACCTGCAGGAGCTTGTTCTTATAGGTCTCGGCCAGCATCTGCTGCATGGCCGCTGCGGAGGAAAGAAAACGCAGGAAGTCAGGGCCCTGGAGTCTTCTCCTGAGCTTATAGGAGCCTGTTCAAAAACTGCCATCTCCCGCACATTAGAATAGCACCAAAAATTTCCAGAGATCAGGAAGCAGCTCAGGAGGCTTCCAAATACATTCCCTGCCTCCAACATTCCACAATTTAGCAGAGGTAGGAAAACCTGGGGGGGGGGTGTTACAGGAGAGCTCAAAGAGCAGAACAAGGAAGGGGTAGGGAGGGAAGCGTTGTGTCTGCTTCTTGGGAAGGAGGAACCAAAACGGCATACAGAGTGCATAAACCTCAAGAAATACAGAGTGCATAAACCTCAATGGTGCAAAACCCTGGATAGTTTTTGGGGATTTGTGCAGAATTTTGCGGGCAGCGCTCTTGCTTAAGATTGTATCGAAAGCATCCTAACAATCTCTTCCACGCACTAAGCCAGGGGTGGGGAACCTCAGGCCCCAGGGGGCCAAATGTAGCATCTCAGGTTTCTCTGTCTGGTCCTCAGAATCCTTCCCAAGACACAACGCCTTACTCTGGCCCTTACTTTTGCCTGGCTGAAGTGTGTCCTTGAATTCTAAAAAATACCTCGTTTGTCACGATGGAGCGTGTGTGTGTGTGTGTGCATGTGTATGTAAAAAATAGGCTACAGTACAAAAGGAAAAATTTACATTCGTTGTCCTACCCACTTTAGCTTCTGGCCCCACCCACCCTGGCATGTGGCCCCCAGATGGCTGCCCAGAAGAGAATGCAGCCCTTGAGAGGGAAAATATCCCACATTCTTTCTGTAGAAATCAGCATAGCCAGGAGCAGCAGTTCTATGCCTGGGGTGTAGAGGGTCCCACCCATAACTTCCACAGCCGCACTCACAAGCCACTTCCTTCCTGCGCAGCTGCTCAGCCTCCTCCTGAGTAATGGCCATCAGCTGCTCCATGCGGATCCTGGCAGCAAAAAAGGGAGAGGTTCAGCCACTGCATGTCCTTCCCTCAACTGTCGGCCAATGGCAAGGCCTACCCTGCCTCTTTCATTGTTTAGGTCAGACTAAAGGCTCATCAAACCTAGTGTTCCAGTTTCCAGCAGGGGGCAGCCGGAAGCCTCTGGGAAGCCTGGGCATGAAAGCAACAGTCATCTCCCATTTATGCATAGCATGTGAAATTTTTCAAGAGGATAAGACAAACTCTTGGATGAAAAGATGTTAGGAACTCAGGAAGCTACCTTATGCCAAGTCAAACCTTCGGCGCATCTAGTTCACTACTGCCTACACTGACAACGACTCTCCAGGGTTTTAGAGAGGGAGCTTTTGCCAACCTCACCTAGAGATGCCAAGGATGGTACCTGGGACCTTCTGCATGCAAAACAGGTGTTCTACCACTGAGCTATGGCCTTTCCCTGGTGGTGATCAATGGCTGCAAGCTACAATGGAGGCAGCATGCCTATGAATGCAGAGAGTTGCTGGTGGTGGTGAGAAGATGCATCTGGCCAGTCCCTGTGAGAACAAGATGCTGAACTAGACCGTCCATTGTCCTGACCCAGGCAACAGTTTTTATGTTCCCATGCAAAGGCATCATCCTCCCCACTCCTAACCCAGCCAAGAGCATCTGGGACACTCACCGGTCATTCTCCAGAGATTTGAGAATCTCAGAGCTCTGCTTTTGCCTAGAAAGAAAGCAAGGAGGGGGGGGGGGAAATGCCAGAAGGCATTATTAGTCCTTGTTCAGTTCTAAGAGGAGGGGGGAAGCTCATGCAACCACCTGTGTGGACCAGCGCCTGGCTAAGAACCAGCATGGAATGGAACCTCCAGCCCCTATATAAACTCTCCACCTGAACCAAATCATGGCTGAAGCAAGAGGGTGAAGGATCTTGGTAAAAGATAGCGAGAGGAAAAACTCATTCCGCTATGAAGGGCCTGGCATTTCCAGACCACGAATCTTGGGATTTACTTTCAAAGGAAAAATCCTGGACCAATTTTGGTAACATCAGGGATGTCCTGACAGCGGTATTCCTGTTTGACCTCTTAACTTGAGAGCTGGGAACCTCAGACCCAGGGGCTGAATTTGGCCCTCCAAGCCTCTCTGCCTGGTCCCTGGGACTCTCCCCAGCCAACCCCCCTTGCCAGCCCTACTTAAATTCTTGAGTGTTTTTGCCTGGCTGGGATGTGCCCCTGAACTCTGATAATGCCTCTTGGTTGACTAGATGGGAGGATAGAGAGCTGTGAGAGAGAGAGAGTTCCAATATATAATTTGCATGTGATGCTCCACCTATTTTAGCCTCTGGCCCCACAAACCACTGGCAAGTGGCCCCTGGAAACCTTGCCAGAAGGAAACATGATCCTTCACCTAAAAATGTTCCCCAACCCTAACTGAATTCCTTGTCTGGAGTCACACCATCAGATCTGAAAATCCTCTTTGAGCCTTGGTGCAATGAACCCAGCCTGGGAGTGAAAACAGTCAAGAGTTGCAAACGTAGCTCCCTAGCTCCCGAGGCTGTTTCTCAACACCACCTCTGACCTCTTGTTCTCTTCCAGCAGCTTCTTGATCCGGCCGGAAACCCCTTGCTCCATCTGCTTCAGCTGCTCCAACAGCTTCATGCGTTCTTCTCCCAGGCGCTCCTGGTGCCGGGTCAGGCCCTGCTCCAGCTTCACTTGCTCCTGCAAGCAGAGAGGAGAACAGCATCAAAGGACCATTTCACTTGATCTCCAGGACAGCCTTATCTCCCACAGAGGCCTCCCTGGACCTTGCGACCCGAGAGTAAGCCTACATCCGGATTCCTCAGAATGGCACATTTCCCCAACCACAATAAGCCAACGTATGAACCTCTCTCATGGGCAGTGGAGGCTGGTCCATCGGGGTGAATGGGTCACTGCCTCCCCAGCCTACCCTCCTACTTGCAACCAGTTCAGCGGGTGGCAGCACTGCCTGCCAGCTTCTTCCTTCTTAGTTTCTTTTTTATAATAATTTTTTATTGATTTTACATAATAAAGAAAAAACATACAGAACATATTGTCCCCCTTCTTCTGACCCCCCCCCCTCCACGAGCCCCCTCCTGCCACAAGAGAGTCCCATGAACAGTGGGCAGTCGAAGGTGGTCCATTTTATAATTGGGTTTTTCCCCACCCCACCCTCCCTCCCCCCAGAACCCCTCCCTGCCACCAAGAGGCTCTAGTATGGCAGGGAGAGATGCAGGCGAGTGTCCACCCCACTATCTATCTAAGCAAACATTATTGATTAAAATACACAAAAAACACAACAACAAAAAACACACATATCCCATTTTCTAATTCATAATTTGCTTGGCATTGTTTTGATGACTTCCCCAGATACCTCCCAACTGATTTTCATTTTTGACCAAATTATATTTTCACAACAGTTTCATATGACCCAATTTCAGCTCATTTTCTTTAACATAAACCCTCTTACAGCTAATCCTTATTCCTAAACGTTATCTCTTTTTCTTCTTCAACATATTCCATCTTTTCCTATCCCCCCCCCCTTTTGGCCCTAGAATAGAAGAGATGAATAAAGGCAGTGAGCCGCCCAACTATCTACCTAAACCTAAATTTTCTATTTAGCTACACCTCTGCCTATTTTTCAGACATCATATAAACATTTTTTTCCTAACAAATATCATATTTTCTCTAGCCTAATCTTTCTCCCAAGAAAAAATTCATATAATTAATCCTTTCTCTATTCCCATATATTTTCTTCTATCCTTAATTATTCCATACCTCCTCCTCTCCCCTAGATTCCTTCCCCCATTTGATACAGCAATTCCGTAATACAATCTAGATTCCATATTTATTTTTTTTCCTGCCCTGCTTAAAGTTCAGAATTTCCTCATCCCACTCCCATTCTCTTCCTTCTTAGTTTCTGGGTGGCCCCTTGCAGAACTGAGCAGTGAGGATAAGGACAAAAGGACTTAGCAGTCTTTACCTGTCATTGGCTATGGCGCCATCTACTGCTGGGCTCCCTGCCTTCCTCCCTACCAGTCCCAATGGGCGACAGTCATCACTGCCTACAGGGCAACTATCAATCCATCCTAGGGTGACCTATTTCATTTTCTTTTACTTAGAAATATTTTTGAGCAGCTTAACCATGGAGCAACAGGAGGGTCCAGGGTGGTGGTGGAAAAGGGAAACAGGCAAGATACCTCCTTCATGCTCTGGAGGATCTCCCCTTTCTGGGCATGGCTCTGGTGCATGAGCTGGGCTTGACCTCGCTGCTCCAGATCCAACCAGCGCTCAAACTCCAGCTTCTCCTGCATCTTTTGCTCCTGGAAAGGACCAATGAAGCCTCATCAACACACACATGCAAGCATGTGAACATACCGTGGCTTGTAGTGTTCCTCCCGGTGCATGATGAGAGACAGGGCTTGTGTGTTCATAAACAGCAGATGGAAGTGAACAAACCTGTGTTTGGACTACAGACTGCAGGTGGGGGTTGGGGTGGGAGCTTGCCTAACTGAAAGCTCACCCACACAAAATATAATAAGGGTTATCCCCCTGCATGTTTTTTTTTTGCTTGTTGTCAACTAGTCTTACAAATAAAGCTTCTTGGGGAAAAAAACCCTCCCAATAGATAATCCCCATAGATGTAGAAATCTAGTATGCCATGGAAAAGCTAGGCTAGATATGCTACTTTTCTTTGGGGGAGGGGTTGAGCAGAGGAGCATTCAATCGTATGAGCTAACACCTGCAATTTGAAGCGGTATAGTCCAGACATAACTCTGCCACCTCATCTTCCATTGAATTTTCCTCTCTCCTTCAGCTGCCACCCAGTGGGCAATTAATCCATCAAGCTAGAGCATAGAGTGAGATGGGACAGCGGGTGCCCACTCCATCAACTCAGCTGGCAAACCAGCTCACTTTGGGCTCCTCCTCTCTCTTTAAACCCTTTCCAAGCTGCTTGTTACAAGAACTTTGTAAGAACTAATGCATGAGCTTACTTCTTTGCCTCTTCGCTCTTCATTCCTTTTGTGCCATGTCTTATATACCTGCAGGTTAAGGACTGATTGCTACACCTGCAGGTTAAGGACTGAAGCTAAAAGAAATAAGATTCCACCTAATCATTAGGAAGAACTTCCTGACAGTAAGAGCTGTTCGGCAGTGGAATTTGCTGCCAAGGAGTGTGGGTGGAGTCTCCTTCTTTAAGCGGAGGCTTGACAGCCATCTGTCAGGAATGCTTTGATGGTGTTTCCTGCTTGGCAGAGGGTTGGACTGGATGGCCCTTGTGGTCTCTTCCAACTCTATGATTTTACTCATTTTGTATAAGGTGCTCTGGCAACCATTCTGGCTGAAGCATTTTTATTATTTCAATACTTTACACTGGGGGGGGGGAACCTGTGGTCCTCCTGATCTTGCTGGACTCTTAACTGAGCCAGCATGCTCAATGCTCAGGGATGATGGCAGCTGTACTACAGCAACCTTGAAGGGCCAAAAGTTTTCCCATCCAAATGAATTTGCTAACTGAGGGAACTGAGCCAGATCTATTTTTCTTCAGATGGCACTATCATCATCATCATCATGATCATTATTATATGTGAGCCATTTGTGTACATAAATAATGCTGTCCCACAGAAACTGGGGATCCAGTAAACAAATGGAACAAGCTGAGGGAGCCATCTGGAGGGCATAACAGTTTCCCAAAAGGGAGGAGGGCTGAGCAATGGAAAATGTTTCTTACCTTCCGCTTCTCGTAGTCCATAAATTTGTTCTGAAAAAGGAGGAGGAGGAGGAGAGTTTGGATTTGATATCCCGCTTTATCACAACCCTAAGGAGTCTCAAAGCAGCTAACAATCTCCTTTCCCTTCCTCCCCCACAACAAACACTCTGTTAGGTGAGTGGGGCTGAGAGACTTCAAAGAAGTGTGACTAGCCCAAGGCCACCCAGCAGCTGCATGTGGAGGAGCGGAGACGCGAACCCAGTTCTCCAGATTACGAGTCTACCGCTCTTAACCACTACACCACACTGGCTCTCACAAAAGGAGCCTGGATTTAACTGGGTTTAACACAACCCACCCACTCATTCATACACAGACACACACACAGACACAGACACTCAGGCAGGCAGGCAGGCAGGCAGGCAGACAGACAGACACACACACACACACACACACACACACACACACCACCTCTCACAGTTCAGAGGAGCCAGTGACCATTGTTAGGTTGCATGTAAGGCAGGGCTGGGGAATCTGTGGCCCTCCAGATGCTGTTAGGATGCCCAACTCCCATCAGCCCTTGCAGCCGGCATGGCCAATTGGTCAAGGGCGATGCAAATCCAGCGACATCCAGACAGTAACAGGCTCCCCATCCCTGATTTGAAGACCACTGCCTGCTTCTCAGAAATTACCTGCCACTCAGCCTCATTCTCCGCATGTTTCATGACCATCCTGCTGACTCCGTCCACCGAAGTATCACCTCCATCACTTTCCAACACTGGGAGTAAATACTGGGAGGGAGAATTGTACTCGATTCCTAATTCTGGGAGAAACCGGAAGACAGCACGGGCAGGTCAGTTATTGACAGGGCTCAGGCTTCACACCTAAGTCTGATGCACTGGGAAGAGCACTAAAAATGAGTCAGGAAGACCTGAGCCCTGCTTGACCACCAAATGCATCAAGGTGGCTCCAGAATTCAGCAAGTGCGTTTTCATAGGAAGCGGCCTTATACTGAGCCAGACCGTTGGCCCATGTACCTCAGGGCCATCTACACTGGCTAGGCAGCCCCTCTTCCCAATTCCAGACAAGGTTCTCTTCCAGCCCTACTTGGAGATGCCGGGCATTGAACCTGGGACCTACTGCATGCAAGGCAGATGCACTCCAATTGAGCTACAGCCCCTCCCTAAGCCCTTCGTCCAGGAGAGGAAAGAGTCTCTGAGGCAACAGGCACTGTTGGGCTGGTCATCTCCACCCTGCTTGCACTAGGCAGGCCCTCTGCTCTGCTCACCTCCACACAGAAACTGCTGGACGGCCTCTGTGCCAGCGCTGCAGATGTCATTGGACGGGTAGGACATGGACGAAGCATCCAGGGTCAGTGTCTGCAGAACAGACGGAAATGTAATTATTTTAGAACGTAGGAGGAGCCTGGCTACTGGATCAAGGCCCATCTAGTCCAGCATCCTGTTCTCACAGTGGCCAAGCAGATGGCCCTATGGCAGGGATGTCCAACACGTCGATCTACTAGTCGACCGCTGCTAGGTTTTTGTAGATCGCGGTCAATCGCTGGCCCCCTTCCGGCCCCGCCTCCTCTCACTGTGCCGGCCTCTATTGTTGCAGAAGGGAAGCTGAGGCTGTTATCTGGCCAGCGACCGTAAGGTTAGTGGCTGCTTCTGTTCCTCCCCCAAATAGGGGGCTTTCCCCCTCACTCAGAAGAGCTTCAAAAAAAGTCACTGAACCCCTCCCTCCCTTAAAAAAGCTCATCAACTTTGGCCTGAACCCCTAAAAAAACGGGGGTAGATCACTGCCAGATTTTAATTTTGAAAGTAGTTCACAGTCTCTCAGGAGTTGGCCACCGCTGCCCTATGGGAAGCCCACAAGCAGCACCCAAGTGCAACAGAAACACTTCCAAATTCTAGCAGTATGAGAGGGAGGAAACCACTTCCTCTGTCATGCATAATCTTATATACCCCTATCATGTCCCCCTCCTGACACTTACCTGCCTTTCCTCTAAACTAAAAAGGCCCAAACTTTGTAACCTTCCCTCACAGGAGTTGCTCCATCCCTTTTATCCTCCTAGCTGCTAATTTCTGAACCTTTTCTAGCCCTGCAAAATTCCTTTTGAGGTGGACAAAAAAAACACATTCTTTTGAAATGCATTTTAACATCATCCAAAATGCCTTCCTCGAAACGGATCCCAGGGCAGCACACAATAATGATGAAATGCAATAAAAGGGAAAAAATAATCCCTCAGAAAACAAGAAAACTGACTGAAAGGCAGCCACCTAAAACCCAAACAGAACCCCTTTCAAATTGCCCTGGTCAACAATAAAGTCTTAACTAATTGCTGGAAAAATAGCAAGGTCAGTGCCTATCGAGCTCCTCTAGGAAGGGCATTTTAAAATCAAGGAGCCACTGTCAAAAAATCCATGGGTTATCTCCTGAACTAGTCCTACTCAGAGTAGATGCTTTGAAAGGTAACAAATGACTTTGACCCATTGATTTTGATGGGTCTACTCCAAGCAGAACTTAGTGGGCTACAACCTCTTCTCTTTTGTTCAACCCAGAAGTGCAGTGGTCCAGGGTCATGGAAGGCTAAAGATCCATTACAATCCCCCCCCCCAACATGGCCCCAGTCTCCAGTGTCACCCAATCCACATAAAAGGGGGTGTTTTAGCCACTGGGAAGAAGTCTTAGCCTTTGTGTTGATTTGAGCCAATCAAAATGAAAGGAAGGGGAGTCATCTTCTGAGTGCTGGCTCCAAGGATCGCTCTGGAGAAAGCAAATGGGGGAAATTCTGAGAAAGAGTTATGTGAGCTCCACAGTTAAGCATTTAGGAACCCTGAAAACAAAAGCTGCTTTGGTTTCAAGAGAATAGTGTGCAAGTTCTGTTAGGTACAATGGAACTTCCAGGAGAATCACAACTTAGTCACTTTGAGAGAAGATGTTGGACTCCAAATCATTTGCACAGTTCCTACACAGTAAATGGAAGATCTAGCTGAAAGGCAACAAATGAAGATCTGCACTGGTTGCTGCAATGCATCACTAATTATTATTACTGTATAATTATAAAACTGTTGCATTTTAGAAAGGGATCTAGCTGTGAAGGGGTGTGGCTTTGACCATCAAGAAGGGGGCCCTGCACTTCTGAACTGGCCACTAAACTACTGATGTAATCATAACACACTTCAGCAACAGACGGCACTTGGAGGAAAGTCTTAGTTGATGAACAAGGTAGAAGTCTTGAGATTCATGCCCTTTGTACTAGGCTAGATTGGCACACAAGCTTCCCAGGAAGAGAAGAGTTCCTCATCCCCATCCTAGTATGATCTGCATGAAGCAAAGCTTTCATTTCCAGCTCCACATGGACCTCTTCCTTCCACTCAATATGAATTTTGCAACTCACACACACAAAGCAAAAACCTCTTTGGGCACGTACCTCCAGTGTTCGGATGTGAGCCAGTGCCTGCGGCAACTCCTGCACTAGGTTTTCACTGATGTCTAAGGTCCGTAGGCTACGCAGGCCACCCAGGGAGGCTGGCAGTTCCTTCAGCTTGTTGCCTGCCAGAGAAGGCAGAATGTGCAAGACGCAGATATTAATACACTTCTTGGATATGTGTGCTTGTGTGTATTTGTATAATGGTTTGATGATGTCAGAAGTTTCATTTTCCATTCTTTTCCTATCGACCCCTAGAATGCAAAATGCTCCCCTGGGGAAGTCCCGTCTGGTACCAGCCTTGTCACTGCTTGGGCACCAGGCAACAACATTCTTGGTTATCCCGGGCATTTGGGCAGATGCAGGAATTGGATGTTTTTACTACAACTAATTATAAAACTATTTTTATGTGGTTTTATTACTGTGAAATATGTTCCCGTATCCCTGCAGATTGCAGCACGAGGCATTTCCTCCTACCTTTCAGATTAAGCGTCTGCAGCTGGACAAGGTCCCCTATCGAATCTGGAAGGGCCTTCAATAGATTCTTTTCAAAGTTCAGGACCTATCAAGGACAGAGAGCAGAAACAAGAGGGATCGGTCTCCTTCCTGTTTCATTAAGGAGAGGCTGTAGGAGGTTCCTGTGAAATTCAAGTCAGACGGTGCACTTTACAGAGTGCTGAGTCTCTTGAGTTCAGCAGCCTGGTCTGGAGGGCAGGAGACAAAATGTCTTGTTTTGATGACCCTGCTAAAATCTCAAGTGCTAAGGTCCTCAGGTGAGCACTCGTAAGGGAGCCAGCCAGCAATAAATCACACAGAGTAAATTAACTCCTTCTTAGAAGAAACAAGGTCAGCTCAGGGGTGTCATGCCTAATGAGCACAGCAACTCTGCCCCTATGAGGCAGTTGTGGAGGCTGAAGGTCCCCACCTTCCCACAGCTGCCTAAATCTCCTCCTCCCCTAGATTCTTCCCAAGATCCTTCCAAAGCAATCTGAGATTCCGCCAATGCACCTGTCTTTGCTCCTCCCTCTTCGTGCCTCTCCTGGTCCTGGGGGACCAGGGGAAGGGGAGAAGAGCTTGTGGCAGCAGGAGGGGGAGACATCCTGGTATCTTCACCAACCTGACTCCTCTCTGCCTCTTGGTCTCCTTCCTGTCCTGCTTCTACTTCTACTTCTGCTTCTGGACGTCTCTCTCTCTCACAGACTCTCCCTGCTCACTAGAACCTGTTAGTGCTTCAGCTTTCAACACGTCCTCCTCCAGGCTTCTCCCTCTGACCACGCATTGTTGTCCTACCACCAATCCCTGGACTCTGAAAACTTTGTCCCTTGAGTGCCCAGCAGGTGCCTCCCACTATTCCTCTGTGTCCAGCCAGTCCATGGCAGGACCTTCTCATGGTCCAATCAACATTGAAAGCATTGTTTGTGATGACACAAGAAAGAACCTGCACCCTGATTGTAGCATTCCCTCCCAAGAGAGGTTAAACTGGCTCCCTCTTTGCTATCTTTCCGCCAATAGACTAATACCTTCATGTTTGGATGGACCTCTGGAAACTAAGGTGCAGATGATACTGATCATTCAGCTGCTGTCAGGGCAAATTGGATTTAACTGCTGGTTCTAATTGTGTTTTGATGTATTTAAGCTATTTTTAAAAACTGGTCTGATTTTATTTGTATTTTACAATGATTCTTTTGTATGTTGGAAGTCACTTTGAATCCCAACTTGAGAGAATGTCAGGATATAAAAACATTAAACAAACAAACAGGAATGCCAGGCTCTTGGTATTCATAGAGACCTGGCCAATCAGCAGGTTCCACACTGGCAGCCAGTTCCACACAGGTTTCTCTCTGTTTCTGCTCTGTGATAACTCACCCAGCAAGGCCCTAGCCTCAAGCAATAAGGAGGCTCTCTATTCAACCCCTGGTTTCACTTTTGAGGGGCTAGTCTGAGCCTTCAAGGTCCCAAAAGAGATGGAAAAGTTCCCATACTTTCTGAGTCACCACACTGACACTGCATACGAGAAACAATTCAGAACAGGATTCTCCCCCAGGATGTATTTTGTCTCTTTTACCTGGAGAGACGTCAGTTGGCCAATATCAGGAGGAAGTGAGGTCAGCTGGTTGTCATGTAGATCTAAAACCTGGAAGGGCAGAGAAGGAAAATGGCCATTCATTTATCTGGTAAGCCTTCATAGCAGGGCTGGAGAAGATTTTCCCCCTATTGAGGGCCACACTCCCTCAGCACTAACCTGATAAGAGGTCAAAGCCAGTGGAGAGTAGACCACTCACTTCTCTCCCTGTCTCTGACAAACTGCTTCCTCTTTCTCTGTCTGTGGCACCCCCTCCCTCCCTCCCCTCTCTCACACACATTTCTCTGTCCCTGACATCCCCTTATTCCTCTTTCTTGGTCTGCGACATCCTGCTTCTCTCTTCCTCCCATTCTTCTCTGTGTATCTCTGACACCTTCCCCTTCTCTCTCTGAGGTCTCTCGTATATTTAAACAAGGCATGGAACAAAATCACATTGGAATGGGACCTGGTTTCAAGAGTCCCCCTTCTGTCTACACACGCACAAGTGGTTCTGTGCCTTCTTCACTACCAGGTCCAGAAGCTTCCACTCAATTATTCCTTCCTACCTCTTGAGTCATTTGCAAAGAGAGAGGGAGATAGAGAGTGTGTGTTTCAAGTTACCTTCACAGTTATGAGATTCAGGATGCTACAGGATTTAGGGGTCAGAGATGTCAAGCAATTGGTGTGAGCAATCAGCACCTAAGCAATGAAAGAAGCAGAGAGGATATTACCAGAGTGATGCTGGGAGCCATAATCAAGGTTTGTTCTTGGCTAACTCACTTGTGGTTTGCTTGGAGAGAAATAAATGGTGAACCTGGGTTCAGAGGTAGCGCTAACCCAGACTTGTTTCCTGGGAGTGGAGACAGAGGGGCAGAGGGAGTGAGGTGCCTGCAATTTCAGTGCACCCATTTAAATCATGGTTTACTGCTACTACGATTTGGGAAACCAGTGCAATAAGTGATCTGCAGGGGGAGGCAATAAATAAATTGTCCTTGACAGCAAGACACTGTATAGGTTTGGGCTGCTTTTGCTCCCAGAAAAACCTTCCAGGGTGTTTGAGGAAAGTTAAAACACAACAGGGAGAGGGAATCGCTACACATTTAAAAGCACATTGGCCAGGACTCAAAGGGCCCCATTTCTGACTATGGACATATGAGGCTTTGCCTGTTGTTTGAGGCCACCAGCCATTTCTTGCTCTGCGTGGACAAGAGGGTTCTCCAGCCTCATAAATTGTTTAGCAGGGGAGGACACAGGAAAAGTCTGATGTATAGAGATGCCACCACCTAATTTTATGATACTGGCCTGTGTGTCAACATGGATTTTGTCAACCTAATGCTCTCTGGGTATTTTGGACTACAACTCCCATCAGCCCCAGTCAGCAGAACCATTTTGGACTACCACTCCCAGCAGTCGTGGCCAGCACTGCCATGCTGGCTGGGGCTGATGAGAACTGCAGGGCAAGAATGTATGGAGAGCTTTTGCCCATTGGACAAAGCCTGTACTAATCCATTGAAAACATGTCCCTTACCTTCTTCTGCAAGACTTTACAGGTCGCCAAGGCTCCATACGGAAGCTAAAAGCAGGCATAGGACAAAACCAAATGCTGGTCAGATAAAATGTTATTGTGAGGGAGAGGGGGGGGGGTCAGAAAAAACACACACAAAAGAGATACTTTATGCAAGGGCCATTTTGACTTGAGGCACATTACTTTTATTTATCAGATTTATAGGCCCCCCACTTTCTGCCCAAAGGAGCCCAGGGTGGCAAACACAGAAGCACTATAACCATTAAACCATATAAAAGCAATTGAAATGCAGATGAGGAAAGATCTCTGCTTTAGAAGACCCTGCAGCCCTCCAGATAATTGTTGGACTACAACTTCCATCATCCCTCACCACTGGCCACACTGACTGGGGCTGATGGGCGTTGGAGTCCAACAACGTCAGGAGGGCTGATGCTCCCAGTCCTTGATGTCAAGGTACAACACAGATCCTATGGTGATGGGTGTCAACCACAGTTATTTACACATTTCTGCCTCTGAAACAGGCGGAAAGAGGAACCCGCTCCTGCATAACATCTTCTGCTGAAGGATGATAATAAAAGGTATCACTCTTCAGAATGTGACACTACAACCCAAAGATAATGCCCAAAGGATGGTTTTTTTTTTAGTTCCAAAGCAGTGCCCAGAAGTGAAACCAGCAGAGCTTTTTATCCTTAACTATCACTGCAAATAAAGTACTTCTGCATGCAATGCATAGTAACTGTGGAACTCCCTCACACAGGAGGCAGTGATGGCCAGCAACTTGGATAGATTTAAAAGAATATTAGACAAATTCATGGAAGAGAAGGCTATGCATGGCAACTAGCTGTGGGGACTATGCTCTGCCTCCACAGTTGGAGGCAGTAATGCTTTTCGATGCTGCAGGAGGAGTGAGTGCTCTTATGCTCATGTCCTACCTGCGGCTGTCCGATTGGGGCATCTGGCTGGCCACTGTGAAAAGAGGATGCTGAGCAAAATGGGGCATTGGTCTGATCCAGCAGGGCTCTCCTTAGGTTCTGATGTCAACAGCATATCTCCCACCCAACCACTTGGCCAACATCTGGGAGTCAGCATCACCAGAAACGTACCTCTAAGAGTTCACATTTGGATATGTCAAGTATATCATCAGCTCCGGCTTCCTTTGCCTGTTGAGAGACAGACAGGTGAGCTGCATTTGCAAAAATCAGAAATGAGATGGTTGCTGACCTTATCTTAATTGCTCACTGAATGTAATCAAAGTAATATATAAGGTAATATATATTTAGGGAGGGGGGGCGCGAGTAAACCTCACTGCACCCATGTTGCTTACAAGTCTCCAGTTGTCAGCGGTGTGCTCCACCCAAAAACTTTGGGGAAGGGCTGTAGCTTGGTGGCACAGCATTTCTTTTGTATGAAGAATGTCCCAGGTTCAACCAGGTTGGGTTGGGAGCATCCCTTCTCTGAAAACCCTAGAGATCCACTGCCAGTCGGTGCAGACAATACAGATGTGGTGTCCCAACAGGGTGAGTCCCAATCAGAGGTGGGTGTCATGCCTCGACAGTGCGACTCCTCATCAGAGAAGGACCAGGAGGCTCCAGCCTTACACCAAGCCCTGGGTCAGGCTCCATCTGGGGGTGAGGAGCGATGAGGCGTAGGACAGATGACCAGCACCAGGGGTGAGCTTGGCCTCTGGCATTGTGTAATGGTGTTGGTAGCTTCTTCACGAGTCAGCAGCTCCAAACCCCATGCTTGGTTTTTACAGGGTTTTATTATATACATATGTACAAGACAGAGCATCAAAAAGCATGACTGCACTAATCTGATTCAGAATCCGGAAGCGCCTCCCTTCGTGGCTTCTGCCAACATAGCCCCCTGGGCACCCAGAACCTCCTCCGTTGGTCCGTCCTCTTTCCCCGCCTCCTCTGTTGGGGTGAGGGTGCTGGTGGAGCACCTTTTCCACTAGAGGGACTGGCGCTGTAACTCCTGGAGCCCCCCCCCCTCTTGAGTGCTTTGGTCCGCCCTCTGCAACTCTCCCTCTGGAGCTCTTGTCTCCTCTACATCCCTACGGGTCTGCATCTCCTCCTGAGCCCCAGTCCCACCTTCCGGAGGAAGCTGCCAGGCAGCATCCGAGAGCCCTCGCTCTAATACACCAGGCTCTCCGCTGACCCCTGGTGGTCCCGACACATTGAGGCTGAACATGTCTCAAGCCCAATGGAAAGCCTTAAACACCAAGTCCATCCCAGTCCATCTGGAGAAGAGCCCAACTACAGGCAAGGTCTCCTTGGGATGTAAGACCATCTTCTCAAGCAGACTCCTGGACAGAAGGGAGATGATAGGATTCGGCTGAGCTCGAAAACCAGCCCAGGGCTGGAAGAGCTTCTAAGAATGTCTATATACCAGCTCAGTGCCCTGCCTGCTAGCCAGGGCCGACTCTAGGGGTAGGTTGGGTGGAGCGGGGCGCCAGGCCGCGGGGCCGCCCACCAGCCGCGGCAAGAAACGGGGTGGGGCGGGGGCGCCGGAGCGATCTCCGCACCACAGCGCCTGGGCACCCGTCATGCTTAAGACGGCCCTGCTGCTAGCCAAGCTTCTGCCCAGGCCAAAGCTGATCTTGGAGTGCTCTGACATTGCCTCTCACCTGATCCTTGTTGGGAACTCTGCTGGTTTGGTTCCCCACTCCTTTCCACCAATAAGAGACTTTCCACCAATAAGGGGCCTGTTTTTCTGGGTGCCTGTGTGAAGTAGGCACCAGCTGATCCCTGGTGGGTCTAGGGCCTGACCCCCCTAACCCCCCCCTTAGCTGCATCATCCCAGAGTTGGCATAGTTTTATGAAACAAATTATCACATGGCGGCAGGGTTTTATACTGTGGATCTGCTACATCCATTCAGCCTGCTTAGGATTCATCTGTAACAAGGGACAGAAAAGACCAGGTGATGACATTCTTTCAGGGTTCCAGAAGATTCCTCAGACCTTAATGGAGCCCCCGCTAGCCTGATCCCAGCAGCTGGCCCACCTAGCTCTGGTTAACTTACCAGGCACATTTGGTACTCAAGGCGCTTGCGGGCTTCATCGCTGGGTTTCCTTTTACGGAAGAAGAGCGGCATCTTCCTCTTGTCTTCCCTTTATCTCCAATTCAGAGATGGAAAAAGGAAACGAAAGGCAGGTAGGCAACCACAACCTGAGCAACAGGAACTACATCTCTGTTAGTCTGAGAAGAAGCTGCTCATGTCAGACGAGTTCTGCTCAAGGTGCCGCCCTCTGGAGAAGCTGGGGGCGGGTGGGGGGAGAGAATAAATCAAAACACATTTATGAATTTTCTTTTTCATAACCCTTCTGTAGTTCAGGGGTGAAGAAGCCTTTTTTGGCTCAAGGGCTACATTCCCTTGTGAGGAACCTTCCAGGAGCTGCCGTGGTGGATGTGGCCAAACAGATACCACTTGTGACCTCCATCACATAAAATTGGCCAGTGGGTGCAGAAAGGCCTGGCTTAAGGGGTATGTGGCCTGGGATGAGTGCAGAGGGCCATACAGACACCTAAAGGGTAGTATTTGGCCCCTGGGCCCAAGGTTCCACATTCCCTGCCCTGTTGTGGCACCTCAGTTACACAAGTTGGAACATTTGTATAAGAAAGGGGTCAGCCACCGATAGCCACTGGACCAAAATGTGCCTGTAATCCTCCCACTCCCAGTACAATAAAACACACACTGCTGTGTGTGTGAGCTTCCACACACATTCTTACATGGAGGAAAGGAGACAGTGGCAATGCTGAAGACTGCCATTGTTTTATCAACAGCCTGGCAAGGTAGTGGGTCAGGATAGCATGGGGTTGAGGTGGAGAGTCCAAAGCGTGGGAGTTAAACTAGTGCCTTTAACACCTGTCTGAAAGTCAGAAATTCAACAGGGGCAACTTTTCATCGCATGGGTGTGGACTGACAGGAAAAGCTCCCATAATAACATAGGGAGCTGCCTTATGCTGAGTCACTTTGATTCCTCAATCTCATTATTGTCTACACTGACTGACTTTCCAGGCTGTCAAACAGTACACAACCAAACTGAACCATTTCCACAAATATCATCATAAGACCTAAAATAGATAGTGTATTAAAAATTAATATAAATAACAGCAACAAAAAACCCTAAACAACACCCCAGCCCAAGAGTCAGTTCTTCTGTAACTGGAGTCAGTCAGGGCCCCATCCTCTCAGTCCAAGTGGAAAAAGCCCTGTAAGGCAAGGAGCAGGTCTTCCAGGACTCACAGGCAAAACACACACCCCTGCTCCCCGCAGCAAATATGAGCCACAATCCCGAGTGCTACCAGCAGACAGGCATTTAACCAAGTGATTCCTAGCAGTGATAGACAATGCTGGACCTGACCCATCTCCATCCATCATGAAGCAGGCAGCGCTATGCTACTTCAAACTGCAGGAAGGTCCTGACTTTCTCCATTCCGATCCCTGAATATAGGGAACCTGCCAGAACGTTTCTACCAGACTATTTTTAAATGCATTCAGCTTTTGGTTTTTCAGTGGAAGAGCATCACATCGTAAGAGTTCCCAAATACGGTCTAAACTGGCGCAGCAATCTTTCCGGACTCCCCAAAATCTCCATGAGAACTGTGCCCTTGAGCACTTTGTTTAAGGAGCTTTTGCTTTTAATACAAGATTGCAAATATGTCAGAAGAGGAAGAAAGATACAATCTTCCTAGTTTGTATTTACATGAAGAATATCCCCTCAATTCTGACTTAACCATCAAAGATTAATGTACACAGTCCATACATCCAAACTGGTGTCTAAATGAGATGGGCAGTTGTTAAGTTATGGATTCAAATGGGATAAAAGCTGGGTTTCTATCCTGTGGGTTCAAACCAAATTTCGTCAGATCCACTGGCACCACCTCATGCCCTACAAGGACTGGCGCTTCTGCTTCCTAGGGAGCCCCTGCCTTGGGTTGCATGCAGAGCTTGGGCTGTTAATTGAAGAACATAAGGCGAGCCCTGCAAGATCTGTCCAAGGCTGGCCAGAAGCCCCAGCAGGAAGCCCGAAAGCAGGACCCGAACGCAGCAACCCTCCCAGCGCTTGCGGTTTCCCCAGGAACGGGCAATCAGAGCCAGCGGGTGAAAAACAGGGACATGAGGACTAGTAACTTACCTGGGAGAAATCCCTATTGGGGGGGGGAGAGACGAGGGTGTACTGTGGGGTTTACTTCTAAGTAAACATGCCCACTGCCCAGGGCTGCGCTTGTCACTCAAGAGGCGCTGGAAGGCTCGATGGGTAGGCAGAAGCTCAACAGGTGCGGCTTTGCCAAGCCTGTCATGCTAGGGGGTGTGGAGAAGGAGCCCCAATGACAGCCTTGGCTGCTCTCAGGCAACCATTGTAACACGGCGGGGGTGGGGTGGAGGAGAGAAATAGCAGCTCCCTTGGCCACACCCAGAAGTGCAGGAGGGAGGGGGAATGCTGAGGAGCAGCCCCGCCTCCAGCTACGCCTTAAGCCACGCCCACCTCGGCAATGTCCCCTCTCGCGCCCTGTACTCACCGGCTCGTTCCCTCACCACCGCCGTCCGCCGAACTCTTTGTCGTTCTCCCCGCTCACTTCTCTTCCGTAAACGAATAAACAAACATCGAACCGCCTCAGGAAATATTCGCGGTCTGTTCCCGCCAGCCACAGAGGCTACACCCCAGAACGATCCTTTGTGCCTACGGACTTCGGTTTCTCGCCCACATCTAAAATGGAGACTGCAGCCTCGCTCCTCCACAGTGAATGCCCATAGTGGACATGGCGGCAGGGCCCACATCTAAAATGGGGAATGCAGCCTCGCTCCTCCACAGTGAATGCCCATAGTGGACATGGCGGCAGGGCGTTTAGAGTCTCGCGAGGTTGTGGCTGGAAGAGCAACGGTGCTTGTTGGGCGGCGGGAGGGTTGGTGGGGAAGGATGTAGGCAACCCAAAGTAGAGATACTAAGGTGTAGAGAAGCACTACGTACTATGAATTCAAAGAGAACACGGCGGTTTTTCAGTAAAGGACCGGAAGTTTGGTCCGTCCCTCTTGGCCAGGCCTAAGATGACTTCCTTTGACTCAACCTTCAAAGCCGCAGAGGACGGACGAGAGCACTCTCGCGAGATCTCAGATATTATATTCCGCGGAATCGCACGCAAGCGGTCCTTTGGCCACATCGATCTTGCGGTAGAGGCAGGGTTCGCTGTTCTCCTGAATCCGACGCCATCCTCCTTGGATCTTAGCTTGGCATCCAATTCACAGCCATGCCGCCCAAGTTCGACCCCAACGAGATCAAAGTCGGTAAGTCTGTCGGCTCGAAGCGTTTTGGAAGACCGCTTATTTGGGGTTGGGGCCCGATCAACTCGCCTGGGCTGGCCTATGGAGTGGTAACGTCTACATCTCGGTGGGGGCGGGGGACCGGCTGGCACGTGTGAATGATTGCCGCGTGTTCAGCTTGCTTTTTAGCCTTTATTTGCTATGCTTCTCCACAGAACCTCCCATAGCCCGTTTCAAGTTAATGGTATATTTTTAAAATTACATCGACCAGTGTTCCTTCATCTCATTCAAACGGCACCGGTACTTTAAATAGATATAACACGGTTTTTAGGTTTTCCTCCCCGTTGTATTTTTGTTTTATCTATTTTTGCATGCATTTGTATTGGTACCTGTACATGACCGTACCAACAGCGTACAAGCCCTGTGTTTATTTTCTGTACTATGTTTATAGTTTCCTATCTTTGAAAGCAAGATGCCTTGCACCACATGCAAGGGTATTTATGTACTCAGACTGGCAAACCGCACTGTGACCTGATTATTTTAACTTGAAAACCAACGACTGAATATTCTCACTTTCTGCATTAAGTGCATCAACAACACTTACATGAAAATCAAAGAGTGCTATATCATTTGGGAGTGGTAGGATTCATAGACTTGATTAAAACGCTCTTTAAGTTATTCAGCTCTGGTGATACATTAAGAACATAATACTAGCCCTGCTGGATCAGGCCTATTTAGTCCAGCTCACAGGATTGCTTTCTGCTCATGTATTTGCTTCATTTTTAACCTTTCTACAAAGGCCCTGAAGCAGCATATTGATATGGTTCTTTTTACGTGCATACATTATTTTTATCTTCAGAACAACCCTGGGTATATATGCTGTGCTGGAAGACAAGAGAGTGTCAGACTGAAAGTCACCCTGCTTTGTGGCTTAGCTGAAATTTGAACATGGTTCTTAGAATCATAGAATTATAGAGTTGGAAGGACACCGAGGGTCATCTAGGCCAACCCTCTGCAGTGCAGGAATCTCAGATAAAGGGAAGTGAGACCTTGCTTTAGGGTGAAGCTCTTACCATGTTCCAGCAGTTTATCCCCTGTATGAATTTTTGTAATTTTTTGCCATGATACCATAGTGGCTTATAATTGTATTTAAAGTGCTGGTTCCCCCCCTTTCTTACAGTATTCTTAAGATGCACTGGGGGCGAAGTTGGTGCCACTTCAGCTCTGGCTCCAAAAATTGGGCCTCTGGGTTTGGTAAGTCAGTTCTTATTCAACCATAGGAATGCTAAGAGGTAGAGTGGGAGTAGAGAGCCACATGCCCAGGGGCCAGGTGCAGCAATCCAGACCTCTGTTCTGGTAAAACATAGAACCCAAAGCCTTGTGATGAAAACTTTGTCCAGTTCTGCTGCTGAATGCAAGTGGTGATAGTTCAAATTCTGAAGGCAAAGTAGCACTATTGGCCCATTTCCTGTGGAAGGCTCTTCCCATAGAGATTCAGCAGGGTACCTTTTTTAAAGTTTAAACAAGTGCAGAAAACTTTTCAGTGCCAGTTGGCCTAGGCAGGCAACTAAGCCAGCTGCACATTTTCTGCAATGCTTATGCTGTAAATTGTTTGGATTGTTTAAATGAAATTGTGGTACACTGATAAGTAAAACGTTCTCCTTGCCCAGCAGTTTCTTAATTTCTGTTTTTATGCAACTTGATTTGGGGAGTGGAAATACTTGAAGTATACAAGTATACATACCTGCAGGCTTTTAAATTACAGTACCTACTTGCTGGTTTTGGCCACCCCTCTAGGACAGTAGGCAAGGAAGCTCTTCAGAATTTGTTTCCCCTGAAGAAGTGTGCATGCACATGAAAGCTCATACCAATGACAAACTTAGTTGGTCTCCAAGTTGCTGCTGGAAGGAATTTTTTTATTTTGTTTCTCAATGCGACGTATCACCACCTGCCTATGCAGATGAGGCTCAGAAAATATATTGTGGACTAGATAGATATTTTGTTTATATTGTAAACCACCCTATGATTGTTGGGCTAGCATAGAAATTTAATTAGTTAATAAATAATAAGAAATTTTAAAGCTTGTTTGCAAGGCAAGCATTGTATGTCTGGAGTGCAGGTTTCCCACATGTCTTGCTTGGGTGGTGCATGGCTTGAGACTTGAGGCAGAATGTAGTTAGTGAAGCACCTAAATCTGTGGTTTGGCGGGGGGGGTTGGGGGGACAGGACTAAAATATCCCATTGGTTTTTTCTTCTTTTTCTTTTAGTCTCCCAAAAAGGTGGGTGATGACATTGCCAAGGCTACCGGCGACTGGAAGGGCCTGAGGATCACAGTTAAGCTGACCATCCAGAACAGGCAAGCTCAGGTACAGACAACGCCACAAAGGACGTGTCTGTGGCCAAAAGCACTGGCATTTAAAATGCCCAGCTGTGCTGGTGCCGCAGAGCCATGATCCTGGCAAGGTTGACTCAGCCTTTCATCCTTCCGAGGTCGATAAAATGAGTGCCATGCAGCTTGCTGTGTGGGAGGTCTCTGGATCCAGACCTTAAAAACACGGTCCTGGTCATTAGGGGGTTGCAATGTATCCAGATGTTGAACTACAGTTCCCATCATTCCTAGCTAGCAGGACCAGTGATCAGGATTGATGGGAGTTGTAGTTCATGATATCAGGAATGTCAGCAGTTATTCTGCGTTAAAGTATATTAAAATAATTGATACCATGCCAATTAATTGTTTCCTTGTGCTACATTTAATTTTGTGATATCAAGCTGTGGAAAGCAGCTTGTCAAGATGATTTAGACAAGGGATGTGAAACCGGTTGACCGCGATCAACAGGTCAATCCCTGGTTGATAGCAGTCGATCATGGGCTCATTTTCTTCCGCAGGGGCAGAAAGGAGCATCTGACCCCACCCCCTTGCTCTGTTCTTTATTCATGCACGATTTCCATAAGGGGAGACGGGAGTTGCTACTTGTTTTGCTTTTTCTCGTGCTGCCCCGCCCCCCAAAAGCGGCAAAGTGTCAATTAAAGGATTTTAGATAAAATTGCTATAAGGTTGTTTTGTTTAACAGTAGCCTTGTGAGGTAGGCCAGCCGTGGTCGTCCCTTGCTATGCAGCTGTGTACCTTGAGACAGCTCCAAAATGTGATAAACTATGGATCAGAGCTAAGTTCCTGGGGGACCCTGGGCTTTCCTGACAGCCACCCGCCACCATGCCTTTCGTGCAACAGTGACTGGCATGTTCCAGTGGTGAGCTAATAACAAACCCCGGCTTAGGAAGCAGAACTCTTCTATCTTACCCGTGGAGAGTCCTGTGCCGAAAAACTGGGGACACGAACCTCACAGAGGAGAGGATGGTTTTGTTTCATGATAAGTTAAATTAATGTTTAAAAGTTTTAGGAGTTTATATGTGAAATAATGCTTTGTCATCCAGCGTTTACTAGCACAAGTACTTCTGCCTTTGTAACAGAGTGTCTGCTCCTCATGGGCCCCTGAACAGGTTGAGTAGGTGCACAGGAGGCAGAAAGCAAGGAGGGTGTTCTGTTGCACAAGCATAAGTCCTTATGTGAATGAAACAACTTTGTTAGATAACAGCCCTGAGAGTTGGGAGGAGCTGTGGTGGAGGATGGGATTTTTCTTTCCATGTCAGGTTTTCTGTAGTCAGTGTGTTGCTCCTCCTTCCCACCCCTGCCTCACACAAGTCTCAAATCTGGACTGTTTTGCTTTCTAGATTGAGGTGGTCCCATCAGCCTCTGCCTTGATCATCAAAGCTCTGAAGGAGCCTCCCCGTGACCGCAAAAAGCAGAAAAACAGTGAGTGTCTGGTGGTGGTGGTGTGCTTAGGTGGTGAATTGCAGCTGGGCAGTTATGAAAATGGAAGTAGAACCATGGTTTGTTTTTCAAATATTTAGGATAAAATGATTAAAAACTTAATTCCCAGAATCAGGAGGCCCTTTCAAGGAACTGTACTAGTGTCCTCAATCATGCTCATAAAAATCTGGTTTGTATGAAGGTAGATGGGAAATTTGGAAAGCAACAACGCCAAAACAGCTTAAATATATATAATATGGATCAGTGTGATGCTGTAGTTCTGTATGCAACAGCCACCCGCCACTGTACCTGCCTAATTTCATCTGTGGCTTGTACATTCCAGTGGTGAGCTAAGAGGAAACCCCCATTCAAGGAAACAGGGTTATTTCTCTTCATGGGTAACTCTGTGCCGAAGAATGGGAACAGAGCCAGAACAACACTGCCACAGGCCCTTTTTTAAGAAGACTGACTGATGCCTGTGTGTTGCCTTTGGTGGTCTGCTCCCGAAGCCTGACTAATGTGAGTTCTCTCTTTGTTTACAGTTAAGCACAGCGGCAATGTCAGCTTTGAGGAGATCGTGAACATCGCCCGGCAGATGCGGCACCGATCCTTGGCCCGGGAACTCTCAGGTAAAAACAGGGAAGGTGAGGGCGAAGCGTCTGGATGTATGATCAGCTCATGGGTTCCATGTAACAAATGCTGAAGCAAATGTAGCTGCCTTTTATTTAGTTGGCTCCCTTGTACCTCACTATTACAGCCCCCCCCCCAAAGTTTTGCTTTATTTCTTTGAATGTCCTGTGAGACTCAAGTTATTGCCATCATTTCCAGCCAGCATGCCCCTTGGCATCAGGGATTCTGGGAGTTGTAGTCCAACAGCAATGTCTACCCATATTGGCTACCCATGCCTTCTGTAAAGTTGTAGCTGGCGTGATTCAATTCAGGGGGCTCTAATCTGGATGAAGCTATGCTTTGCTGACCCATCTAGCAAAAAGGTCATGAGCACAGCAGCCATCATGACATAATGTACTTTTCTGCCCCATCTGCAGGAACCATTAAGGAGATCCTGGGAACAGCCCAGTCTGTTGGCTGCAATATCGATGGGCGACACCCTCACGACGTCATTGATGACATCAATAGTGGTGCAGTTGAATGTCCTCCAGTAAGTGCCTGCCTTCTCATGAAACAGACTGCATATGTATTTTTCACATTACCTTGGTACCAAATTAAACCATCTTTTTCTAATTACAAACTTAATTTCTTCCCAACAGAGCTAAGACTGCTACCTGAATGGACATAATGCAACTTAAGCAAAAGTTCTGTATGCTGAATATTGGTAATAAATGCAGTTTCACACTTGTGGTGATAATAGCTCTCTTTCTGATGCGTACTTCTATCAAGAATATTTCTCATGTTAGAGATTCTGCGGCTGTTTTTTTATGATTCTGTGTACACTGCGGCAGCCTTTGGCTATGTGCAATAACTGACTGACTACTCCGCACTATAAAAAAAATGCACACCAGACAAGTAAGCCTGTAAAAAAATAGTTACACCCACATGATTTCCTACTTTTTGGACAGTCACATTTCTCCACGGCGAAGCACTGTGGTTAGAAGGTCTTAAGACAGGAGTGGGGAAAAGAGACGCCGCCCACAACATCACTGGTGGCACCAATAGTCTCACTGTTGAACTTCAACTTAAGTTGTGGAGCCTTCCTAGTTATAAAACTGCAGCTTAAGTTAAATGGTATATATTTTTGCAGAGTCCCATCACCCCACTATTTTTTAAGGAGTTGCATGAAAAAGAGTGAAATAGTGTTGGTCATCCAACTGCACAAATAAGATTCCTCTGCTTTGTTATTAAGTTGTTATACCCATGTAGCTTCTTTTTTTACTTAGGTACTGTACATTATTCCCCCTCCCATTAATTTGGGTTAGGTGGATACCCAGATGGCTAAGATAACAGGATTTGTGCTTTTAACAAGTCTCGGCCTGTATTGAAAGTTGCAAGAGCTGCCTGGAATGTTAAACACTGGGCAAAAATGGGGCATGCAGCGTCAGGGCAATCAGGCTTTTAATCAACACTCCTGGTAGAGGGGGTGTCACAGCGTTGAAAATGGCCCTGTCTCGTGCTTCTTGGGTCGCCTCACGCCTTGGATGAAGAAGCTGGGGGAGCAAGGTAGGCGAGCCATGTGCCCTCTCTCCACATTGTAAGTGCCGGGACCAGGGGTGGTGTCTGCAATCAAGGAAGAAAGTGGCAGAAGGTAACTAACTGGATGGCAGTGACCAGAACTGCACATGTAAATGTTTTGGGGCTCAGGCTCAACAAGCAGTCATGGCAACAGCTCCAAGTGAAGCTTTTAACCAGCAGTCAATATAAAAAATGTAACCGCCTTGCAAAGGTTAGTCTGATTTCACCTAGCCTGTCTATTTACTAAACGTCTTAGAACGGGTGGGTAAACTACTGCTGGTGCTTTTGGATTGCAACTTCCATTATCTCTGCTCATTGGTCATGCTGCCTGAGGCTGGTGGGAGTTGGGATTCGGAAGAAAAGTTTCTGGAGACCCTTGAGTTTTCCCCAGCCTGTTCTAAACCACACTTAGTATTAGCTAGTCAGTGAGAATTACCACTGCACCTGAACAGTAAAAATGCAGCAGCAAAAATACAAAAGAACATTACAACACAATCTAAAAGTTTGCAGAAGTCATAAGAGCAGCACTACTGGATCAGGCCAAAAAGCCCTGTCTGGTCCAGCATCCTGTTCTCATAGTGGCTGATCAGATCCTCTGGGAACATGCAAGCAGGATCTGAGAGCAGTGGCACTGGTTCTTAGCAACTGGCATTCAGAGACATATTGCCTCTGACAGTGGAGGGAGAACATAGCCTTATCCCCCATGTATTTGTCTAATTTTTTTTAAAAAATGCTGGCTGGGTTAAAGCCTGGGCCAAAATATATTTGGCTGTGAACCAATTGCTGGATGATTATACACTTGTAGTGGCGCGATGGTCAGGGTTACTGCTAACCCTTACTAATATTCCACCTGCCCCTTTATGTACAGTCATACCGTGGAAGTCAAACAGAATTCCTTCTGGAAGTCTGTTCAACTTCCAAAACATTCAAAAACCAAAGCTCAGCTTCTGATTGGCTGCAGGAAGCTTCTGCAGGCAATTGGAAGCCGTGGAAACCCTCTTGAATATTTGGCTTCTGAAAGAACATTCAAAAACTGAAGTCACTTCCAGGTTTTAATCGTTCGGGAGCCAAAATGTTTGAGAGCCACCAAGTAGGCTGTTTGACTTCCAAGGTACGAGTGTAAATAGTTAAAAGAGTGGTGAGAGGGAACCTGTTACCATTCCTCACCTTTCCTGGTCCACCTGTGCATGGTTTTTTGGGGAGGGTTGATGATTATAGAGGGTGATCTAAACATCACACGTTTGTAGGCCCTTTCTGTGTTGTACCTATTGGGTGCTGGATCCATCATATTATCTAGGGAAGAGAAAATTGGCGTCAGAGATAAGCCGGTCCAATCTGTGGTGCCAGATACTAATGGGGAGGGAGGGGAGAAGTTGGCATTGCCAGGCACTGACTTTGAGAACTGCAACCCTGACAGAGGCACTCCTGGATATGCTTAGCATACCGGTAGCTCTACTTGCTGTTCCTGCCAGGAGCAACTGATTGGAAGGCAACCTATTCTCCTCTTGCCCACCCCCTTGTAGTGTTGAGTGGACCCAAGTGAAGAGGTCAAGTTAAATGGGCAGTGTAGATACCATATGTATTTATGAAACAAAACACACAGGCAACTTCCCCGTTGCACACATTCAAAGAAAGCTTGACCATACACAGTGCATCCCTGCAGCTTGGACATGGCTGGAAAAGGGTAGGGGCATAATGGGTGGAGCAGGTTTACGTGTGGTGTGCCTACATGCATGGTCAGGAATGCTGCCCCCCCACAAAACAGTATTGTCTGAACAAAGGAAAACTGCTAAATAACTTACAAAAACAGTTTTCAACGTTTAAACCATGTAATTTAAAATACTGTACTTAAAATTAACAGTAAGAGATTAGATCAGGCATCCCCAAACTTCAACCCTCCAGATGTTTTGGACTACAATTCCCATCTTCCCCGACCACTGGTCCGGTTGGCTAGGGATCATGGGAGTTGTAGGCCAAAACATCTGGAGGGCCGCAGTTTGGGGATGCCTGGATTAGATCTTGTCGGCATCTATGTCTCTGGACAGGCTGGCCTAAACAATGTTTTCAGCAGGTGGTGATACTGTAAGTATGGCATAGGTGCCTGCCTGGTGTCAATAGGCAAGGAGTTCCAAAATGGGTCCTATAACAAAAGAATTATTTTCTTGGCAAGTGCAGAATAAATGGGTGGCAACTTGGCAACTGTAACAGTGTCAGATCTGCAAATTGAAGCGGTCGAATGGGTTTATATAGACAAGGCAATGTGCAAGTAACTGGTCCCAAATAACTGCCTCATAACAAATCTTTGAGCAGAGGTGTTAGCTACTGGCAATGTCTCACTAAAAAGGGAGGAACCCTACCGAAGACAGATTTCTGGTAAAAATCTGGAGTTTGCACTCAGCAAGTGCTCAGCTTCCTGGCTGGCAATAAAGGGCGAGAATAGAGTCCTGGGGCACACCTTGACCCAGATAAGGCTAATAGCTGGTAGAGCATGAGACTCATAATCTCAGGGTCATGGGTTTGTGACCCATATTTGTCAAAAAAAAATATTGCATTGCAAGGTTTGGGCTAGGATCAGGCTTCCCCAAACTAAGGCCCGGGGGCTGGATGCGGCCCGCGAGGCTTTTTTATGCGGCCCCCGCCGCCCACTGCTGCCGCATGCTCCTAACAGCGTGGCTGCCCACTTCCGGGTCACTGGAGCGTCAGAAATAGCTTGTGTGCATGCACAAGCGTCATTTCCGGCGCACTTCTGGGTCGGAGGAGGCCCATGTGCATGCACACAAGCTATTTCCGACGCTCCAGTGACCCGGAAGTGTGCTGGAAATCGTGTGTGCACACGCATATGGGTGCACGCTCCCATGTACTCCGGCCCACAGCGCAATTGGCGCTGGCAGCACCGGCCCTCAGCAACGTAAGTTTGGGGACCCCTGGGCTACATCACCCCCTGGATCTCTTCCAACACTAAAATTCTATGAAATAAATACCTCTTGATAACTTAACCCATTATGTTCTTACTTTTGCTGACAAAAATGAACTCTCCCTTCTGTCCCATGGTGAAATGGGGGCTGTTTGGCAGGTTGGCTGGCTTGACATCCAGGGGCTGGGCGTAGTGGAAAGGAGAGGGCCACTGCAAATAACAGAGTGACAGCTGAGCTGCATGATCCTTCCTGGGGAAGGGGACCCACATGGTGGAGGAGCATAAAGGCTATATGACCAGTGAGACCCAACAGAGCTACATTTTCCATAATGCTTTGACCATCAATCCTCCTTCCAAGGAAACTGTGGGAGTGGTAACTCTGTGATGGAGTAGGGGGGCTCCTAACAACTCTCAGCATCCTTAATGAACTACAGTTCCCAGGATTCCTTTGGGGAAGCCATGATATTCTAGTGCTTTGAATGTATGGTGTTAATAGGACTCCAAATCTCTGGTTCTCTAAAGCAGCCTTGCCCAACTTTGGTCCACAGATGCTCCCATTATCCTGAGGGATTGGCCTGGTGTCTTGAAATGATTAAAAGAATTCTATGGACAAATTCAAGGAGGATAAGGTTATCAATTGCTACTAACCATGATGGCAACAACTGGAGGCAGTCATGTAACTGAGTTGACACCCCGAGCCAAGGTGATATGTAACTTTACAAACTTTACAAAACATCTGAAATCAGCCCTGTACAGGGAAGATGTTTAATGTTACATTCTGTTTTTATATATGTTGGAAACTGCCCAGAATGGCTGGGGCAACCCAGTCAGATCCATGGGGTATTACTATTATTAAAGGTGAAGGGACCCCTGACCATTAGGTTAAGTCATGACCGACTCTGGGGTTGCGCACTCATCTCGCGTTACTGGCCAAGGGAGCCGGCGTACAGCTTCCAGGTCATGTGGCCAGCATGACAAAGCCGCTTCTGGTGAACCAGAGCAGCACACGGAAATGCCGTTTACCTTCCCGCTGTAGCGGTACCTATCCAGCTGCTGGAAATTGCAGTAAGAGAGTGCACTCTTGTGCTCAGACCCTACTTGTATGAGGTGCTTCAAATGCATAGTGTAGATGGGGCCTTTAATTTCTGGCTGCTTCCAACTACAACAAGGCCACCACTAGCATTTATACGCAGTATACAGCTTGCTACCTGATCTTTGCAACATGGAGACTGACCCCAGGACTTGCATCTCTTGATTCTTTATATTACATTTTATAGATATTTATGGATCTGATGCACTTTCTGAAAGGGAGGACTGTAAATATTCCAATGAATTAATGAATGAAGCATGTGCTCTGTCACTGAACTGTATGAATTGGAGGGGGCATAGCACCAATGGACACCCCCATGAGTGACACTTACATTGGTCTCGTTGCTAAAATCCACTTTCTTAAAGAACGGGTTATTGCTCAAAAACCAAGACTTCTGCCAAGAACGCCGCCCTCCGCCCTCTGGAGAAACAGAACAGGCAAGGTTGAGGCAGCATCAGTGTTGTTACGGAGCCTTGAACTTTGAACCAGGCCCCAAACTGTCATCCCAAGAGACATGGGACCCAGCCTACATAGAGCTGGCCCAATAAACTTTGGCAGCTGAGGCAAACCACAAAATGGCATCCCCTCCCCAACCTGGGATGAAGAGCTGAGTGAAGACTTACATCTGGAACATGTATGATCTCGTTGAGATTCCTGCATTGCAAGGGGTTGGACTAGATGAAGCATGCCACAGTTAGTGACAGCCTCTAAGAAGCATGCCACAGTTAGTGACAGCAGTGGCAACAGAAGTGGGGTTGGACGATGCATTCCTTGGTGGCCACATGTGCTGCCCTTGTGGATCCTGCTGCCTGAAGCGATTGCCTCATCTTCCCTCATGGGTGGGCTGACCCTGAATCTACTTATGTAACAGGGTGAGGTGACAGAAAGCAGGGCTGAACAGACTCTCCATATGCTGGTAGAATAAGCTATTCATTATTATTTTTTGTTACAGCAAGTCTATATCACATCCTTTGCCATTGTGGCCCCCAGAAGGTTGCCTTCTAGAAAATGTGGCCCTCAGGTCCCCCACTTCTTGGAGGAAAGTGTAACTTGTGAATATATCCAGAAAGTAGACCTTGCCTGTTGTAATCACACATGTTCTGCACACACAAGGGTCAGGTTTTGTTTTTTTTGCACACACAAGGGCAGTGCTTTTTTCCTGGGGGGATGCAGGGATACACATACCCCTAAGCATTTTGTGAATCTAAGTTTGGCCTCATTGGGGGGGCAGTATTTCAACATGAGTAGGAAAATGAGAGTACCCCTAAACATTTTTATTTTTCATTTTAGAAAAAAAAGCACTTGTATTAGGTAGAAGGAATAACAATGCTGCTCCTTTGTGAAAAGATAGTGCCTTTCCCCCCTTTTAGACCTCAAGGCAGGGTGGGAAATGTAAGCACTAGGGTGATGACTTTTTCATTTTTTTCCCCTCAAAAATTATTTCCTGTAGTACAAATGGATGAACTTTTGCCTATTAATGACTAAAATGAGATATATTCCATTGAAATATTTAAAAAGGTTACGCACAAACCGTTTTTAATTTTTTTGCCGTTTTACCATTTCATAAAATTGTATTAACAATTCTATATATATTTTGTATCAAATTTGGACACAACACCACATTCCACAATGGCCAGTGATCTTAGCAACATAGGGTATACAAATGTCACACCTGCGCAAGGTAAAAGCCCCTTTTGGGGACCTCAAAACTCAGCCAGCAGACCCTGCCGGGCATGCTGGGAACAGAACCTACAGGAGAGGTAGCAATCGTCCTCTAGCGGTGTCTATACTGTTACTGCAGCTAAAAAAAAGCTTTCTTGTGTCTTTGATGACCCTATATAATGTTGTATATATGTGACTCTAAAGCTTGGGTTCAATTTTATATCTGCTTACAGTGACTTCAAAAATGGTCCAAAAACTGATAAATAAAAATTTTTAAATCATTTTGTGCGTGAGGTTTTTTTTTTTTTATCAAATCTCTTTGAAAGTAAGATTTTATCTAATCTTTAATGAAAGCTCATCAAATTATGATACAGGGAAATGAGGTTGTAAAAAAAGTCATCACCCTAGTAGGCACAACAATATGATAGTTTCTATTGCCTTTGCCCAGAGCGAGAAAATACCTCCTTTCTCAAAGACTCAACCTGCAAGCATGCTAGCTCTAGGATTTTCCCTACTCTCTGCATTGGAGACATTGCATCTAATAAGCCTTTTTTTATTAGGAAGTTCTGCAAATTCATGCAACACTATAAATGAATAGCCTCCTCATCTGTAACAACACACCAAGCGATATTGGTAGATAAAAACAAAGAAGTTGTTTCTAGAGTTTCTAATCCTAAACTAACTAACTAGCCAAGAGGAAACAAAGGCTTGTGCTTTTCTTCTCAGAGGATAGATCCAAGATGGCCTCTCAAAAATGTTGAAAACCTCTGGTCTAGCAGCCCAAACACAAACCATATTGATTCATGCATAGCTGGAAACTGAAAGCATGCTCTATTAATCCCTTCCCTCCACTCGCACCTTTAGAAGGTGACTTCCACCCAAAGGTGTAGGATGGAGCACTGGTTTGCCGGAAGTTCACATTGCAGGCTGAGTAAGCTGCTGGCCCAGGGCTGTCCGTGTTCACTGCCATCGATAAGCGGCCTTCTGGGGTCGTGCGACTGCCTGGAGCAAAGAGAATATCATTCCAGCTGATGCAGGTTGTGATCTGAATGCTCTGCAAGGAGGCTTCCTGGCTGCCCCTGCCCCAAAAGCCTGTCCTCCTGCCCATACGCTTTTAACACAAGAATGCAAAATCTGTGGTCCTGCATATATTATTGGATTACAACTTCTGTAAATCCATGAGCCTTGGCCACGTTTACTTGGACTATTGGGAGTGGGAGAACAACCACATCTGGAGGGCCACAGTTTCCCCAGCCCTGAACTACGATGCATGTGTTACGTATTTGTACTCCATAAGGCCAGCTTCTGAGGCTCTGCTTGCTTTCCTTACCATCAAGGTCTCTCAGCTCTATAAACAGGGCCTTTTTAGTGGTGACCCTGTATTTTTGATCCTAAGAGAAATATGTGACGCTTTACTGGCTACTCATGCCATGCAAGAAATATAGTACTTGCTTCTGTCTGTCCTGCTGCAGGGCTCTGCAGATTTGTCTACCCCTCAAGGCAATAGGTATTGTAAGTGTCTAAAATAAGGAAGACAGAGAGGCCCTGAAATTGAGAGTGTGGCGCAATCAGAGGCAGAGCAAGGTGGGTGTGGCCCCCTGGGTGCCATCCCTGGTGGGGGTTGACATCGCCACACCGCCTCCCCAATGCTGGCCGTGGGCGGCGCCCTCCCAGGACGCTCGAGGCGGTCGACGCAACCCTTGGGACATGTGCCCCGCCCCCCCCTCGGGACGCTATCCACACACACACACCGGGTGCACGCCACTCCGGGTACTGGAGCTGCTAGTTCTGTCTCTGGGCACAATGGCTAGACTTGCAATGAGTAGACTTGCATTCAGAAATCTTCTCAGACATGAAATGCAATGGTTGATCTTTGGTCAGTTACTGTCTATCAGTCTAATCTACCTTGCAAGGTTGATGTTCTACCTTACAAAATTACATTGAGACTACACTATTGGTTTCTCTATTGGGCACCCACAAACCAATGGGGAGAAAGCCTTGGATTGCTCTTTTCTCTCTCTCAGACCTCCTTCCTACTTACTGCTTTGCTTTCCGAACTTAATTGCTGGGAAGAACACTGCTGAGCTAGGTTCCCTGCTCAGGCGACCCCTGAGAACAAAACACAAACAACAAATGAGAAAAGGCTGTCCCAGCAGCTGGAAATGGAAGAAAAAAGTAAATGCCACTACTGCTGCCAGTGGGTGAAATCAGGCATTTCCTGGATCCCACCATTTTTTTTAGTTAAACTGAAATTTATTCCCTATACTCCTGACACTCCTTATGTAAGCACACAAGACAAGCCCAGATGGATCAGACCAAAGGCCCATCTAATCCATCACTTTGTTCTCACAGAGGCCGACCAGATGCTTGTGGGAAGCACTCCGGGCTATTGACAACATTTTAAAAAAAGAATTGCAGCACAGTAAAAATAAATTGAAATAGAAAGAATGCATCAATATTATTTGCACTCAGGTTCTGCTTGTGGGATTCCCCTAGGCATCCGTTTGGCCACTGTGCTGCAGAATGGGGCAGAGGTAAAAGAGGCTAGTTTCTGCACAAACACCCCTCTCTATCCATCCAGGCAGGCAAGAGGCATGATCAGAGTTCAAGGACACATTCCACCCAGGCAAAATCACTGCAGGTGGGTGTGATGCAGGGCTATTGAGGCCAGGTATGGGGAGGGTATTTGTGGCATGTGGGGAGTCCTGGGGTTGGTTCTGGCCCAGCCAGACTCATCTATCCCATTTTAACTTAATGGGGTTAGGTGAGAATCTGGCCTTGCGGGGCATGCAGGCATATGCCTGAGGCCTTCTCTGCCTGCGTTACCGATACAAGTAGTGGTGCCTATTAAAAACCAACTGAGATTTGGGTTTCCTTTTCTGGCTGGTGTCCAGGTACATCTGGGCCAAGAACTTGACATGTTTCTGCTGGAACTCCATTTTCTACAGCCGGACAATGTTGACTGGCCCCATGTTCCCCCTCTGGCGGAATGGTTGCTGCACGTTGTGTGACATCGGTGGGTTCTCTCATTCCATGGCTCCATGCGTTCTGTGCTGTTTGATGGTGGCGTCTGTTTTCCCCAAGGTTGGGGAATAGATAGGCAGGAGCGGTCCAGCTAGGTGCAGACCTATGATCAACAGAGGTTGGTTCTTTGGGGCTAATATGGGGGGCGGGGCGGCTCTACTAACCACAGTTCTCCCCCGGCCACCTGCCTGCCTTTTTGCTTAAAATCAGCCTAGGAGGTAACACTGGCTGGCCGGCTGCTTCCTCCTCAGGTAACTCAGTGTTGCCATTGTAGGAAGGAGGACGGGGCAAAACTATAATTTAGGCCACATTCACATCATACACTGTGATACCATACAGTGGTACCTCGGTTTATGAACACAATTGGTTCCGGAAGTCTGTTCATAAACTGAAGCGTTCATAAACTGAAGTGAACTTTCCCATTGAAAGTAATGGAAAGTGGATTAATCTGTTCCAGACGGTCCGCGGAGTACTTAAACTGAAGCGTTCATAAACTGAAGCGAACTTTCCCATTTAAAGCAATGGAAAGTGGATTAATCCGTTCCAGACGGGTCCGCGGAGTACTCAACCTGAAGCATACTTAACCCGAAGCATGGGTGTAATTGGTTCCGGAAGTCTGTTCATAAACTGAAGCATTCATAAACTGAAGCGAACTTTCCCATTGAAAGTAATGGAAAGTGAATGAATCCGTTCCAGATGGGTCCGCGGTGTTCGTAAACCGAAAATTCGTAAACCGAGGTGTTCATAAACTGAGGTTCCACTGTATTAAATGTTTCCCTCAAGGAATTCAGGGGACTATAGTTTCATAAGGATGCTGAGAGTTTATTGATAAAGACCCCATCTGAGAACCATTCTGAGAAATTGCTTTTTAATTCACTCTTTATTGTTTTTCTATTAATTCAAAATCTACAAACTCAGTCACAAAACATTTTGTTGCATGGTGTTAATGGTTTTTTTTGGGGGGGCACCTAATCCCTAGATGCTATAAATTAATAAATGCTAGGATTTTGATTATTTGGGACATGAAGGGAGGATGCAAGCTGCAGAGGAATTCCTATGGCTGAGCTACTGCCATCAAGGAAACAGAGCAATTGAGGGACATTAACATATAAGAGAACTCCTTCCCCCTTGTCCCGAGGTGTGAACAGAGGCTGGGGGTTTGGAAGGTTGCCAGGGTAACTGCTCTGGGAGCAAGGGTGGCTGGGAGGAAGGAGGAGGAAGAACAGTTGAGATCCATTTTGGGCAGGATGGCTGAAGGCTGCCTGCTCTGCTGTGGGGTACCAACCCCTCTTGGAAGGACCCGCTTGGTAGAGAGAGGGGCAGGCAGCCAACTTTTGTAACAATATATACAAAATATAACAGAATCTAACATTTAAACTGGATCTCAATAGGATGTGGTAATAATTACTGAGAATTGTAGCTCTGTAAGGGTAATAGGGGTTCTCTCAACAACTCTCAGCACTCTTAACAAACCACAGCTCCCAGAATTCTTAGAACATAGAGTGTTGAGAAAGAAAGGAATCTGTGTGCAAGTTGGATTGAATTTGGAAGAAAAATATGTCAAGCTCCTTGCAACAACTCTGGAAAAATAATGGAAAAACAGAAGATGGAAATTTGAATTTTTCATATAAAAAAACAAAGACAGATAAGTATGGTTGACATGAAAAGAGACTGAGAGCCATGGAGTTGGATGTAGATTAAGGACTGTATACTAATCAAATAACTATGGATTGGTGCTCTAATACATAAACACAGTGAAGAAATCTTGGAGAAAATAAAGAAGGCTGATTGAATCTAATATTGAAGGTAACATCATGATGCTGAACTGGAGGAGAGCTGTTGCAAACTATTACTGTATAATCTTATCTAGATAATCTTATTTGGACTTCTTGCATTGAAATAAAAGAATAAAGTATCGAGTCCCAGATCGAAGACTGAAAAATTATAGCAGAGGGGAAACATCTGAATATTAATTTGGACTGAACATTCAAGTATTTAGAAGAACTATTGTATACATTTATAACTGACATATGGATTGTTGGAAGGCCTTTATTCCCTTTTCTTTTTTTTATTCCTTTCTTCTGTTATACCTTTCTTTAATTTATGGGCCTGGGTAGCGCTGTGGTCTAAACCACTGAGCCTCTTGGGCTTGAGAAGTGTAAGGTTTTCAGTTCAAATCTGCATGACAGGGTGAGCTCCCATTGCTCTGTCCCAGCTCCTGCCAACTTAGCAGTTCGAAAGCACACCAGTGCAAGTAGATAAATAGGTACCACTGCCGCAGGAAGGTAAACAGCATTTCTGTGTGCTCTTGCACTTGTCACAGTGTCCCATTGTGACAGAAGTGGTTTAGTCCTGCTGGCCACATGACTCGGAAAGCTGTCTGTGGACAAACGCCGGCTCCCTCGACCTGAAAGCGGAATGAGCGTCGCAACCCCATAGTCACCTTAGATTGGACTTAACCATCCAGGGGTCCTTTATCTTTACCTTACCTTACCTTTACTTTTTAAAATACTTTATTTTATTAATGTATTTTGAAAATATCTAATAAAACTATTAGAAATAAATAAATGAATAAACAAACCATGAGAGAGAGAGAGAGAGAGAGAGAGAGAGAGAGAGAGAGAGAGAGAGAAGACCCTGTGTGAGAGGCAGGGTAAAGAGGATATTTCAAGGTGGGAGATTGAGAGAAGAGGGCAAAGCTTCCACGTGAGAGCTGGGAAGGTCCACCCTCCTTGGAATAAAGGTTAAGATATATTGTTGATATATTGTATATCAAAAATATAAGATATATCAACAATTTATGTTCTGTTTTATGGGTTTGCCCCCTTTTTCTTTTCTCTTTCTTCTTTTCTTCTTTTTTTCTTTCTCTTTAGTTTGATTTTCTGGTATTTTATGCTGAAAACGTTTAATTAAAAATTTTATTTTTAAAAAGGAAGAGGCCTTGCTGCTTCTCTCTATTCCTTGGGAGGTGATGCCTTTTCAGACATGGTACCTTCTGAAACACCTATACACACCTCCCTGGGAGTAAGCAATGGGACTTATTTCTGACCAAATATGTATCTTACCTCTCAGAAGGATATATATGAGAGAGAGAGAAATTTGGATTGGCAGTTGGCATTTACTGCGCAATTCCTCATCAAGGGATTCAATGTCACCCATTATTGGTCAAAGAGAAATACGTGGAGGCAGGAACCAGTAGAACTAAAGCAAGATCTTTATTTTTCTGTTACAACAGCGTCCCATCCCATCAACACCCCCACTCCTTATATGTACGGTAAGTGAAGACCCAGAGAAAGATGTGTAACAGCTTTTAAAGGCTTTACAAATTGCCCAACCCCTTAGCCAAAGGCCACCCAAAAGCACCATACAAGGAGTGTGTGACTTGTCTCCTTTCTCTCAAGATACCTGATAATGCCAGCTGATTGCCTTATCCTGGCCAGGCACTCTTTTGAAATGGTAAATACTCTAGTTCTTGAAACCATTGTCACAGACCTCCCCTATTTATACACAAAATGTAGTCCACCTCCCTTTTCCCCTGACTGGATTACCACGACCAGTGCTGTCACCACCCGGCGGTCATTAATGACAAATGAACTGTAGAAGATAGAATATATGGACTTTTGACAGATAACACAGATAATGAGTGTCCCGGACGCAGACCTGCCATCATTGCAAGAAAGCTGCGACATTTTAACATTGATTTTGCAGCGCTTCAATAAACTCGAAGAGCAGGTAAGGGACAACTGAAGGAAGAAAAAGGAGGCTACACTTTCTTCTGGAAAGGTCTAGCGCTGAACAAAAACATTGAATGCATGGAGTAGGCTTTGCTATGAAAAAAACAATCTTGTGAAGCTATTGTCAGAAGTCTACTGGCATCAATGAGCGACTTTCAACACTTCGAATAAAACTCACTAAAAAACCAACAGCCTATTAGTCTAAGCACTTACACACCAACACTGGATGCCGATGAAAACATTAAAGAAAATTTTTACTCTCAGCTGGATACCATTCCTATCTGGGTGAGATTTTGATCTGTGGCCTGGGACTATTGGGAAAGAAGGAATTGGCAACAGCAACCAGAACAGTATCTTACTTTTGATTATACTGTATGTGCAGCGCACAACTTTGTTATTACCAACACACTATTTCAACAACAACAACAACAACAAATTTTAAACCACTGCTACCTCTGACTTAGACTATGTAATTGTCCAAGCATAAGATTGCTGTGATGTGCTTCTTACCAGAGCTATGACGAGTGCCAACGAATGCTGGACAGATCACCGATTAATATGCTCCACAATGGCTATCAAGCTTGTACCTCAACACAGGCTTCAAAGAAGGAAAAAAAGGTGCAAAATGAATACTCAAGCCCTTCAAGATCCTACTAAGCGGGATTGCTTCCTACTGTTGTTGTTGTTGTTGTTGTTGTTGTTGTTGTTGTTGTTGTTGTTGTTGTTGTTGTTGTTGTTGTTGTTGTTATATTTTTATTCACTTTTCTTTTTCTATCATTACATACCGGTACATCTCATATCAATAACATTTATATTGCATCACCTCTTCCCTTCCCTCTCGGGCTTCCCCCAGCTACTTCTGGCTTGTTTCTCCCTTCTTACATACTGCTGTTTCTTAAAATCTACTATTGTATATCATTTCTTTGTTGTTTTAAATGTTCTTTATTAATAAAGATGTGAGTGTTTATTTAAATCCTGCCATCAAATCAATAGTCTTCCTTTGTTTCTGCAAATATATTATAAATGGTTCCCACACTTTTTCAAAGTCACTGTTGTCCTTTTTCTCGAAGTCTGTCCGTCAGTTATGCCAGTTCTGCATAATTCATCAATTTCTCTTGCCATTGTTCTTTAGTTGGAATTTCTCCAGTCTTCCACTTTTGTGCTATCAGAATTCTTGCCACCGTAGTAGCATACATAAATAATGTCCTCTTCTCTTTCGGCAGATCTTTACCTAAAATACCTAACAGGAAGGCTTCTGGTTGTTTAACAAATGTTATTTTCAACATTTTCTTCAATTCTTTATACGGTATATCATTTCACAATACATTTTTACATTTTTACAATCCCACCACATATGATAAAAAGTACCTTCAGCCTTACACCTCCAGCACTCTTTCTTTTCATTTTTATACATTTTTGCTAGTTTGACCGGTGATATATACCATCTATACATCATCTTCATGTAATTCTCTCTCAACAATATACAATCCGTAAATTTCAGATTTACTTTCCACAATTTTATCCAGTCTTAAAATTGTATATTGTGGCCTATATCTTGTGCCCATTTTATCATTACCGACTTTACTTCTTCATCTTCAGTTTCCCACTCCAAAAGGATATTATATGCCTTTTTAAATAATTTCGAGTTTTCTTCTATCACTTCCTTTTGGAATTTGGAAACCGAATATGAAAAACCTTTCTTATTGTCTTCTTTAAAAATATCCTTTAGCTGTCTATCGTGCAACCAACCTTGAAGATACTCTTTTATTTCTTCATATTCTTTTAGTTTTAATCCCCCCTGTTCTCTATATGTTGGCCATTCTCCCTTTCCCCCCAATGTTTTAAGTGATAATGCCTCAATAGGTGATAACCACCAAGATGATAACCAATTTACAAAAAAGACTTAACAAATGTTAACATAAACTGTAAGTTATTTTATGCATTTGCTTCCCGCCCTCCCCTTCCATGGTTTCCATATTTACTCTTTTTTAATAATAATAATAAAAAGATGAACAAATTCCAATTCTAAAGAAATAAAGTGATACCAAAGAAAAAGGTGGGAGTAGGGGGGGAGAACAATGATGCATATAAAAAAGAAAGAAAACGATATTTAAAAATGCAATATAATATACTCTCTTACATTCTTACATAAATTGATAAAGTGTTATTTACCCTTGAATGCGGCATATTTCACCCATACTATTCAATATATCCATTTTAACCTCCTCTCTTTTTTAAGCCTGATAGTACCCTCTCTCTCTAAGATCAAGGAGTTCCTTATATGTGCCCCAGTTCTTGATCACATTTCTTGACTGGCCCTGCTTCAATGGGGGATCATGAGGACTTTCTTTCTAGGACATTTTTCAGTCTCGCCCAAACATAATAATAATAATAATAATAATAATAATAATAATAATAATAATAATAATAATATTTGTACCCCGCCCAGCTGGCTGGGTTTCCCCCAGCCACTCTAGGCGGCTTCCAACAAAAGATTAAAAATCCATTCAAATGTAAGACATTAAAAAGGTCCCTAAACTATATAAGTTCTTCTGTAGAATACGGTTGAGGAAGCTGTTGCTCATATTTCAAGTCCTGCTTGCGTTTTCACCTTGCTGTAATAACTCTTTAAATACTCTGGGAAAAGTCTCTAAGCCCCAAAGTCACCATAAGGGTGTGGATCAAGGTCTTTGCTGAGCCTCCTTTCCCGGCAGATGACATTCTTGTGTGGGTCTTCTTGTTTCCAGAGGCCTCCTCCCAGGCTCCAGTCAATAGGCCGCCATTTTCCAGCGTGGATTCATCGTTTCATGCAGGAAAGACAGAAAGGAGGTTCTGTTAGAAGGGTACTGAATATCAGTAATGTTAGACCAGGCATCCCCAAACTTTGGCCCTCCAGATGTTTTGGACTACAATTCCCATCATCCCTGACCACTGGTCCTGTTAGCTAGGGATTATGGGAGTTGTAGGCCAAAACATCTGGAGGGCCGCAGTTTGGGGATGCCTGTGTTAGACCCTCTTGTTGCCCCAGAAATGATCGCCGCTGTTGGTGAATGAATTAGTGAGGTGAAGGCGGCTTTTTATAACGGAGAAATGGAACCAAACTGCTGCTGGGGGGTTGCCTGCTCCCCCCACTCAGGAGGACTGCAGAGAGTCCTGCAAGGACCAGGAACCTGGGCAGGCAGGCATCACTGGCGACACCGGCTGCCCCAGCTAGGCATACACCAGCGGCTGGGGCAGCTGCATAAAGCCTCCCTGCTTGGTGGGGGCAACACCAAAGGGGAAACACCAAAGGAGTTTGTCCCTTTGGTGATGGCATTTCAGGGATGGAATGAGGGCATGGGCCAGCCCCTTTGTGTTAAAATTATTGTTTTAATGGGGGTGGGTGCTGTTTGATTTAAAGGGTGGGATTGTTTTAAATGTGGTATGTCAATTTGGATTTGTGGATTTGTGGACTGGAGTATTCTTTAGGGGCTTTTTATGGTTTATCACTGTGTGTGTATATTAGTCTTGTTAATTGTTTTATTTTTATTTTTTTATTAGTTGTTATTATGAATTTTTATGGTTTATCAGTGTGTGTATATTAGTCTTGTTAATTGTTTTTTTTATTAGTTGTTATTATGAATTTTGTGCACTGATTATTTTTATTATGCATTTTGTGCTTCGTATATTGTAACTTTCCATGCAGTTATGTGCTATGGCTATGACGTTCAGTAGAGGATCATAATTAACCTCTACTGGGTTGTTGGGAAGATGAAATGGGATAACCCTGTGCAAAGCTGCAAAGAAAGCAAAGTGACATTACCAGATGCAGTCTATGATGTAATGTGCAATCCAGAAAGCGGTTGTTCCATAATACTTACATGGGCAGCCAGCACCTTCAGGCTTTCAGCCAGCACCTTCAGGCATTTCTCCCCCAATTCCCTGAAGAGGTCGGCTAGTTCTACTGGGTGCATCAGCTCTGCGAGGACATCAGCTTGTCAAGTATGTCACCAGATGCCAAGGAAATAAACAACTACCTGACTTTCAGGAGACATCCCTGTTTAGGGAAGTTTTTAACGTTTTTGTTTTCTTGTGTTTTTAATACCCTGTTGGAAGCCACCCAGAGTCCCAAAGGGTCCTACACAAAGGAGAGAATATTTTCAAAGATCTGAAAAGTCCAACGGTTTTGCTTTTAGCACTGCAAAACTATGTTTGGCTGTGATCCGAATCTAAATCCCTCCCTCTCCCTCTGAACATCACTTGTCATGTCAGCCCAAAAGCAGGGATACCCCTCTAAGGCTGAGCTTCCAGAGTTGCAGGTGATCATGTTGCAGCCAGATGAGCAGGTGGTCCAGTGCTTCTTTGCAGGGATAGACCCACATATGGTAGCTAAGCAGCTCAAGAGACCCAAAGAGAAAGAAACTCTTTGGTGATGGGATGGGATGCTTTCCGACGGGTTCTCGTTTTATCCACCATCTGTAGTCTTACAGATGGAGAGTTGGATCCAACTCTGTTTTGCGCTGAGCAAACCCACTGAAGTGAACGGACCTAAGTTCATCATGTACATCAAATCCAGTGGGTCTACTCTGAAGAGAACTAAAACTGGAGACAATTCGGAGGCTCAAAGTAGCTTTGACATGAGCCACAGAATATTTAGGGTAAACAAGTACACAGTAGGGGTGAGACCCAAATTCTGAAGGGGGCATGTTGGGGAACCCCCATTGAGGTTGCCGTCTAAATTGGGGAGGGAGGATGTCTGCTGTATCTGCATCCAGAGGAAAGACTTTAAATGGGGAACCTTGGGAATAATACTTCTTGGAGCCAGCCATAACAATGTTACTGGAAGGCCTTGTGTAGGAGATTACAATTGCCCCTCCACTGGCAAAGATCTCATCAGTAAAGATGCCTTTGCTACGTTCTATTAGGCAGAGATCTCGCTTGGCTTTGCAGTCTCTTCAATGTAGCCAAAGATGGCATGACTGTGGCATGGGGATCAAGAATGGGGCCTCGGGGGACTCTCTGCTGTTGGTGGGAGAGTCCATACCAAGCAGGGGCCTCCTTGCTCCAGCCATCTTCTCCTGTGTCAGTACCCAATACCAGAACACCAAGAACCAAACTGTAAAACATTTACATCCTTCCATGTTATTGTATAATTATCCTTAAATAAATTTGTATTTTTCGGGGACAGCCAGACACCCAAATATTTCATTTTCTTTGCCACTGTTATTTCTGTTTCACTCTGTAACTGATCTGATTGTTCTGCCTTCATTTTTTCACCATCATTTTTGTTTTATTAATTTTCAATCCTGCCAATGAGCCAAATTCTTCATTAACATTTATCGCTTCCGCTATTGAGGTTTGTGGTTCCTGTAGTGTTAAAACTATATCATAAGTGAAAGCTTTCACTTTACAGTATATTCTTTTACTCCACGTTTAATTCCTATTTTTTTTCTGTCTCTCTTATATTTTGTAACAAAACTTCAAGTGCTGATATGAACAGTAGAGGCGACAATGGGCTCCCCTGTCTTGTGCCCTTTGTGATTTGAAAACTCTCAGTTAATCCATTATTTACTGTAAGCTTTGCATTTTGATCTTTATAGATTGCCTCTATACTTCTCAAAAAGTTTACGCCTAAACCCATTACTTCTAAGTTATTTTTCATTAAAAACCAAGACACATTATCAAACGCATTCTCCACGTCTATGAAAATTAATACAGCTTGTTTGTTTATCTTGGTTTCTAAATATTAAATTATATTCATATATTACGCATATTGTTTTTTAAACGGCGTCCTGGCAGAAAACCTGCCTAATCTGGGTGAATTCTTTGGACCATAATATTTTTTAACCTCTGTGCCAATACATTAGCAAACAATTTATAATCGTTGTTCAACAATGATATCAGTCTAAAATTCTTTACATTTGTGAGGTCTGTTCCATGTTTTGGTATTAACGTGATGTACGCTTCTTCCCATGTCTTGGGGATCTGCCCTTTCTTCATTATATTATTCATTATGTCCCTCAATGGAATGGAATGAAAACAAATTTAGAAATATGGAATAGATTGAAATCATCCTTCTTGGGGAGGATAGCCGTGATCAAGATGCTCTTCCTATTCCAAACTATCCCGATTATTACTGAATTAGGCCAATTTGGAGAATGGCAGAAAACAATTTATAGGTTTGTGTAGCAGGGGAAGAAACCTAGAATAAAATTCACACTACTGACGGATAAAAGGGAAAGGGGTGGCTTCTCATTGCCAGACCTCAACATATATTATGTTATGAAGCGGCATGTATAACATGGCTGAAAGAATGGTTTAGATTGGACAATACGGATATATTGGATTTGGAGGGGTTTGGAAACAGATATGAGTGGCATGCATACCTTTGGTATGACAAGGCTAGAGTACATTGAGACTTTCTAAACCATATCATAAAAAGACCATTGTATGAGGTATGGACAAGATACAAGGATTGGTTTGAAAGGAAAACACCATGATAGCTGTCACCTCAAGAAGCTTTTCAGTAAAAAAAATTAAATATGAAGGGAGAATGGTTAACCTACAGAGACATAAAAAAAGAGGTTTTGAACACACAAAATCAATACTATAAATGGCAGTATTACAAAACAATATAAAAACATTGTCTAAAATCTATGAGTTTTTACTTGAATAGCATACAAAAGATGAAGAAATTAAGGGTGTTTTGACCAAATGCGCAATGGATGTAGGCCATAATATTGAATATGAAAAATGGTCAAAATTATGGAACATGGTTAAAATTCACGGCATGTATATTAAAAGAAAATCTATTAAAATGATGTATAGATGGTACCTCACTCCAATCAAACTAACAAGGATGTATAAAACAGGAAACAAAAATTGTTGGAAATGTGGGGTGAAATAAGGTCGTTTTTTCCCACATGTGGTGGTTATACGACAAGGTGAAAACTTACTGGGAGATTATATACAATGAATTAAAGAATATTCTTAGATACACATTCCAGAAAACAAAAACAAAAACCAGAAGCATTCTTGTTAGGAATGGTTGGAGAAGATATTGCTAAGATTGGTCAAAAACTGTTCCTATATGCTACAACTGCAGCGAGATTATTGCTAGCTCAGATGTGGAAACAACAACAAGTGCCAACAGTGGAAGATTGGCAACAGAAGGTATTGGAGTACGCAGAAATGGCTAAATTAACGGGGGAAATTTGACAACAGGGCGATGAAACATTTCAAAAATAATGGAAAAAAATTATGATATATATACTGTAGAAAATATTTGTGTGAAATAGAGAAACCAGTAGAATTGAATTAAACCTCATAATGCGCATATATTTTTATTGGATTAACAGTAATGACAACATGAACTACAAGGTAATTAAAATATTTAAATGTATCTACAAATAGTAAGATAGACAACAAGATCTGTATATATAGAAGGGTTTATCTACTTACAAACAATTTATAGATAAGTCTATAAACAAACAATAGTGTACAAAACGAACAAAGACAATGCAAATAATTTAAAAGTGACATAAAGAAGTCAGAAGAAGGGAGAAGGGAAGTCAGCTCGTATGAGCAAGCTACAAATGTACAATGTAATGTAATATATATAGGAAGTATGAAGTTTGGAAAACCAATAAAGATTATATTACCAAAAAAACCCCCCACCTTATTTAGAAGGCTCCCCCAGAAGTTGATATTTCCAGAAATTATGAATTATGCAGATCTGCCTTGGCATGCAAACAGAATGAAATTCCTTCCTCATTTTTTCTTCCTAGTAGCCACCTGAAGGATAGTCTCCCTTGGAAAACTAAGCTGGACCGGAAAACCCCAGAGGCTGAAGGAAAAAGGACTCCATTTGTCCCTTTGCGATGCACTACTCACTTGAGGAATGTGCTGCTGCATCTCTGCAGATGGCAAAAAGAGGGGAAACCTGCACCAATCTCCCCCCTTGCTGCCCCTGCCTTCTCGGCTTCTGCTCTGTTGCTCTTCCTGTTAAAGGACTTAATCCTAGCTATGTTACCACAGTGGGAGCCCTCCAGATCCTCTGTCTGTTGCCATGAGGCAGCAAATCAGCTGGGAATCCAGAGGGAGAAAGAGATTTGGAGACTGGCTGCTGACACTGTGGGGACCAGGTTCTCCAGCTGCCTGGCCTCCCCCCTTGGGGAGAGAGTTACCTTCTGAGTAAGCCCTGCAGATTCCCAACCGGCCTCTTAGGCCGGTAGAAGCTTGAGCGCCCCATACACGAAAATAAATTGGAGGAGGTATTCAATCACTTTCTCCAGGTGATGATAAGCTAAGATGGCCACTTCTCTGCCCTCCATTGTAGACCTCGGAGTGATCTTATGGAAGGCCTCCAGCAGCACCTCCTCCTGTCAGAGATGAAGGAGAGGGTACCAGGAAGTGGGGCTGTCTCAGGACCCTTGGCTGAGGTTCTTGTTCCGAAAATGTGAGGCCCCTCTCAACAAACATGTGTTATGGCCACCCAATGGCATGAGGTGGACTCCCCTACTTCAAAGCGAAGATTCTTCTCTCCTACCCTGGCAGCATCCTACCTCACTGCTTTGACGCTGAACTCTTACAGGAAGTGGGAGATGTCCAAGGGCTTGAAGGTGCTCTCAACAGCAACGTCACTGGCCAGGAAGCACTTGGCCTCCAAGAGCTGCTCCGCAGGAAGGAAGGTGTGGCATTTGCGCATTCTTTGGGAATAAGACTATGCAGGCGGAGATAAAAGGGTTAACAAGCTGACCAATAGGAAGCCCGGAGGTGGAGCTTATTGGCTTTAAGACTCAGTGTTGGGACTTCCGGGTTGATTGCGAGCGCCGGTGGCAGCGGGGGAGATTTTCTCCCGATCCTTGAAGGATCCTGGGGGGGGGGGGGTTGCAGAGCGCACAGCCCCCCAAAACTTCAGGTAGAGCGACCTGAAGCCTTGGCGACCTGGCAGCTGTCCTTTTTGGACCTCCTTTCCCCCCTGAAGAGCCCTAATAAGGGCGCGAGAGCGGGGAAGGTGGAAGGCACGGACACGGCAGGCACAGCGCTTCCCTTCAATGGAGCAGCTCCGATTTCTGACGGTGGAACAGCGATCAACTTTCTTCTAAAAATCATCTGAAACATGAAATTGGCCACAGTGAGTAAAGCCTGAAATTTTGAGCAAATCTAAAGCAATTTGGCCATTGGGATAACTTTTAAAACGGAGGTCGGGTTCTCCCCCCCCCCGCGGTAGAGCGGAAGCAAAGACAAGCCTCCGCAGTGAACTGTTTAAAGAGACTTTGTATCCTTTATTTCTCTGACTTCTTGCTGCAAACTAAAAGAGAGCAGGGGCTCTAAAATAACCCTGCAGACTTGAGTTTTAAAATCATAGAAAGATCGCTTCAGTAAGCCTGGGAGCGGGGCTCCGTTCACTCCAGCCAGACACCCTATGTGACGTCATAGAACAATCAACTCATGAACTTCTGTTCACCCTTTGACAGGCTTTGATGTGCCTGCAGCCTTTCTGTCAATGGAATAAAAGACTTTTCAATTGAAATTTGCAACTTTCTACCCTCAAATAAGTAAGGAAACCTATGTTACATTGTTTTCCTCATAAAAATTGTTTCAGTTTCAGTGTTCAGACCAGCTCATTGTGACTGTGTTCCTAGCTGGCTTATGCTGAGAAACTCCAGATAACAGTGACCTTGAAAGTCTGGCTCAACAATTGAAAGGCTGTCTGTTTACAACTGTCTCCTTTGATAAAAGGACATCTGGACTATAGACTGAGAGGCAGTCTTTTGCTTTATTATTGAACTAACTACAAATATGTCAGGAACAGAGACCTCTGCTGGCAAAACGAAGAAAAAAGGCTCCTTTTCCTCCACGTTTGAGGAACAAGTTTTAAATGCTTTATCAACTTTACCAGCACTGAGGGGAGGGTTGGAATGCAATACCCAATAACAGCAGTGCACCACACAAGAAGTGAGGCAGCTTAGAGAAGAATTAGGAGCTATCTCTAAAGATATTTCACAGGTCAAAATTCAAGTGACTGGAGTTGAACAAAGAGTGGTACAACTGGAAGAAGGAAGGGTCCCTGACTTGGAGAAGCAAGCCTATCAGACGCAGGTGGCGCTTGCCTTTGTACAGATGAAACAGAGAGGGAAATCTCAGGATCAGAGCATTTCCTCCTATAGAAAAAAGTGATCTGAAAACTACAATAATGGAAGAATTTGTGAAAGCCTGGGATCTATCGAAGGAAGAATTGGACTCACAGATTATCAAAGCATTCAGGTTTGGTGCAAGACCAAAGAAAGATAAAATTTTTGTCAGTGACTGTATGATATCATTCCAAACCAAAGAACAAAGAGATAGAATCCTGAGCCTACATTACAAGAAGACTTTGAAGGTTCAAGAAACACAGATCATCCTCTTTAAAGATTTGCCTAAATTCTTTCTGGACCTGAGATCTCAATATTCTGACTTGGCAACCATCCTGAAAAGGAAAGGAATCAACTTTAAGTGGGAATTTCTGGAAGGCCTAAATTTCCAATTTCGACAGAATACAAAATCAAGTCAGTGGACCAGAAGAAAAAATTTATCCAGAAACACGAGAGAGAGTTATCACGACCAGGACTTTTAACTTCAACTCCAGGACAACTAAACGACCCAATTGAGCTAGACTCCGATTCTTACTTAGGAGAAGGTGCAACTGCTGCAATCTAAGATGTCGCTGAGGATCCTCTCATGGAACTCAAATGGACTGAATTCAAAACGGAAAAGGAACCAGGTATATCATATCTTAACAAAACAAAGACTGGACATAATATGCTTAGAGGAAACACATGTCACAAGAGCTCATCGAAGAAAACAAAACAAAAAATTGGGAGAAGAATTCATCTCATCAGATGAAGAAGTGAGGAGTAGTGATCTATGCAAAAGAGAAATTAAGCCCTACATTAATATTTAAAGATGAAGAGGGAAGATATGCTGCAGTTGAAATAACATCGCAAAGTGAAAAAATCTTAATTCTGGGAATTTATGCACCAAATGAAGGAAAATCGGACTTTTTAAAAAAGTTGCATGAAAAACTCTTGGACTATTTGGATTACAAACTATGCTTGCTGGGAGACTTGAATGGAGTGGTCTCAACATTATTGGACAGATCACAAAGACAAAAATGTACCAAGGAAGGAAGGCTGCTAAAGTCTTTCTTCGAATTGATTGAGAACTTTGATCTGATTGACACTTGGAGGTTGACAAACCCGTTGGAAAAAGACCAAACTTTCTTCTCTAATGCCAAATAATTGTGGAGTCGTCTTGACTATATTTGGATTACTAGAGAGTTGGGACCAAGGATAAACAACGTGGAAATATGTCCAAGAACTTGCTCCGATCACAATGCGGTATTATTGGACTTAAAAATATCTCTACAGGGTACTTACAGATGGAGAATGAATGATGCTTTATTAAGAAATGAGAAAATAGTGGAGAAGGCCCAAAAAACTCTAAAAGACTATTTTGATACAAATTTGAGGACAACGGTCGGTAAAAAAGTGGTATGGGACGCCAGTGAAGCCGTAATGAGAGGATTTTTGATCCAACAAAATGCAATCAGGAAAAAAGAACACAATGCAAGAAAAGAAAATATTCTGAACCAAATGAAAGAAAAGGAAAAGAAATTAAGATGCAATCCTAAGAATTTACAGGTGCAGAAAGAGATTAAGGCATTGCAAATTCAATTCTCTCAATTGATGAATCAAGAAATTGAATCAAAAATTAAATGGATGAAACAAAAATTGTTTGAATCAGCAAATAAATGTGGAAAACTACTGGCATGGCAACTGAAACAAAGGCAGAAGTTGAACACCATCACAAATCTTGTGCAAGAAGGAAAACATCTGGAGCACCCGACAGAGATTCAAAAATGCTTTCAAAAATGCTTCAAACAATTGTACAAACAAGAAATACAAGATAAAGATGAAGTGGAGCGATTCTTGGACAAACATGGACTGCATAAAATTCCGGAAGACAAGAGATCCCTACTTTCGCAACAAATTTCAACACAAGAAGTTGAACAAGCAATACAACAAATGCAACTGGGTAAAACCCCAGGACTGGATGGACTTACTGCTACATATTAAATACTGAAAGGAGGAGAGCCCCCCCGAGTCTTAGAAAGAAGCTTATATTACGCTGATACCCAAACCGGATACGGATAGAACGCAAGTCAAGAATTATTGCCCAATCTCCTTATTGAATGTGGATTACAAAATATTTGCTAACATTTTGGCCTGTAGATTGAAGAAGGTCTTAAAAGATTTTATCCATCACGACCAAGCTGGCTTTCTGCCAGGAAGACATATGAAGGACAATATTAGGAACGTGGTGGACATTTTGGAGATGTTGGAACAGAAAATAAACAAAAAAGCTGTGTTGATGTTTATTGATGCAGAGAAGGCCTTTGACAACATTTCTTGGTTATTTCTAAAAAGGAACCTAGAAAAAATGGAGGTGGGCCAAAGTTTTTTGAATGGAGTAAATGTGATCTATTCAGAGCAAAAAGCAAAGATAATTGTAAATAATATGGTCTCAGAAGATATTAGAATTGAAAAAGGTACAAGACAAGGGTGTCCCCTCTCCCCCCTGCTCTTTATATCGGTTCTGGAAGTATTACTCGATAGGATCAGAAAGGATGAGGAAATAAAAGGTGTGACTGTAGGGAGGAAACAATATAAACTTAAAGCCTTTGCAGATGACCTTGTTTTGACTTTACAAGATCCAGAGTCCAGTGTTCAACGGGCTCTGGAAATAATTCAAGAATTTGGAAAGGTAGCAGGTTTTAAACTGAATAAATAAAAAACTAAAGTACTAGATAAAAACTTGGATAGTAAGGAAAGAGAAAAATTACAAGAAGCAACTGGTTTATCTTTTGTTAAGAAAGTAAAGTACCTTGGTGTTAATATGACGTCAAAGAACTTGAATCTGTTTAAGGACAATTATGTTAAAATGTGGAGTTAAAATGAAGTTAAGAACGATTTAGAAACCTGGACTAATTTGAAATTGTCTCTGTTGGGCCGTATAGCTACTGTTAAAATGAATGTTTTGCCAAAGATGTTGTTTTTATTCCAATTGTTGCCAATAATTGATAAGTTAGATTGTTTTAAAGAATGGCATGATAATAAATGTTGGAGATGTAAGAAAGAAGTAGGTTCATTTTACCACATGTGGTGGACATGTCCACTAGTGAATGACTTCTGGAATAAGATTTATAATGAACTCAATAAAGTGTTGAAAAACACATTTGTTAAGAAACCAGAAGCATTTCTAGTGGGCATTGTAGGGAAGGAGATTCCAAAGAAGAATGTATCTTTTTTATGTATGCTACGACAGCAGCGAGACTATTGATTGCCAAGAACTGGAAACTACAAACACTACCAACGATCGACGACTGGCAGATGAAGATGATGGAGTTTATGGAATTGGCTGAGATGAGCGGAAGAATCCACAACCAGGGAGAGGAAGCGATGGAAGAAGAATGGAAAGATTTTAAACTGTATTTAAAAATATATGCTAAAGTAACATATTAGATCAGAAATTAAGCTGTAAATAAACTGTGGAATTTAGGAATATGTGATATGAAAGGTAGAAAATAAGGTTAGGTAAGGTGATGAAAATGATTTAGAACTTGCTAATTATAATTGTGCTAAAGAACGACAGGGAGGGAAACCCGAGGAGGTCCCATTATACCATGTGAAGTGATATGAGAATTGTTGTTGTATTGTTATTTGTTCTTTTTCTTTTCTTTTTGTGTGTCTTTTTTCTCTTTTCTTTATATATTGTTGTTATTTTTGTGAAAACCCTAATAAAAATATTATTTAAAAAAAAGACTCAGTGGTGGGGGGAGTTAGCAGTTGGCAGTTGGGAGTTAGCAGTTGGTGGTTGGTAGTTGGTGGTTGGGAGCTGTGAGGGTTGGTGTGTGGATCTTAGTGGTGGGGAGGTAGAGGAGTTAGAGTTAAAGACAGGAATAAGACTGAGAGGATAGAGTGTAACAGTGTATTGAATATCTAAAGCTTGTTGGTGTTTGAAATAAACTCTTAAGATTCTTTGTTAACTTTAATCCTGACCGAGACTCAGTATGTTACCAGGGGATCCTGGTTGGTGGTAATGGAATAGTGGTGTACAGGTCAATAGTCTGTGAAACGACCAGGGGCTCTGTATGGAACGCCACAAAATTGGTGGCATTTTGAGTGAGTGAGATTTGACAGCAAATTAGCGTTAGATAAGATAAAATTTTCCTCACTATTATTGCCTCCGGCTAGGTTTCCTTCTAGACTCTGGCCCCGAAGTTCTGCACTGGGTTTTCACACTACCCCTGCAAGCTCACTTCCTCCAACCACAAGTCTAAAACCTCTGCCAGAATAGCGAGTTCTTTTCCCTCTTTATTATTTTGGCCTCGCTGCGCCCCTTGGGTTTATCACAACTAACTCCCAACTGCTAACTCCCCACCTTGGGCTTAGTCTTAAAGCAAATAAGCTCCGCCTCCGGGCTTCCAATTGGTCAGCTTGTTAACCCTTTTATCTCCGCCTGCACAGTCTTATTCCCAAAGAATGGGCAAACGCCACAGAAGGCGACCTGAAACAAGAGATGAAGGTCAGAGATGTGCACAGGGAAAACCCATTCATTCATAGCATTTGTACTCTTATTTTCAGCCAAAACGTCTCCCAGAGAGGCGGGATCTGAGTTCTTTCCACAGGGCCTGTAAGAGAGTTGTTCCGCCTGGCCTTTAGCCTGGAACCATCTTGATCCCCTCCCTTCTTTCCTTTTTCTGTGATGGAACTCATATTTGGGGACTTCCCTTGCTTTTTTCTGGCCCACATAGGACCAGTGATTAGTTGGCCTGGTGAAGACTTGACATTTTCTTTCCCAAACAGTTTTTGATTTGAGTTTCTATTGAAATGAGGCTGCATTTTAATGTTGTATTTAATATTGGAGTTAAGCTGTATTTTAATCAATTGTTTTATATCTGGTGTTAGCCGCCCTGAGCAAAGTCTTGGCTGGGGAGGTCGGGGTATAAATAAACTATTATTATTATTATTATTATTATTATTATTATTATTATTATTATTATATTATTATTATTATTATTATTATTATTATTTATTGTGTATTATTGTGTGTACAAAGTTAGTATCCATTATGTGGAAATATCAATTAACCCTTTCCAGATTCACATAATATTTATTTAATCCCAAACAGCATATAGAATGTTATTTAAAAAAATTCAACCAACTTACTACAATATAGATGACTAGATTTTCTTTTACAGCATTCATTATTACCTTCTAAGATATTTGCCCAAAAAGTTTCCTTTGACCTTGGATAGCTCTTTGCCAAACTTGGTGATACCATTATTCTACGTCCTAAAGCTAAGTCCCCTGGAAATGCCAACTTTCACCTACCTCCAGGAGTCTTTCAGACGCCATAATCTGATCCAAATAAGCAAGAGTTACTACAGCAAACCTCTTCCAACCTCTCCACACAGAGGATGCCAGAACCTCAGTTCAAACAGTCAGCCTCCGTTGCTTGGTGACACGGAACACACGGCCACCATGCCAAGATTCCAGGAGAGTCCATGTGGCCTAGTGGTTAGAGTGCTGGGCTTGGACCTGGGAGAGCAGGGTTCAATTTCCCGCTCAGCCATGAGATGCACTGGGTGATCTTGGGCTAGCCACTCCCGCTCAGCCTAACCGGCCTCACAGGGTTGTTGTGAGGAGAAGATGGGGAGAAGGAGAAATATGGACATCACCTTGAGCTGTTTGGAAGAAAGGAGAGATATACTGTAAATGTCATGAACAGATCCATAAAATACCAATTGTGAAAAGCTGACCTGCACAGTATTTCTTCACCGGGATTTTGTACTTGATCATTTCCTATGCTAGACTGAGAAGATCCAACTTGCCTGCATTTGGACTCAACCACAAGATTGAATAACCACAAGAATAGTAAAAAGTGAGTAATAATAGAAAAGTGTAAAAATGAATAAAAAAATAAAATTAATATTATGAGTGAAAAATGGGGTTTGTGAAAATAATGAGTGAAAATAAAAATAAATTACACACACACACACACACACACACACACACACATGCCCGGCCACGCTTTGCTGTGGCTCATCCCTGTGACTCACCCCCACCTCGTCCCATCCCGACCCCGTCCTGCCCCCACCCCCAACGCAGGCGAGTCCCCACCTCCATTCCCTGCAAACCTGAGCTGCTCGTTTTGGAGAGGGAAGGGGACGGCAACAGCGGGGTGTGGCTTGCTTTCGGCACGGTGTCGGTGGTGTCAGCGAGGCACAGCCTGTCTCTAATGGTGGGACGTGGGTGGCTAGGGGCAGGATCCTGGCGCGGCCCTTTGTGGAGGAATGGCCGTTGTGGCGGTTATAGCATGTTGGTTCCTGACTTTACGATCTGCCCTACCCTGTGAGACGCAGCTTCTGGCTTCCATTTCCCAGCATGCACTCTGTCCTGCCCTTGGAGACGCAGCTTCTGGCTTCTATTTCCCAGCATGCACTTTTGTCTTGAGTGGTGTGTTATAGCAAACGGGGTTTGGGGGTTTTAACCTGGTGCTGTTGTGATATCTGTCTACGCAAACGGTATGTGGTCACTTGCGTATTCGCATGTGACATTGTGTCCAAATTTGAACGCATTCAGTCAAGCGGTTTTGGTGAAAAGTGGAGACAAACAAACATGGTCGGTTTATAGATAGATGATAGATAAAAATAAAAATATATTTGATTAAAGAAAAAAAATCACAGCAGAGGAAAGTCCATGCTGTGTATACTTTTTCTCAGGGTGGCCTCCGGCGTGCCGTTTTCACCCTGGGGCCCCGGCCTACTCTTGTCATGTCAGCCGCCAGAAAGTTAGGCTTGGGTCTGGACTAAGTCGGACTAGGCCATGCAATTATTTGCAGTCTCCCAGGCCCTCCTGGTACTTTCCTATCATTCTCCTGTTGGTGTTGGCGATGTTGGCCGTGGTAAGCTGTAAAAAAGGTGTAAAAGTGAATTAAAAAATAAAATTAATATTATGAGTGGGAAAATGGGGTTTGTATATATAATTAAAGAATGTATTGGTAGAAATTTTGACTCACAGGCCATTTTAATTTAACTAGTTGTCAGGTCCCTGGGTTAGGGCTAAGGCAGCCTTCCCTTCAATGGTTGAGGCCTCCTGCAAGGATGCCTTTACAGTTCTTCACAGAAAAAGAAAGAATAAAAAGAAGATTGATTTTTTTTAAAAGCAGCATAAATATTATAAAAAAGATATATATTAATATCCACAACAGGGGAGGGCCCATGCTGTGTATGTTTTTGCCCGTGGTGGCCTCTGGCGTGCAGTTTCCCCCTGAGCCCCAGGCCTACTCTTGTCATGCCAGCTGCCAGAAAGTTAGGCCTGGGTCGGGTCTGTGCTACGCCAAGCAGTTCTTTGCGGCCTCCCTGGCCCTCCTGGTACTTTCCTATCTCCTTTTGGTGTCGGTGGCGGCAGCTGTAAGCTGATGTTTGGCTGCTGGGGGACTACAGTGGTACTTCGGGTTAATAACTTAATTCATTCCGGAGGTCCGTTCTTAACCTGAAACTGTTCTTAACCCGAGGTACCACTTTAGCTAATGGGGCCTCCCGCTGCCGGAGCACAATTTCTGTTCTCATCCTGAAGCAAAGTTCTTAACCCGAGGTACTATTTCTGGGTTAGCGGAGTCTGTAACCTGAAGCGTCTGTAACCCGAGGTACCACTGTAGTTTGTTCTTTCTGCTTTGTTTTCTATTTGGTTCCAGGCCCCAGAGTTCCCTGGGCTGTCAGTCGGGTGCTCCCAGTCCCAGTACAGCCAAGGTCATGGGGGGGGTGGGGGCTCCTGATGGCTTTCCTGGCTGACACACAGGCGTCCCCGGCTCCCCTCTGGCGGTGGTGGTGGTTTGGGCAGCTTGGGGACCAGCCAGGCAGCGCAGTTGGTGTTGGCTGTCCTCAGGAACTCCGCACACTCGTGGCGCCTGCCATCTTGCCCTGCCAGAAGTCCTTCCGATATTTTCAGATATACTTGATAGTTTCCTACGCTAGACGGAGAAGATCACTTCCAACTTGACTGCGTTTAGACTCAGCCGCAGGATTGAAAGCATCTGCTTTATATTAACCGCATCCTAGTATGGGAACAAGCCGGCTTGTTTCAAAAAATGCTACCACCCTCCATACTCTCCAACATTTCTCAGATGGAAACAGGGACATCCTATTCTACATGGGTGTCTCTCTCCCCCCCCCCCCAATCCCATGCCCCCTGTGTGTTTCATCAAACTGCTGGTGGAATATGGGGGAAAGAGCAGGGCTAGCTGAGCTGCCCCAGTGGGACTTACTTTTAAGTAAAGTTCAAAGCAAAGTTTGAACTTCAAACTATGCATTGTTCAAGCTGTAGGCTCCACCAGATTCAAATGCAAGTGTGCTCAAGTCTGAAATCTTGTCCCATTCCGGTTAGTGAGCAAACACAAAAGGATCTACAACCCTTTTAAACAGTTAAAAGTGGGAATTTTAAAACCCACAGGCTTCCAAGGAATAACACTCAAAATGCTGGTTCTGACCTCCTGAATTTCTGCTTGTCACACATCAGTTAAAGGGATACCAACTCTGCCGGTACATCAGGGTAGGGGTGGAGGATGGGGAGAGATGCCAGTCTATATGTCCAAGGTTACCTTTGCACATCATGATGGCACACATACTCACATACTAGGATGGGATTAACACGGGTAACCCCCTGCCAAGCAGGAAACACAATCAAAGCATTCTTGACATATATCTGTCAAGCCTCTGCTTAAAAACCTCCAAAGAAGGAGACTCCACTACACTTCTTGGCAGCAAATTTCACTGTTGAACAGCTCTTACTGTCAGGAAGTTCTTCCTAATGTTTAGGTGGAATCTTCTTTCTTGTAGCTTGAATCCATTGCTCCGTGTCCGCTTCTCTGGAGCAGCAGAAAACAACCTTTCACCCTCTTCTATATGACATCCTTTAATATATTTGAACATAGCTATCGTATCACCCTTTAACCTTCTCTTCTCTAGGCTAAACATACCCAGCTCCCTAAGCCGTTTCTCATAAGGCATTTCCAGGCCTTTGACCATTTTGGTTGCCCTCTGGACATGTTCCAGCTTGTCAGTATCCTTCTTGAACTGTGGTGCCCAGAACTGGACACAGTATTCCAGGTGAGGTCTGATACAGTGGTATTATTACATCCCTTGATCTAGATGCTATACTCCTATTGATGCAGCCCAGAATTGCATTGGCTTTTTTAGCTGCTGCATCACACTGTTTACTCATTTGGTTTACGAACTCCGCAAAACCGGAAGTAGTGTCCCAGTTTGCAAACTTTACCTCGGTCTAAGAACGGAATCCGAATGGTAGAAGGGTACCGTCGACGGGAGTCCTCATTAGGGAAAGTGCACCTCGGGAAAGTGCACCCTGAAAGAACCGTTTCAGTTTAAGAGCGGACTTCCACAACGGATTAAGTTCATAAACCGAGGTACCACTGTATGCATATTTTAACTGCTGATTTTATTAATGTTTTGATTCTTTTATGTCTATTTGTTTTAAACTCCTGGCTTATTATTTAAATGTATATATTTTATTTTATGCAGATAAGGGTAGATATTTACAATATAAATTCAGCACAACTAACTAAATAAAAGGTAAATGTAAACAGTATCACAGTTCTGCCAAACATTAGCTTTCTTAGAATTTGTAATCCACAGTTAAGATTTTTTAAAGGGCTGATCTGTACTGTTGTAAACAAAATCTGCCCTTATTCCCTTATGGGGTATAAAAGAGCCCTTATAGAGTCCTTTGTAGGTTCTCCATTGGTAGGAGAAAATAACAAGCCAACCAGAGAATATTGAGAAGCAAAGCCAGCTAGTAAGCCTGATCTTTATTGAACTGTTGCAACAGGGTGCTCCCCTCACACACAGGAGAGCGAAGGACCCAGAACAAAGGTGTGCCTGCCCTTATATAGACATTTTAAATTGCCCACCCTAGAGTCCAAGACCACTCCCGGAAACCTCATAGATACATCACAGAAGGGGTGTAGCAAAAGACCACCCCCCAGATACATCATACCTACATCATAGAAAAGGCGGTCTACAACAGAAATTTGAATGTTGTCGTTTTTCCTGTCTGCCAGGTTATCTGATAATGCCTCATCTGATTGCCCTTCCTGGTTTGTTCCTGTTTAGTCGTTTAGTCGTGTCCGACTCTTCATGACCCCATGGCCCAGACATACCAGGCACTCCTGTCTTCCACTGCCTCCCGCAGTTTGGTCAGACTCATGTTGGTAGTGTTGTAAAATTTAAGCTGGTTCCTATGAACCCAGAGAAATGGATCTTGACCCAGGGAGAGCTCAAGGATCCAGGCAAGCAGACGAATTTAAGCGTCTCCTGCCCACCAAATAACAGAGACCAAACCAGGACGTACGAAGCAAGGCACTTTTATTTTTGCTGTTGCAACAGGGTCCTTCCTCTCACACAGGAGAACAAGGAAGGAACCCCAAACAAAGATGTCTTGCCCTTAAAAAGAAATTTGAAATTGGTTTCAGCCCACCCCCCAGAAGCATCATCCATATGTCACAGAAGGGGTGTAGCCCAAGACCCCCCTCCCTAGATTCATCATAGGTACATCATGAAAGGGGAGGTCTGGTGGCAGTAATCTGAGCAGTCTGGACCCTGCCCCCTGCCCCCCAAAACCTAATCAACAAAATTGAGAGATATTTACATTTCCCTGTTTCCCAGCCAAGTTAATCACACCCTTTTGTCTGGCAGTCAGGTATCAGGATGCCAGGGATTATCACTTTAATTCCTGAGACAATGAGAAGGTTCCCCCCACCCCACTTCTTCCTTGCAGAGGAACACCTGGTCAGAGAGAGACAAAATGGTGTCAGTCAGGCCTGTTTTCCTGTGCTGCTTCAGACATGTTTCTGTACATTCATGTACATGTTTTATGAACAATTATTATTATATATAGATATGACCTCAAAATTCTTATAACAATTCCCCATTTGGGGCTATAATTTTTCTTAAAAATTGTTGCCCCACAAAAGAATAACCAGATGTGTTGTTTTAGTACTTTGGGAGAAGCATTTCTCAAAAATGGTCTATGTATTACACTTAACAGGATGGTCCACCAATATTGACTGGAAAGTGCAGTTTGCTTGTTTACCCTTTTGTGTGTTCTCAGGTGTCAAAAGCTAGCTCTCCTCTGGTTGCACACCTCCAACGTGGCACAACAGCAACAATCCCTGGTGAATCCCCTTAGGGCTTTCATATTGACCATGTCGCCTGGCACTCACCATAGCTGCCACAGGTTTGGACATGTCATGAGAGAGATGCCTTTGCCTTGGGCTTTCTATGGGCCTTTATTATAGGCTGTGGCCTTGCACTGTAGGGAGTTGCCCAGTTGCTCTTAAAGGAAGAAAGCTACTTGCACCTTGGATACACTTGCCCAATTAGAACTGAAGCCAAATTAAAATTTATACAGCCCCATAAAACATGTCCAAATTAGTCAAATTTAACTCTAAAAGGGATCATTCCTGTTAAATCAAGACATAAATACCTTCATTTATCTGGTGTTTCATGGATCTTGGGGCTTATTCTTGGTAAAATGATTTAAAACAATCTAAAATTGTGTAAGAAGGCTGGCACACTGCAGAGTGCCACGTGGGACAAGAAAATGTGGTCATACAATGCATGGCAATAATACAAAAAAAAACATTGGGACACTATACATTAAACATAAAAAAACAATTAAACACAAAATTGGTTCACCCCCCCCCCTCCTCCTTGTGGAAATAACATACTGTCAGACATAGTTCAATGTTTCTGTCGAATATCACGCAACATAAGACCTAATAATTATATATCAGTTGTATGTCTTGAGGCCATCATGATCTTGAGACAATTCCGGCTGCTTTTAAATCCTAGGGCACAGAGTCTTGAGGTCAAGGAGAGAGAATGTCCTTGCAATTCACTTTCCCCCTTTGTCCCAAAGTCATTTGACACATTTCAGTATTCCTATATAACACATAATGCACAAAACCTTCAAATTATTAATTATACGCCATTTGTATATCTTGAGGCAATCAGGTGAACTTGAGATAATTCTTGCTGCTTTTGCATGTATCTCCAACAAGGGGGTTTTCTTGTCTGCCTTCGAGTCACTGGGAGGAAGTTAACAGTACTTTAATAACAGCACTTCTAAACCTTGCTGAAACGTTATAGCTTTCTAGGTCCTCCTTCTTAGGTTGTGATCAAAGAGATAAAATGTCAATTTGATTTCCTGTAAAACATCCTTTTGAAAATAGGCCTGCAGGGGGTTGGGGCCTGAAGATATAATTAGTTAAAAAATAATAATGATAAATAGTCAAGAAAGGGGAGAATATTCTAGAAATTTCTTCTTGGGGAGCTGCAAATAATATAAGATCATAGTTATTTAATTACTGCTGTTATTGTCTACTCAGTCAGTTTAATTTACTTCACCTAGTTTGGCTGTGGAGGAAACAAAGGACAAAAATTTTGTTAATTAGGACACAATCGATAAGTTATTAACATTTTCCTTATGTGGTTCTGAATTCTCTTTGAGGTTCATGTATCTTGTTTGAAAGGGATTATTATTATTATTATTTACAGGAAAGAATGACTTAGATGCTACATTTGTATGTACAGAAAGAAAAAGTAGAAATACCAAAAAAAAGATACAAAAATAAAACAAAATAAAATTTAGATTACCACTCACACAACAATTTTTACCTGGTTATTGTTAGAATAATTTCATAGACATAATGGAAAAACTGATATAATAAATGGAAGCAGATTATTTATAAGCTAAAGAGAAGCGCCAAAGAGAAATGAAATTACTGTTTGTATCTCCTCACTCCTCACTTTTTTTTTTTTTTTGCTGTGGAAGAAAAGAATTGGCAAAACACTCAATCATTGCTACATTAGAAAAGGGAGGGTTATATTAACATAGGGTAATGCTTCGGGGTGAAATGCAAATGAGAGATAAGTATCCATCCTGAGTACCTGCTAGGAAAGAAATGGAGCCTTTTGTTTGCATAGTCTGTCAACTGGTAGACAGCAATTTTCTATGAATTTCCAAGTGTGGAGGGGGCTTGTTTAGGTGGCGTGTCCCCCCCCCCCCATTGGGAGATAATTTTGCATTAAGGTTCTGAAAGAATTTCTCCACACCCTGAATCTCAGTATTCTGCTGGAAAGGGAAAATTATTTCATGTGAAAATCAGTCAGGAAATGTTCCTAAAATGTACAGAGTTTTGCATGTTGAACTGGAATTGGCAGCTTCTAAACAGTTGATGGTTCTCAATGGTTCTTTATCTATTTATTTTTACATAAGGAAATTTAAATTTAAGTTTCATGTGCAAAGCATAACCTTGAACCTCTTAATTAATTTATAAACTACTCAAGAGACAGACTTATAGTAGTACTCTGCTATTTATACCTGTGGAAAGAATCTGGCATGTTAAGATTTTGAAACTTGGCAACCATTTAACTTTGTTGGACCAGTAACATACATGAGGTTGTTTTCCCTCAGTGGTTCAGAGCTTTACATTAAGAAATTACTTCTTCGCCCCTTAGTTAAAACCTCATTTTTCTCCTCTATTTTCCTCTTCAAGCTGACATAGCCTCTGTGCATGTACAGAGTTCATGATTCGGCAGTCTATTGTACCTCTTTTTTTTTAAAGTGCTGTACCTCTTGACAAAATTACCATCTGAATAAAGGAAGGGAAGGGGAAAGTAGATTTTAAAATAGGGTTAGATTTTACACAGAAACCCAGCAATTTACACTTCCACCAAACCAGCAACAAAAGTGGTGAAATTAAATTCTTTGGTCAGTTTAAATCCATTTCTTTAGCTTTTGTGTCCTGAGATATTTCTGACACCTCTTATTTCCTGTTCCTTGCTGCTTAGGAAGCAGGCTTATAAATCTTAAACTTTAAATATATAAAACTTCAATATCCAGGCAACCCAATATTTTTACCAGAAGGCTGCAAGAAAAGTTTGGTCAAATTAAACTCCTTAATGAAGTCATGGCACTAATTAGCCATGTTTACTGTACTATATAAACATCTCATACCCCAGGCAAAATAAATCTTGATTTGCCCCCTTTATCTACAGGGTTCGGGGTGAATTCGTAATTGCAAATGTTTTCGTTTGTTTGTTTTTAATTAATTTATTACAGCCATGGCAGACTAAATTCTCTGCCCCCTTATCTATGGGTAATATGGTCATAGAGCCAGAATTCATAAAATCCTTTGCATTCTCATTGATTTTCAGCCTTACCAATTCCAGACAAAATTTTCTGGCCCTTTATTTACAGGGATGGTCAAGGCTCATTCTGCTTGATTATGAATTTGTATGTGCTTGAACTGTTGGCTGGAGTTTTGCAGTTAAAAAACAGCTGACAATATGGTGGGGGAAAAAACACCAGACATTCATTTTCAATGCATGATATACCATCTCTACCTCTAAGTGGCACCTCAAACTCTTCATGCCAAACTTTAAAAATCTATCTTTCCATCCTTCTCCACCAAAGAGTAATGCTTGACTGAATTCAGGCCATTTCACTATACCACCAGGGTTTAAACTCACTTTTCAGTGCTTACAAACACATTTTCTCTCCCTCCTTTTTGCAAGTTTGGAAAGGGTTGGAAGGGATCTTGAGTAATCTAGTCCACCCCTTCTGAAATATGGGGATCTCAACACTATCACTGCCCTTAGGATACACATACATTTGAGTACAGACGTCTGACTGGGAAGGAAACACAGGCTATGCCCTATCACGGAAGCACATGTGTGTACTAAGGGAAAAATAAGGAAGGGGAAGATTAAAAGTACCAACGTTATATAGAAGCCTTTAGCAAACCTTAAGATTGGATAAACAGTTTAAGAGGGAATTTACTTCCTTACTAAAACCATTCTGTCCATTTGAATCAAGGTTAAAGTGACTCAGATAGACATTTGCTGGCTATGGAGCCTCTACTTTTAATAATATTTCCCTAGAAGGAACACCATATTCCATAGTCACATGGTGAAACATTACATACAGAGCACATGGCTCCCTTGTGACACAGACCTTAAATATTGTGAGTTCACAAACAAACATTTTCAAGGTTACAATCTCCCTTTTCCCTTCCCGCTCCCCCTTTCTGTACAGAAAGGGGTAGGTATGCACATACACCCCTCTTTTACTCTCTAGAGAAAGATTGGGAAATGTTCAAGACTTTCATATGTGCTTAGACTTTAAACCTTAATAGAGAAAGTGATAAAAACTTATATAATCACTCCATAAAAACAACAATTACACTCTTGTTCCAACTCTGAAAACCAATAATCTTTCCTTGCCAGAAAGCAGAGCTGGGCTGAATTTCAACCCATCACCTCATCAGACACATTGCCTTTCACATAGCTCTAAAATGGGGGTTAGAAGGGACCCTGAGGTCATTTAGTCTAACCCTCTAAGATACAGGATTCACAAGATTTGAATGAAATACCAACTTTATATAGAACCCTTTAGCAGATGAGTTTTTTTCCTTAAGAGGTGATATCAGGAGCCCAACACAATTGAAGTTAAAACTAGACTCAGATAGACAATTCCTGGCTAAGGAAGCTCTACTTTTGACAAACAATTCACCTTTATAGGAATAGCTGTTCAATTTTCCTTTAGTCAATATTCCTCTAGTCACTTGGAGGAAGACTCCCCTTTAGAGCCTCTCTCAATAACAAACATTTGCACACCTCATGAAGTGAACATTTTCAAGTTTCAAAATATTTTCAAAGCATTGAGCAAGCATTTTCAAACTTACTACTCTTATTTTCCTTCATCCTGCCCCCTCTTTTTACTTTTGGAGAGGAAAAAATGGCCTTCTACAGCCTCTTTAAAACAAACCTTTACACACTACCTCCACTCTTTTAAATATTTGCCATTGTTTTTGGGTTGATCAAGCCCTTACATAAGATTATTTAAGCAAGCTTGCCTTATTATTATATTATTTTAAACTATGCATGCTTTAAAAAAGGCAGTCTGTGGGTGTCATGGCCAAATTTTACACAAACCCCTAATTTCCTAAACCTGGATTATATCTCTCATTTACTTTAAGGGGAACAATGAACTATAGCAGACACAAGGATCAGACGCACATACACTTCACAGACAACACAGACAACATGTAACATGCAAACATATATAATTTTATACCATAACATACTTTGTAGGATTCCTCACAAAACTTTTCTCATTCAGAGTTCACCAGGGTTAATTTTAAAGCGGAGATTCACTGTATGTTAAAGGAACCTCCTGGTAGCCATTTCCCCTCATCTGGGTGGTCCATAGTAAAGCGGACCCAGTGTTTTTTTCTTACAAAGTTTTTGCAATTGGTTCCCTTCAAGCTTGTCCGCCCCGGGGATTTCGTGCCAATTTAAGAGAACGAATTGGAGTGGACTTTCATCCTCAAAGTCCTTACCGGAGCCAAGCCTCAGTTGTGCTTTGCCTCGGTTGGGAGTCTGGGAAAGGAATTCCTTAGAGTGGGTTGCACCCATTTTACTTAAGCCTTTTTATACTGCAGTTCGGGTCCCCGACCCTGTTCCTGGACACTCTTAACTTCCCGAGTCTATGACTCACCCCCACGTCCTAGTGGTGTTCCTGCCTGCCGTTCGCGTGCACTAACTACTAGGCGGCCTGGTGCAGCTAGATACCTAAGGACCCCCTTCTGGTCATCAATTGCCTAGGGTCCTGCAGCAACTTTCCTGCCTCTTACAATCTAATAGAAAGACTACCTGCCCTGGACGCTTGCCCACGCAATGCCGGGTGGTTAGCCTTGGAAGGAAGGTTTTTTTGAAAAGAACGGGTGACCTTGCGATCTAGAACAACCCCGTCACTTCCCGGTGGGGATCGGGGGTGTCTAGGGGCGGCTTCACCCGAAGATTAAGAGCAGAGGAATACGGAAAAAAGGTTGGGTAGATTGCTCAGAACTCCTGCGCAGATTGGCAGGAGCGAGCTGGGTCCGTCCTTCTGGGTATTTCGTTTAACGAAAGGACGGATCCCAAAGGCTCTAATTCTTCTTTATCCCTTATGCCTTTACAGCTTAGCTGCAACTAGAGCCCAAGATAAGAAACAGAAAAGGAGAGAACAGTGAAGAGTGAAGTTTTAGAATTTTAGTTGCTGCAGTAATCAGCCCACCGCGTGTCCCCTTTTAATACTCACGACCGATCCTTTCAGTCGAATCCCGTTGTCTCCAGCTTCCCACTGGTTCCTGAAGAAAAAACAGCCTTGTCCCTTTAAACGTTGCTTCGTCCTGGGGGTCCCGCTTGGACTCTCAATTACTACCAAGCGCCTCGGGTCCTGAGGTTGGTTTACCCCCCTGCAAAAGAGGCAAGGGCGCGCTGGGCTCCCCTTCCTCAGTGAACCCGGAGCTCAAGGCAAAACTGGGTCCCCGAAGTGGTCGCCAAACTGTTGTAAAATTTAAGCTGGTTCCTATGAACCCAGAGAAATGGATCTTGACCCAGGGAGAGCTCAAGGATCCAGGCAAGCAGACGAATTTAAGCGTCTCCTGCCCACCAAATAACAGAGACCAAACCAGGACGTACGAAGCAAGGCACTTTTATTTTTGCTGTTGCAACAGGGTCCTTCCTCTCACACAGGAGAACAAGGAAGGAACCCCAAACAAAGATGTCTTGCCCTTAAAAAGAAATTTGAAATTGGTTTCAGCCCACCCCCCAGAAGCATCATCCATATGTCACAGAAGGGGTGTAGCCCAAGACCCCCCTCCCTAGATTCATCATAGGTACATCATGAAAGGGGAGGTCTGGTGGCAGTAATCTGAGCAGTCTGGACCCTGCCCCCTGCCCCCCAAAACCTAATCAACAAAATTGAGAGATATTTACATTTCCCTGTTTCCCAGCCAAGTTAATCACACCCTTTTGTCTGGCAGTCAGGTATCAGGATGCCAGGGATTATCACTTTAATTCCTGAGACAATGAGAAGGTTCCCCCCACCCCACTTCTTCCTTGCAGAGGAACACCTGGTCAGAGAGAGACAAAATGGTGTCAGTCAGGCCTGTTTTCCTGTGCTGCTTCAGACATGTTTCTGTACATTCATGTACATGTTTTATGAACAATTATTATTATATATAGATATGACCTCAAAATTCTTATAACAGTAGCTTCAAGAACACTGTCCATCTCGTCCTCTGTCGTCCCCTTCTCCTTCTGCCCTCAATCTTTCCCAACATCAGTGTCTTTTCCATGGAGTCTTCTCATGAGGTAGCCAAGTATTGGAGCCTCAGCTTCACAATCTGTCCTTCCAGTGAGCACTCAGGGCTGATTTCCTTCAGAATGGATAGGTTTGATCTTCTTGCAGTCCATGGGACTCTCAAGAGTCCTCGGTTTAAGAACAGTCCTGTTTACGAACGATTTCATTGAATCATAGAATTGGAAGAGACCACGAGGGCCATCCTGTCCAACCCCCTGCCAAGCAGGAAACACAATCAAAGCAGAATGGATAGGTTTGATCTTCTTGCAGTCCCATGGGACTCTCGAGTCTCCTCCAGCACCATAATTCAAAAGCATCAATTCTTTGGCGATCAGCCTTCTTTATGGTCCAGCTCTCACTTCCATACTGGGAAAACCATAGCTTTAACTATACGGACCTTTGTCAGCAAGGTGATGTCTCTGCTTTTTAAGATGCTGTCTAGGTTTGTAATTGCTTTTCTCGCAGGAAGCAGGCGTCTTTTAATTTTGTGACTGCTGTCACTATCTGCAGTGATCATGGAATCCAAGAAAGTAAAATCTCTCACTGCCTCCATTTCGTCCCCTTCTATTTGCCAAGAGGTGATGGGACCAGTACTCTGGCCTTTTCTTTGAGCTGGTTATTACTTAATTCCTGAGAAATTGGGAAGGTTGTCACCCCCCCTCCTTGCAGAAAAACATTTGGTCAGTTTGGGAGTCAAAATGGTTTCAGGACTGTCTTCCTGTGCTGCTCCAGACATGTGGTTTATATATTTATTTATGTATGTGTTTATTTGGTACATTTATGAACATTTATTATATATCTAAGACCTTAAAATTCTTTTAACAGTAAAAAGAAAACCACCTCCCCTCCCCACCCCTAGTGTGCATGACTGTGGGTTGTTGTTTTTTTGTCAGCATCAACTGGGTAGGTCCTCTTTCTATTCGCTTATTACATTTCCTTGGTAGTAAGAGGAATTGGGGGGGGCATTTCCTAATTTTGAAGGTTTTCTGTGGAGTGTGGCCAATAAAATTATAACAAGGTCACAATATATACACTAAGATATTTGGTGTAAATTTTATTTGTTATAGACACGCAGTACTGTAATATGTACAGGATTTATATAAACACACAGAAATATAGAATATATCTGAAGAAGTGTGCATGCACACGAAAGCTCATACCAATGACAAGCTTAGTTGGTCTCTAAGGTGCTACTCAACATGAGCTACTGTACTTCTCGAAGCTACCAGCATGAGTCTGACCAAACTGCGGGAGACCAGTGCCTGGCGTGCTCTGGTCCATGGGGTCACGAAGAGTCGGACACGACTAAACGACTAAACAACAAGGTGCTACTGGAAGGATTTTTTTTATTTTGTTCCGACTACGGCAGACCAACACGGCTACCTACCTGTAAATGAAATATACTATACGCGCACTAATACGGGATACCCCACCTCGCACATAATGCTCTCTCTCTCTTTATATACATATATATGGGACGTGCCCTTTAAAAGGCGGAATGGAGGTTCTCATCGCGTGCTCAGCCGTGCCCATTCGCCGGACGGAGGAGAGAGAGAATTCCCGCGAGTGCGATGTGCGTCATCGGCCGCCGCCGCCGGACACGTGACGCGGCGTCGCGGCTGCGCTCGGTCGCGCCGGGCGGCCCTCGGGCTGCTATCAATGACGCGTCACCGCGGCTCGCGCGCTGATTGGCGGGTCGCGGCTTCAGGTTGGAGGGGGAGGGGGGAGGAGTTGGTGGCGGCGGCAGAGGAGAGCGGCAGCATCAGCGGCGGCGGCGGCGGTGCGCGCTGCCCCGCCCCCCGCTCCCCATCCTCTTGCCTAAGGCGTGCGCGAGGCGGCGGCGCGTGGCATCGGGGTGTTCCTCCCGCCTGTGCCTCTTCCTCCCCTCCTCCTCCTCCTCCTCCCTCTTCCCCCTTTCCCCCCTCCTTTCCGATCCCTGCCAGGCCAAGGCCATGACCGACTTCAAGCTGGGCATCGTGCGGCTCGGCCGGGTGGCCGGCAAGGTGCGCGTGGGGTCCCGTGGGGCGTCGCGGAGTGGGAGAAATAGGATTTGCGCGTCTGTATGTGGTGTGCGTGTGTTTCCGTGCCCGCGCGTGTTCTGTGTTGGGAGATCCGCGCCCCTTCCTCTATCACATAACCGCCCCCTCGCGCGTCTGACCTGCTCCGTTACGTCACACAGGACCCCTCTGTGACGCCACTGGGTTCATGGGGTTCCATGATCCCTTTATTATTATTATTTTTAAAGATAGAAGGATGCGGGAGGCTGGTTTTAGTTTAGAGGTCCCTTTTCTCTTTTTTACTCCCCTTTGCATCTCTCCCTGTAGAGGGGCAGTGAGCTGTTCTGTGGAGCACTTCCCGCTGGTGGACCTCAAATGGGGAGATTTTTTCTTTTTTTATCCTTATTTAGGCTATAAAGGGGCCCATAGTTTACTGCTAGAGCACACGGAGGTGGCACCTGCAGTTTCAAAGGGTTACATAGCAAGTGATCTGAGAGGCTCCTTTCTGCTTTGGAGTGTGCCTACTGGTTAGAATAGGTGATACTGGTGGATTTATAGTCTTACTTGATCCTAAGTCAGACCTCACCTGGAGTACTGTGTCCAGTTCTGGGCACCACAGTTCAAGAAGGATACTGACAAGCTGGAACGCACCCAAAATGGTCAAAGGCCTGGAAACAATGCCTTATGAGGAACGGCTTAGGGAGCTGGGTATGTTTAGCTTGGAGAAGAGAAGGTTACGGGGTGGTATGATAGCCATGTTCAAATATATAAAAGGATGTCATATAGAGGAGGGTGAAAGGTTGTTTTCTGCTGCTTCAGAGAAGCGGACACGGAGCAATGGATTCAAACTACAAGAAAGAAGATTCCACCTAAACATTAGGAAGAACTTCCTGACAGTAAGAGAGCTGTTTGACAGTGGAATTTGCTGCCAAGAAGTGTGGTGGAATCTCCTTCTTTGGAGGTCTTTAAGCAGAGGCTTGACAGCTATATGTCAAGAATGGTTTGATGGTGTTTCCTGCTTGGCAGAGGGTTGGACTGGATGGCCCTTGTGGTCTCTTCCAACTCTATGATTCTATTATTCTAAGTAACTTCCTGTTTTCTTGTGCAGATTTGATACATATTTCTTGATACATATTTGCTGTAACTTGCTTTTGTTGTGCTTTTCTGCTTTTGTTTTTTGGAATAATCAACATGGACCACAAAGGATATGTACCAATAATTGGTGCAATGCTTGCTTTACAGGTTGTTTGAGTTAAGTTTTGTATGTTAATCTGTTATAGCAAAAGCTGAAGCACAAAGCTGCCTTTTAAAGGCTAACTGATTTGTGGTATAATCTATATTGTGCCAGAGCTGCCCCTCTCAGTTGCAGATTTTGGTCTCTGAGCAAGAACTTACCTTTTACAGTTCTTTCTTCCTCTCCTATCCTACTTCCAAAGGCAAGAGAAAGGCAATACACCCCTTTCTGGCATTTGGACTTTCCAGAAGGCTTGTGGACACAATGGTAGGTAGAGAACCAAGAATGCTCAAGGCTAACCCTGGAGCAGCTTTCCTCTGGTTTAGACAAGTTTAGAAGTATGCCCGGTCAGATGAATGACTTATTTAAGGTGTAAAACTTCTCTTTTCAGTGTAAGATGTGCCCTGGAATAGCTTAAAATGTTGTTGTGCTGAAATGAATGAAGAGTGGTTTGCTATGTATTGGAAAAGTATCTGCAATATAAAGTATTTAATTACCCTTCCCTTTTGATTCTAGACAAAGTACACACTGATTGACGAGCAAGACATTCCACTTGTGGAGAGTTACTCTTTTGAGGTAAGAACCTTATTTCCACATTCCAAGTGTTGAACTCAAATTCCCATCAGGTCCAGTCAGCATATCCAATGGTCAAAGAGCATTGGGGGGACCACATGTCAGCTATTATTCCTCTTGATCAGGGATGGGGAACCTGTGGCTCTCCACATGAACCCTGACCTGACATGGCCAGTAATTAGGGTAGATCAAAACAGGCAGGTTGACTGTCTAAGGAACCTGCTTTAATCAAACTCATGAAAGTCGGTGGTCTCATATAATGACTATCTGAATAAGTTGGCAGAGAGAGAAGAGGAGGCATTTCCCCTTGAAACAGCATGTGGGTCATAAAAGGACTCAGCCCGATCCAGACATCGGGGTTTGGGCAAGGACTTGTATGAAAAGTACCAAGATCTCCAAAGACTCAAACTGTTCTCTGAAGTAGGATAATTAGGCAAGTTGTCCTTCCCTTGTAGAATCAGGAGTTGCTTTACTTTAGAATGAATTTTCTTTTATATAGGCTTCATGTATTTTTAGATTGGAGTTTGGGGAGCTTAATAGAAAATGTATTGCTCTTGGAAAGGGGGCAGATTTGAAATACACTGACATCACACTTTTACCCATTCATTTACCTGATATCAACAGGTTCTGTACAGGCTTTTGAGGTGTCTGGGGAAAAATTAGAGACTCATCATGGTTTATATATATGCTCAGGCTCGCTGAAAAAGAAGGCTATTATATAGAGTGTCTGTTAATTCACCACAGAGTGACTCAAGCACAGAAGTTGGGTTTCTGAGGCAGAGCATGCATCTCATCTGACATTTCCCATGTCCATTATTGACCCACTTTCTCTCGTCTGATATAGACCTGGCTGATTTTGAACTTTAGAGGCTCTACTCAGAGTACTTCTGCCTTCAGATGTTAGGAGAGTTCCTCCTCTGGTGGCACCCTTTTTCTGAAACATTTCCCCTAGTCATAATTTGCATAGCACCACCATTTAATATCTTTTATGTGACAAGAGAAAACTTTTATTAACCCAAGTATTTAATATTTTGCCATTTCTTTGTTTATTAACATTTCTGTTACTTGGGTTGCAGTTTTCTATTTTAATGACCATTACATTTCTGTCCATTAATAGTTTTACTTACATTTTACTGTGTTTTGTATTATGAAGCTGCTATGATGATTAGACGAGCATAGAAATATTTTAAACAAAATGCATGAATAGATGTGTTCTCTGTCTTTGGCCAGGCTCGAATGGAGGTCGACGCAGATGGAAATGGTGCTAGAATATTTGCCTTTGCGTTTGACAAAAACCGAGGAAGAGGGTTCGGACGCCTGCTGCATGAGTTACTGTGGTAGGTATCATTGTGCAGGGGATAATATAGCTGCAGGTTTCCAGACTGCTGAGGCATGTGTATGTACCATATTTCCCCTTTTGTTAAGGCACTGTCTTATAACTATTTGCATGGTGGCTTATTTTCAGGGGGTGTCTTATTTTTTTTAAAGTGCCGGTACAGCTGGGTCCCACTGGTTCAGGAAAATCGGCGCTCTCTTCCGCGCGCTGCTGGGCGCTTTGTCGGCGCTGCCAGTTTCGAGCGCCTGCAGGGGTGGGGGTGGGGTGGCAGTGCTTTAAACCCCTAACCCTGTAGAAAGCAACAGAAGTTATGGATCGTAACAAACCTTACGAGGTGCAGATCTTAAAAAACCCCTGGCAGCACCCTTGAAGCATAGCCTCCCAAAGCCAGGGGAGAAGAGGTCCGTTTAGGCAAAGGAAAGGATCGGGGGTGATGCTGCGCCTGGGACCCACAGAACTACTTTTAAAATCCCGACCTTGGGGGGGGGGAATCAAATAGTGAAGCCCCACAGCCCCGTAGCAACAGAAGGCACGTTCCGAAGCGCCCAAGCTGTTCAGTTCCATAAAAACCCCAGGAATGGCAAAATCAACAACAATAATTGGGAGGGGGGCGCTCTATCCAAAGAGTTAAGAAGGAATGGGAAAGTGTAGAGTTATATATGGAAAAATATGGAAAGGAAAGTTAGTTAAAGATAAAAAATAAATAATACTCGCAAGGGATAAAATATCATCATAAAGGGTAACAATATTGAAAATAAAATAGTCAACACAACAGAAAAGGCCAGTATATGACTAAATGAGATTGCACAGGGGTGAGGGAAGTGGGGAGAGAGGGAGGGGGTAAGGAATGGAAGGAGGCAATGATTGGAGGGGGAAATTGGAGAAGGGTATAGGGGGATGAATTAAGGTAAATTAAGACTGAGAAATTGAGTAGAATATTATATGTAATAACTAATAAGTAAGATGCAAGTAAGATGTAATACAGGATGTAAGTGTGGTTTGTATATTTTATTTGTGTGTGTGAAATAACTGTAAATAAAAATTCAAAAAAACCCAAACAAACCCAGGAATCGGCAAAGGGAAGGTAGGGGAATGTAAATTGGGGAGGGAGGGGATTGGCCACTGCAAATATCCGACGAGAGAAAGCGCATGGTTTTTGTTTTTTGTTTTTTAAAGATGCAGAGGAAGCCCAACTTCCAGGAGACTGCGATCTACTCGCGGACTTATAAACTGGAGGTGATCTACCCCTGTTTTATTGGGGTTCAGGTCAAAGTTGTTTTTAGAGAGAGGAAATGTCCCATTTTTGAGGTTAAAGTAAAAGTTCCTGACCTTTTTTTATAATGAGGAAATGCTGCTAAAACTCCGTTCTTCGTTCCACGAAGGGGAGAGGGGGTGGGGCCGGGTGAGCAAAGACAAAAGAAATGGAAAAGGAGCCAGCGATCAACTGCAGCCTCCTGGGGATCAACCAGCCTCATATGTGACACAACGACTGCTAAATTAAAAAGCAAAAACCCCTCGCCATGCCCCCAAGTGCGTGTTAGGGGAAATGATGAACGACTGCCTAATGCTGCCAGGCGTTTATTAATGCAGCCGCCGCAAGAGGCAGGGGCTGCAGCCGAGTGTTGCTTCGCACACAAACAGGGTGGAAAGCGCTAATAACCCAGAGAATCCCTCTGAAAAACGCGAAGCGGCAACAGCAATTGCACGCACGCTGTCCCAAGCCGGCTTATTTAATGACTACGTCTTAAAATAGGGGAAACACCGTATAGTCTTTGGAGATGGGCACTATAATGGCAACTCTCACATGTCAGGGTAAGCCATAAGCCGTGGTTTGCTGAGCATGAGCAGATAGCGTATGTCTTACCTCTCCCCATTCATGGTGGGAAGAAACAAACCACAATCCCTGGCTTAGCATTGTGTCCAAATCAGGGGTTGTGGTTTGATTTTCTCCTGACAACCCAGTGTGTGTAGCCAATGTTTGTTTTTAGCTTTCTGATTGTGATTTGTTGGAGGTGAAACAAACCATAATCCCTACTTGGGACACATTTTCTAAGCCCAAGGGATCATGGTTTGTTTTCTTCTAGTATGAGCAGAGGGGAGACAAATACATTCACAGTAAACCATTAGCTAAGGTTTACTGTGATGTACAAACTGAGCCATTATGTAAAAGGAAAGTGGAATGTGTTGTGTGTTGAAGTATCTTCTCCCCCTCCCTTTTTCTCTCTATAATTTGAACGTACAAAACTGCCATATATTTAGAAGGACGTTGATCCATCTAGCTCTCTGCTGTCTATGCTGAATGACAGCAGCAGCAGCAGCAGCTTTCCTGGGTTTCAGGCAGGGGACATTCCTGGTCCTACTTGGAAATCCTGGAGATTGAACGTGGGACCTTCTGCATGCAAAATGCACCAACCCATCCAAGTGCCACAGGGCTACCCACAACTTGAAGGCAGGGTTCCTACATCCAGAGACTCTACTGCTGAGCTATGATCCTTGCCCTTTAACAGCTTGAGTGACTTAAAAGAAAGAAGAATTTGCCTGCTACCTAGAAGATGCCAGGCGTATTTCTAAATCATTCACCACCCAGTTTATCTCTAATTGCAGGGATGCCTGCAGAAGATCATCATAATCAGATCTTAAGAACTGGATAGGGGTGTGTGTGTGTCCTTTATGCCTTGGGTCCTAAGCTGTGTAAGGTTTTAAATTTTCAGACCCAGCACCTTGAAATCAAAGTAAACTTGTTAAGCTCTTTTGCATCCATTGAGATGTGTTGTCTCCAATGACCTGCCCTGGTTAAAACCCTGCTAGCAGTTGTCTGTGCGTGTTGGAGTTTCCATGCTGCCTTCAAGAGCAGTCCATGATGTATTATAGGAGTCCAAGCAACTAGAAGCATCTGAATGCTTCCTTTCGGGAATTGCAGGTGGCTCGTCTTCTCTTTCAGGGAGAGGCATCGAGGGGGCATTGCCCCTGGCTTTCAAGTTGTGCATTTGAATGCAGTGACAGTGGACAATCGTCTAGACAACCTGCGATTGGTTCCATGGGGATGGAGGCCCAAAGCCGAAGAAATCTCTAGTAAACAAAGGTAAACTCTCCATAACAGTGTCACAGGCAAGAGCAGGCACCCCAAACTTGGCCCTCCAGATGTTTTGGGACTACAATTCCTATCATCTCTGACCACTGGTGTCCTGTTAGCTAGGGATGATGGGAGACAGTCCCACCAGAGGTCAAAGAGAACAACAATTACCAGACCTTTAGAAGGCATCTTAAGGCAGCCCTGTTTAGGGAAGCTTTTAATGTTTGATGGATTTCTGTATTTTGGTGTTTTGTTGGAAGCCGCCCAGAGTGGCTGGGGGAACCCGGCCAGATGGGCGGGGTATAAATAAATTATTATTATTATTATTATTATTATTATTATTATTATTATATTAATTTATTTATTTATTATTTAAAACATCTGGAGGGCCGAGTTTGGGGATGCCTGGGCAAGAGGGACAAAAGGGGCTGGAAGTCAACTAACCCTAGAACTTTTTTTTTTTGCATAGCCCCTTGATGATTTTTTATGTGTGTTTCTTTGCATCTGAAGAAACTGTGGTGCTATGTTCTCTGTGGCCTGGCCCTAGAGGGGAGGATATGTCTCCCACCCTAGGTTTTTTATTCCACTCACACAGCAACTCACTCAAGAGTTCCCTTGAATGAGGAATCAGTTGTTAAACTACTCTGGTAATTGTATGTCTGCTAGTGAGAACCGGGGCCTTATAACAACTTTCAGCACCCTTAACAAGCCATAATTTTCATAATTCTTTAGGGGAAGACATAACTGTTTAAGGCTGTATCAGAGTACTTTAAAGGTATGTTGTGATTGTGGCTACTGTCAACTCTGCTTTGAGAGGGGTGGAGTTTTAACATGTTGCAACGGTGCAGCATAAGCTTGCTGTGGAAATATTTAATTTGCTGTTTTTTTCTTGAAGGGAACAAAGCTTATACTGGCTGGCGATCCAGCAGCTTCCCACAGACCCCATAGAGGAACAGTTTCCGGTGCTGAATGTGACACGCTATTATAACGCTAATGGGGATGTTGTGGAAGAAGAGGAGAGTTCGTGCACATACTATGAATGTCACTACCCTCCCTGCACAGTGATTGAGAAACAGGTGCGTTCAAAACCAGAAGCAAGTCATGGATAAGACCGTCCCTGTTCTAGGCTGGCTGCTGCAAGTTCACCCTCTTCAGTGTGGTTGCTTCTTTTTAAAAAACCAAAAAGTCCTTAGGCACAGCTAGTGTGATCTTTGTACCCCCTGCAAGGAATTTCTCTGCACCGTTTTTAGCCTAAATAGTTATCCTGGCCAGCGGCTTCCAAGCTTCAGACATGTCTCTCTCTCAGTGGTGTTCTGTGATGTACAACTGACTTTGTGCTACCATTCTATTTGGATAACCCTTCATCCTACCTCTCGGTGTGGAAAAGTCAGTGTTGCCCATAGGCCCAACCCCCCTTTTCCTAGCCCACTTTTTATTAGGACGGGGTCATGGGGAAACAAGATCAGAATGAACAGCTCTGGTTTTAAACCTCACTGAAGTAACTTTGTTATATAGAAGGATGGATAGAAGTCACCCAAAAAGATAACCTGTACAAAGGGAACCTGTTCCTCTGAAGATAGTTTTGGATGCTTTTGTGGAGGAAAATATGTAAATAGGTCTGTGGATATAGAAGGGTCTCCAACTTAGCAGGAGCGCATCGGTTTAGAATCCCAGGTTCAGTCTCTTGCTACAGCTGCGAAAGACCCCTGCTCAAAACTTTGGAGCACTGCTTCTGTGCAGCATAGGCAGTACGCTGAACTGGGCCATACTGGTCTGATTTGGTGTAAGGTAGTGTTTTATGTTCCAAAGCCATAGTTATAAACCCAGGGGTGGGGAACTGCAGATCGAAACTCCCTCAGCCCCAGCCAGCCTGGCCAATGCAGGAGGTGGGGGTGGCAGGCAGTAAAGCTCCCTATCCTTGTTGTAGAGCATGAAGGAAAGAAATTGAGAGTGCAGTCCTGTACATGTTTACTCAGCCCCATTGAATTCAGAATGTGAAAGATTGCCCAGTGAATCTTGGGTGGGGGTGGAGCAAAAGAAGAAGATACTCATAATGAGTCCTTCAGTTTCATAAACAAGAGATATGCACCAGTGGGGGCTGGAGAATTACCCACAATGAAAATCAAGGCAGCATTTTGTAGGGTTCCCAGGCTGTTCTACCCAGATACAGGCCTGCTTTAGTTCCTACAAAGATTGCCCTGGGACTGGCCACCTTAGGACCCTTTTGGTTGGCTTGCTTTTGGGAGGGGTGGTTTTCTTTCTCTAGGGGCCCTGAAAAGGGATACTGATTTTTGTCCCGTACTCCTCTCTCCAGTTACGTGAATTTAACATCTGTGGGCGGTGCCAGGTCGCACGGTACTGCGGCTCGCAGTGCCAGCAGAAAGACTGGCCGGCCCACAAGAAGCACTGTCGGGAGAAGAAGCGAGTCTTCCAGCAAGAGCTTGGACCAGAACGATGACCAGCTGGCTGAGGCCTTAGCCCCACAGGGCACCTTCCCAGAAGGTTAAGGAGGAAGTGCCCACTTTGCACGGACTGCTCACTTGAAGCCAGAGGCACTGACAAAAAGGAGAGAGAGAGGAGAGAGATTTTTTTATATATATAAAAAGACAAACCAATCCCTGTGATGCTTGAGGAAAGGGACTGACTCTTCCCTTCCAGTGTTAAAAAAAGAAAACGTCTGAAGCAAAAAAGACTACTGGGGAAGCTCTCCTGCTTGGAAGCTTTCTTTTATTTATATGTTAATATGTTTGTAAAGTTGTGTACAGAGGTTTTTTTGTTTTTGTTTTTGTTAGAAGTTCTCTTGCATAGGACTCATTTACTGTAATGTTCAAGTGAGAACACATTGTTGGTTGAAATAACTGTCCAGTAGCAAAAAGAGAAACAAAAAAAAGCTTTTCCTCCCCCTGTGGCTAGGAGAAGGCCTGGGGAGCTAGCTCAGAACATCAGCAGTTAAATCTGAACAACTCTGCATGGAAAGTTGTGTTTTCAAGTAAAGGATTGGAATGGATTGGCTGCCTTTTTTGCTCTTTTAAAAACTTGAGCAGCTGTGGATGATTGTCCAGCACCATCAACCGCATGTTGCTGGTCTGTTCCCCGCCCCCATGAGTGACACTTTCCTCTGAAGATTGCAAAAGCCACTGAGCTGCTTAGCTGCTTCCCATCACCGTTCTTCCCCATCTGTTTGTAGAGACAACCATGCCCCCCTGCATCCCGGTTGTCATAGTTCCTAATGATATTTCCACCACTCCACAAGGAACCATGGGCAGTAAGGTGAAGGTGCAAGCAGGCTTCCATGAGCAGAGGTTCAGGATTGGTGACTGATGACCCTGTTTCTCATTGAAAGGCATACAATCATGGGAAAGTCTATTTTGGCATGTCACTCTTGAATTTAGGCCGGTACAGCATTATTGTTAGTCCTCCCCTGCCCTTTTGTCCTGCTGTAATCTTTTAAGATGAACAGGGAATAGTTTCTTATTGCAGCATCTATATGCCAAACCATGACACTCTGCCGTACTCTTGCAGACCTATTTGGTCATCTCTCATCTGTTCCCCCACCCTGAGTTTAGTAGTTGGGACTCATCAGCTTCAATCAGCATAGTTGGGGGATGATGGAAGTTGTAGCCCAACAACATTTGGAAGGCAACAGATTCCTCATTCCTGCCTCTGGAGACCTAAACCTTTTAAAAGTAGTGTAAGATTTTTTTTAAAAGGCAAACTTGCTTTGAGTAGTTTAAGTAGGTAGAATAATAAGCTGTGTATTCTCTGAGACAGGCCAGTGGTCCAATGAAGGGGTGCCACTACATTTGTATTTTAAAGTTGCAAAAACTAAGTGACACTGCATGTATGTATGAGTGGAACTCCATGAGACACTTGACTTAAAACCAGGTGTCTGTGTGACAGGTTCTATTTATTCCCATACCAATATATGGCTCAGAATTGGAGATGGGTGGAAGAATGTAATGGTTTGCACCATCAGCAGTAAGTGGAAATAGACCTGATATTTGACCCTTAGTGCAAGGTGGACTTGATTTCTTGTGTGCAAACATGAGAAAATGCAAATCATCCATGCAAATCATGGGGAGAGCATGGTTCCTGTTGAGACTACCTCCACCCAGCCACAGTGAGCCCATGTGTTGCTGTTTGCTATCTGGATCTAAGGCAGGTAAGTCCAGGTAGCCGAGTTTCTAAGTCCAGAGGAGGAACCTATCCTTTCCATCTATCTATAGTGTAGGGATCGGTAACTGAAAAGCCCATCACCAATTCAGTCTCCATGAACAGTACCTTGTGGCTCTCCTAGCAGCAACCTGGATGTTAGACATGTGGATGGAGTGACAACTAGGAGGGCTTTTGGCAGTTCACTCTGGGCTGGGGTGGTGGCATAAACATGTGACCCACCAATAAAAGTGGTTGCTGGGCAGGCCTGTACTGCAACCTTAGCAGAGTGGTTTATAGGCAGCTTTCCATGATACATCATCTAGCTGTTTTGGACTAGAGCCTAAATCAACTGAGCCCTGCCTGCTGGGGCTGATGGGTGTTGTAGTCCAAAGCAGCTGGAGGGCACGAGGTTAAAAGCATAGGAAGAGACTGCTGGATCAGGTCAGTGACCCATCTACTCCAGCATCCTGTTCTCACAGTGGCCAACCTGATGCAAGCAGGACTTAAATACAAAAGCACTCTGCCCACCTTTGGTTTCCACCAGCTAGTATTCAGAAGCCTTCCTGCCTTTGACAACAGGCAGAGCATAGAGGCATTGTGGCTAGTAGCCATCAATAGCCGCCTCCGTGAATTTGTCTCTAATCCTTTTTTTACACATTTAATTGGTGGCCATCACTGCCTTCTGTGGAAGCAATGCTGTGGAATGTTAGTTTAGGCACTCCTGGCAGTGGCCAATATTTCTCTGCCCTGAAGCGTCCCCAATTTGAGCCTGTTTTTCCAGACTGACCAGTCAAAGGAAATAATTGCTTCTTGGGTATACAGTGCTTGAATCTGGCCAGTTATTTCTGTGTTTTGCCTGTGGCTATACTGAACAAGGGAAATGTGTCTCTTTTCTCTCCTACCCTTTACCAAAGGGATATTTGAGTGGCTAACAGGAAGAGCAGGATAAGCAGAGAAAAGAATAGCTGCAGCTAACAAAACTCAAAATACGTACAATAGAGTTCTGAAGTCTAGACCTTTTTGTTTTCAGTGCATCCACCCGTACAACTGTATTTAGTATGTAAACATCATTGTCTCTTCCATCTCGTTTTAAAATTGTTCCACATAGGCTTTGTGCCTTCCCGGCAGGTGCCTTCATATCTACACTTCCAAGCAGCAGTAGTTTGCTCCACCTCATATGTACATACAGTAAGTCAATCTTTATTGATTGACCAACCTGTAGTGGTTTGTTGAATTTTGTGTTAAAGAGACTGAACGGAGGCCTGTATTAAGGGTGTGGCATTTTTTGCATTTGTGAACTGGTGTATTTAATGCAACCTTTGCCAACCTGGGAGTTGTAGTCCAAAATGTACTTAGAGAACACCAGGTTTGCAAAGGCCGATTGGTCTTTACCTGTGCTCCTTGCAGAACATGTGCACCACTGTCTTTCTGCCCCATGCCTGTTGTGGGTGGGTAAGGAATGGGTTTCTCCTTTTGCATGTGTATTTTAAAGCACCTACAACCATCACCGCCACAAATCTACTAAGCACTCACACTTGCCTTGTTTAGTTTGGACAGTTCTGCCGCCTGAATTCTTCCCATCCAAAAAATGTTCCCATGGGACTGCTTCCTCACACAATTGATTTAGGAGGTTTGGGATGCATGCATGTTCTAGTTAAGTGTGAAAGCAGCTCCACCCTGTAACATGTTTTTTTTAAATGGCTTTGGTTCATAGGGTTGCTCTCCCCATGCCCCCACAGCTCCTCTAAATTTTTAGGATTTGTGGCCAGTGTGGTGTAGTGGTTAGAGTGTTGGGCTAGGACCTGGGAGACCAGGGTTGAAATCCCCACAGTGGGTGTCACAGTCCCTGCATCTCAGCTGATCTACCTCACAGGGTGGTTGTGTGAGGATTAAAGGAAGAAAAGGAAAGCCATGTAATGCCACCCTTCACTCCTTGGAGAAAAGGTGGGATATAAATGCAATACAATTATAGAAACCACAAGTAAGCCGCTGTGAGCAATTCAGGTGAACACAGTAAGTACAATATGGAAATAAATACGCGCATTTGCTCATGCAAAGCAGGAATTTTCCTATTCCACTTTTGATCTGATTTGCATCACACACAACAATGTGAATCTTTACCTATTCACCATATTTACACAGTGCCAGTGTGGTTAGAGTGTCAGACTAAACCTGGACCAGGGTTTGAATCCCCACTCAGCCATAAAGCTCACACTGGGGTGACAGTCACTGCCTCTCAACCTAACTTATCTCGCAGGGTTGCTGCATGGGGATTAAATGAAGGGGAGAACCATGTACACCACCTTGAGCTCCGTGGAGAAAGGGGGGGTTATAAATGCAATCAATCAAATTAAATTGTCTGCAACATTATTTGAAATTAATGGGGAGTGGACTCCTCCTGAAACATTTTGCAGATGGGCTGAAGAAGCCGAGATGCCAAAACTGTCCAAAATAAACAAGACCTATTGAAACAGGTGGAACATGTGGCTCCAAAACAGTGGTGGCCAACTCCCAAGAGACTGCGATCTACTCACAGAGTTAAAAACTGGCAGTGATTTACCCCATTTTGGGGGGTTCAGGTCAAAGTTGTTGAGTTTTTTAAAAAAGGAAAGCCCCGTTTTTCTAAGAGTGTAGGGCAAAGATGCTGAGCTTTTTTTTTAGGGGAGCCAAAGTTGTTGAGCTTCTTTGGGGGAAGCAGATGCCTGCTCTAAAACATCAGCACATTGATTTCCACAAAAATGAAAAAATGAAGGACCCCCCGCCTCACTATAACTTAAGGAATATGGAAACTTACAATATGAACTTAAGGAAACTTACAATATGAGAGAAACACAATAGATAATAATAAAACAAATTCATTTGAGCCTCCCAATGTGGAGCACGTGAAGTATGGCCCTTTTATTGCTTCTATCCTTTTTATTTAAAAATAATTTTTATTGATTTTTAAAATAAAAATCTAACAATTCAAGATGCAGCTCACTCATAAAGATCAAGAATCTATAGTAGAAAAATATCAGACCCTCCAAATGTCCCTATTTTCCAGGGACAGTCCCAAATTTACAGAAGCTGTCCCAGTTTCTAATTCGACCTCAGAATGTCACGCTTTTCCGTAGGACGTTCCTATTTTCATTGGAGAAATGTTGGAGGGTATGGTAGGATGTCCATATTTTCATCAGATAAATGTTGCAGGATATCAAGTTATCTGACCCTCAAGCCATCTAAAGGCAGTTCTGTGCAGTACAGTATAGGGAAGGTTTTTTAAAAATTATGTTTATATATATATATATTGGAAACTTCCTAGAGTGGCTGGGGCAAGCCAGTCAGATGTGTGGAGTATATATAGTAAAATTATTATGTCCCTAGTTTCATCGGAGAAATGTTGGAGGGTATGAAATATGCAGTAAAATAAAAGAGTGGTTAGGGATTTGGGGGGGGTCTCATTAGAAGCACATTTATACATTTATTAGCAAGAAGATGCCATGTTTTGGGATCAGACATTGGTGTATAGTGGGATTTTCAACTGTATTTCCATTCAGTCGGCAGTAGACTTCTGAATGCTAGATGTGGGTTCTAAAATTGTGCGAGACATCTGCTATACACTTAATTTGAAATCCTGCCATATGACACACACAAAAAATGTGTGTCCTTTTGTCCTCCTGCTACTCTTTAAACAGGCAGGTTTCCCCCCAGTAGGGTTACTCCCCACACTTCACTGTGCCATGTTTGAGGGTTGTCTCAATAAAAGGGCCGCTCTCTGACCAAACTGGATGGCAGTGCTCCAGGTCCACATCATACCCATTTCCCACATTTGCTTAGTACTTGATCGCTTCGGGCGGGCAGCGCCATCACTCGGGGAACTCCCTGCCTTTTGAGATCAGGCAACCCGTTCGCTCTTCCCTTTTCTTCAGCGCCTCCCTGTTGAGGCAGTACCGTCCCCAGTCTCTTAAAAAGTTGGCGCGAGTTTTTTTTTTAACGTGTTGCACTGTTGTACTTTGTAACTGCGTTAACTAGGATTGTGAATTTTTCCTCGATTTCCTCTGCCGTTACAACTTCTTGCAAACCGTTTTGAGGGATTATTTTTGTGTGTAAAAAACAAAAAAAACACGACAACATAATCAGGTGGTACATTCAATTTTATTAAACAAACAACAAAACAAATAAAAAGAATTGTTTTAAAAATTGAAACCCGCCCTAGGGACCTTAGGGTTAAGGACGGATAATAATAATAATAACGATGATGATGATGTGGTGACGACGATGGTGGAGAGAAAGGCGGCCCAAGTAGCCGGGCGAGTGAGCCCTCCCCACAATGGCCACCTTCCTAGACCGAGGGAGAGGAGGAGGAGACTCTTCAGGTCGTCTCAGGCCTGGAGAGGAGGAGGGAAAGGCCGAGGGGGCGGCAGCGAGCGAGCGATCGTCCTGGCCCGGCCTCGCCTTCCCTTCCCCGCCGCCGCCTCGCCTCATCTCATTCACTCCCCTCAGAGGCGGGGAGAAGATTGTGGGGTAGCTGCCGCGTTTCCGCTTCGCCTCCGTCGGGAATCGGGACGGCCGTTGGGGGCCTGAGGTGGGGCGTGCTGTGGTGCTGAAGGGGAGGCTGAGAGGGGCTTCTTCACCCTCGACCCACGGATAGCCTGTGTGTTTTTGTGTGTGAGGGAGAAACGGGGTGGGGGCGGAGGATTAAGAGACGGGCCACCCCCCCCCCGCACACCTTATGTGGGGCTTTCTTGATGTCTAGTCATGTGCGGGGTGTGTGTATGTATGTGTGTTACAGTTTTTGTTTGTTGTGTATTTTTGTGGTTTAATATTGCAAAAGCGCCCTGTGTTCATCGGATGAAGGGCAGTCTAGAAATGTCATAAGTAAAAATAAAATTGTGCGGGGATCTGCCGCGTGAGGAGTGCGTTGAAAGAAAAGGAGCTTTAACGTCTCTCGTGGATTTCAGGGTGACTGAAGTAGTTGTGTCTCCTTGTGTGTGAAGGATTAAGGAGTGTGTGTGTGTGTGTGTGTGTGTCCCATTATCCATGGGGCTTTATTTATTCATAGCATAGGGTTCTGCTGTGCTAGGGTGGATTAGGAGAGGGACTTTGCAAGCCCTCGTGGATTTGAGGACGATTGTCAAGTAGTTTGTGTGTGTGTGTGGGGATTAATTAGGGGACCCCCCTTCCAAACACAACTTCCCCACCCACAATATTTCAAGCTTCTTTATGCCCAACAGATGGGGGTGTGCTGTGTTGAGGTAGGTTAAAATAGGGAGATTGTAAATCCTCATGTCCTCCAGGAGATGGCTTTGAGGGTGACAGCGAGGTAGTTTGTGGGGTGGGGGAGTGTTAATTTTCTTTTTTCTTTTTTGAGGGGGGTAAGGAGTGTTCAGAAGGGGACAGAGCCTCCTTCCAAGTGCCTCTTCTCCCAAACATACTCATGAACTTCACAGTTGCCCTCAATCTATTTTCTGCAGGGTGTGGAAGAGACATAGGTGTGTGTGGGGGGGGCTCCCTCTTTTAACCTGTTGCTGTTGGGGATAGAATGAGTTAAAAAGTGGGACTTCTCCCAACCACCTGGAGATAGATTATATGGAATTAAGTGTGAAGTTGATGCATTATGTGTGTGTCTTAATTCAGAATGTCAGCGTTGCTGATTCTGCTTTTCTTGTGCTTCCCTTCCTTCCAGACCAGGATGAGTGTCCACTAATATGGCTCTGCAGTGTAAGATTCAGACCTTGCAGGTGGTTGACACAGAATACAGTGCTGATGCTGTAGAGTGGTGCCCTGTGGAGGGCTGGCACAGCATCCTGGCATGTGGCACCTACCAACTCAAGAAACCTGACAGCAATGTGAGTGGGACTTCTTTCTGGTGTTGCCTATGCAGTGAAAAGAGCTCCAGCAGTTTCAGGTTAACAGTTCCTTGAGGCATATTTTGGGGGGTTTGTTAAGGTGCTTTGATGTTAAGGCTTAGGATGGATTGTCTATAACTTGTTTTCTCATTCTTCCCACTTTTGGCTCATCTACCTCAACACCATGCAGGATGAAAAGCTGATTTTGTTTGCATACAGCAGTACTGTATTGGGGAAACTTTGGCTCTACTGCTGAACTACAGATTCCAGCAGCCCTAGCAAGTGTGGGATGATGGGAACTGCAGTTCCAGCAACATTTGGTGGGCCAGATATTTCCTATGCCCAGGATACTGTCCTTCTGATTCAAAACTTGCTTGAGTCAAAACCCCATTTATATTTCTTCATTTATAATCCAACACTACTAAATAGTCCAACAAGAACATCAGATACTACAGTATTAAACAAACTTACCTGCTGCTGCATTGTTTTAAACAGGATCCAACTAGATAAAATACTGTAATGTTGAAGATAACCAACCTTTCAAAACACATTAAGATTGTAGCTTAAGGCTTTCCCCAAAAAACCTGAGGCTTTTTATTGGGATTAATAGGAGATGAGATTGCAAAAGGAGATCAAAAATTATTTATGTATGCTACAACTTTATTAGCCGCAAAATGGAAAATATAGGAGTTACCGACTTTTGAGGAGTGGCAGACGAAGATGATTGACTATGCAGAGTTAGCAAAGTTGACCTGTGGGATCTGAAACCAGGGAGAGACAAAGTTCCAAAAGGATTGGAGTAAATTTGTGGACTATATGGAGAAGAACTGTAGAAGTTTAAAGACACTTGCAGGATTGAAATAAATCCTACGAATTGGTTTTAATTAGTTGAACTAAAAGAAACTGTGAGATAAAAGTGGGAAAGAAAACCGAATGATGGGAGGGAGGGAAGTCAAAGCTCGGTGGAGCAAAATGAACCAAAATAGGGGAATAGAAGATAAAATGTAAAAATCTATGTTTTTTTTTGTTGTTGTTGTTATTTGTTGTTTTTGTTGTTGTTTGATGTTGTTTATTTGGAAATTTAATAAAAATTATCTTAAAAAAGATTGTAGCTTAAGGTGCTCTTAAGCAAACCATTCTTCTTTCATCCCCTCTTGAATAAGAGTATATGTGATATTGAAGTTTCTGTTACAGGGATTAATGAGATAATATTGAGATAATGTACAAGAAAAGACTTGAACGCTGTAGATATGCTAAGTTTTAATCATTTTGACAGGAAGTGTATAGCAGTAGTAGTTTTTATTCAGGCCAGAATAAAATCGGTTTTCCATCTCAGTTGGTTTTCCATCTCTTGGCTTGTGCCAAATACCAGTAACTCCCAAATGTGTTTAAGTGAGCTGTTCACCTCTCGTTCCCATCTGGGTGTGACAGTGGCTTATGCCTTCTTTAGCAGAGGTAACAAGAGCAATGGGGCAAACTTCCTGAGGGGATGGATGCACAGGAATCTCTTATGTTCTCTAGCTGTGCAGTTGATGGGCAGTTCAGGGACAGCATGCTGTTGAATGTGGGAGAGAGGAAGAGGTGGGGTGAGGCAATGTCTCAAAGTGATAGCTTTTGATTTTGCTTTTCATTTCAGCCTGGTGAGAGCCCTGAAGGGAACAATGAGCCCCATGTGCGCCTGGGCCGCCTCTACCTGTATTACTTCGGAGAACAAATTTTCACACCACTGACTGAGATCCAAAGGCTGGAAATGGCTGCCCTGCTGGACATTAAATGGTAATGCCGGAGATAGAGGTCTAGACCAGCACCTAAGCAGTTCTTCCACATGTTGTTTGGTAGCATTTGCAATGAGTTTTTTTCCCTTGGAGGGGAGGGGAAGTGACAACTTTCCACTGAGGGCACAATACCCTTTCACCAACACTGGATTTGTGGCTCGCTGAGCCACCATTGAAGAAAGTGTTGGATGTGGACTGAAGGCTTGTTTTTCCCATAGACTCTAGCTTATGGCTTTGGTCATGTCATCCTGGTTTGGTTCCCCATCTATAAAATGGGAAGAGCAGTGTCCAACCTTGCAATATCATGAAGGCAAGCCTGTGGCTAAATCAAAGTACCCCTTTCTATTGAACCCGTGTCACCACTACACAGTGCTTTTTTTAAAAAAAGAAAAAGGTGCCAGTATTCACCATAAAGTAAGTGCCACACTTTTAACATTGGGGGGGGGAAGGTGCCAGTACTGCATACCCTTGAGTACCCTCAGGGGAGAAAAGCACTGCTGCTACACCTTAAAAGTGATGCAGATCAGTGGTCTTTTTCAGCCTATTTGCTCAGTATTATATCTACTGAGCTCAGGACATGAAAAATTACCACAATCCAATACAACTGATCATAAATACTAAATTACAATATGAAAATTATATAGGCAGGTTACAAAAATTAAAATAAGTACGATTCGTAATAAAACAGGAGGAACAAGAAGCTAGACTAAAAAATTAAAAAATTAAATGTATTACTGTATTTTTCCATATATAAGATGAAGCAATCCCCCCCAAAAAAAGCTTAACAACTGGGCAATCTGCCCCCATTTCCTCAGTTTTGAGTCCCCCCAAATAGGAGTCATCTTATACATGGGGGTGGTGTGGTGTGGTGTTATACACGGTATATACGATATTGACCTGAATATAAGCCATACTTTCCCCCCCAAATTTCGACCATGAAAAGTTAAAGTGCGGCTTAAATTTGCGACCTTACAAAAATTGGCTTTTACTATATCACTGCTGAAACAGACATATGGTAAAATGGAACATAAATGTTTTATTGCTGATTTGCAAGCTTGAGACTGTTGTGCAATTAATTCTAATGTCATTCATTGCTTTCCCCGTATTTTACAGTGCAGTATTGATTTAATATTTGTATTTATGGTGCTAAGAACAGATGTTTAACCCACTTGTGGGTCCTCTCTAGTACCCATAGGATTTTCTTCTACATTTGCCATTCACGGGTGTGAGTGCCTGCGGAATTTTAAGGGAGCGGCTTATATTTGGGTATTGTCTTTTTTTCTTTTTTTTCTTTGAATTTTAAAGGTGCGGGTTATATTTGTGTGCAGTTTATATTTGGGCCAATACGGTAGATCTTTTATTGTACTGCATTTGAAATGGAGTTCTTAAACACATGTTAATATTTCTTTTCTAAAGAGAGGGCCCAGGGACTTACTCTTTTGAGGTATGGTAATTATTATTCATTCCTCTTCAAGGTGCCACGTTCCCATTGCAGAACATCCTGTTCTGGGCACTGCAAATGCTAAGGGAGCAGTGGAACTCTCCCGCTTAACAGGAAGTGAGGTAAGTGAACCGGAATTGAGATTCATGGTTAGGGTGTGGGCCATAGCTATGCAAAGCGGTTCCTTTTGTAGATGGGAGTAGGATGTAGCTCTGTGTAGTCATTCCACTTCAGCCTGAGTGTATTTTCATGTTAGGAAAGGTAATACAATTGAGGGTACTGAATTTATGTTGCAAGCATTGAATAACTGGGCATTGTATAAGCACAAGATTATTGAGGACAAAGGGACAGTAAAGAGGGAGAAGCAAGGGACAAATAGAAATGTATTGTTATTATTTATTTAAACAAAATACAAGGGTAGTTGAAACTACTGCAAAAACCTTGGACGTGAAGGCTGGCATGTGAATAGGGCTTGAGAGAACAGTCTCTTGGTCACAGTGACTGAAATTGTACACATGCTCTGAATTGCCTGAAGAAACTTAATCTGCAGTGGGGTCCAGCTGTATTTTCTTAATTGAGTGTTGGATCTGATGCTCCTCCTTGGGCCTGTCTGGCCTTAATCAGTTTTCTTTTCCCTTCAGTAGAAGAGCTGCAAGCTGGAACCATTGTGCAGCGCTGACCTGGGAGCCGAATGCCTTGCCTTATCTCTTGATTGGTCCACAGGACGGGAGCAGCGGTGAGCAGAGGCCAGTTAGTTAGACATTGGCCCAGTGCTAGCATTGCTGTGTTTTAAAAGTTGAACAAAATCCCTGCTGTGGGAGGACTGCCTGACAGCTGTGTCTAATGGGAGTCTGCATAAGTTTGTGCCTTGAGTTTGCCTTTCCATGCTCGGTTTTGGGGCTTTGTAAGGGATCCATACCCAGTTACTGAGGGCATATGTATTTCTAGTCCTCTACTCCCTTCAGCCTATTTTCTGCCCACGCTGAGCAGAGCAAGGCCTTGCACTTCTCAGAGTGCATTGCCCCATTGCCTTTATCTTATGAATCAGGAGCCTTTATAGCTGCTTGCATTTCTGCTTGGGCTGTGGGTACCTTGGGAAAGGCACAGCTGTTTGCCTCACCCCTTATCCAGCTTGCAGATGTTAGAATACCCTGTTTTCCCCCACAGCGCCTCATAGTGTAAACATTATCAGGGTTTTAAACTGAGTACTCTGAAATACAATCCAGTTCTCTTCTTTTAGTGATGGTTGTTACAGTTTCTGTGGAAGATTTGAAAAAGATTGGGCTTGTGTACAGGAAATTCCCCCTCCTGCTAAAGATTAACCTGTCCTTTCTATTTTGCACTATTTCCCTTGTAGTGGCTGCCCACTGCAGTTGATCAGCAGTGATTCAAAAGGGAGGCTGAACTTGCTGTCCATTGATGAATCTGCCTCCCTCCACATATTGGAACAGTGGAAGGCACATGACTTTGAGGCCTGGATTGCTGCATTTGACTACTGGAACACATCTATTGTATATTCAGGTCTGCATCCCATGGCGGTAAATGAAATATGGGAAGTGCTTAGATTTTTCTCTAATGCTCACCAAACCACTATTGCTGGCAATAATGTGGGGTGATTTTTATGCTTCATGTGCATTAGCAGTAAGGCTTGAGCTGGGAAACAAAACATTTCCTGCCTTTGGAGGTTTATCTTCTAGCCTTGTGGAGTGGCTCTGTGTCACAGGAAAAAGGTGTCTCATCTCCAGCTATTTATACCGTCATGCAGCTTGATCAGTTATCTCTTTGTTTCAGGTGGAGATGATTGCAAGCTACGGGGATGGGACATCCGGAGCAGCCCGAGGTCTCCCATCTTCACTAGTGAGAGGTAAACAGTAGCCTGCCAGATGAGAGTGCATTGCTCATCTCTCCTCACTGTTTGGGTAGTTGTCTCAAGCACATTCAAACTGGTGCATTTGATTAAGGTTCTTCCTGCCTAACCTTTGACTTGCATTCTGTGATAGGCATTCAATGGGAGTCTGCAGTATTCAGAGCCATCCACTCCGTGAGGATCTGCTGGCCACAGGCAGGTGAGTTTCCTTGAGAGATATCTTGCTATGTACATTTGCCTTGATTAGCCAGGGGTGTCTTACCCATAGAGGCTAGTGGCGTGAGTTGCCAGGATGCCAAGTTCTGGAGGGCGTCAGGGAAGAGGCAGAGGCTGGACGCAGCGCCTCCCAGCATCAACTTGCTGCCCTTGCCCGCCTCTACCATGCCGCGCCAAAGCAGCGCCGCACCCGGAGCCCCCGTCTGCTGTGGCCACCACAGCACAAAGCCGTGTCCAGCCTCCACCTCTTCCCCACTGGAGGAACCGCCCTCCAGCTGCTGCCCACCTCCTCCAGCCCCACCAGCAGTGCCGTCCTCCCTAAAAACAGGTTGACAAATCTGGAAATGGGGGCGGGGCGGAGGGAGCTTTGCACCATGGCGCCGGATATGCTTAAGACGGCCCTGGGGTTAGCGATAGATGAGTGAGCCAATGGTTGTTTATGCATGTCTGTGCTAGGGACTGTGGCAACTTATGGATGGGACCCTGGGTGCCTGATAAAGAGCATAGCTTAGTTCTAGCTTGGCCTTTGTCTTTATTGATAGCCCTGCAACAGTTAAGTAAGGGTTAGCTAGGAATCTGAAGTCCTCTATTGTTCCCTTGAAAAACTCCCTCTTATGGTTTTCTGAGGCCTGTTTTTGTTTCTCTAGCTACGATGAACATGTCATCCTGTGGGATACCCGGAATATGAAGCAGCCACTGGCGGACACCCATGTGCAGGGTGGAGTTTGGAGGTTAAAGTGGCATCCAACACAGGAGCACTTACTGCTGGCAGCCTGCATGCACAATGGCTTCAAAATCCTCAACTGCCAAGGCTGTATGGGTGAGTGCTTTGATTTCTTTTTTTGCCCATGTTGTTGTTGTTTAGTCGTTTAGTCGTGTCCGACTCTTCGTGACCCCATGGACCATAGCACGCCAGGCACTCCTGTCTTGCACTGCCTCCCGCAGTTTGGTCAAACTCATGTTCGCAGCTTCGAGAACACTGTCCAACCATCTCGTCCTCTGTCGTCCCCTTCTCCTAGTGCCCTCCATCTTTCCCAACATCAAGGTCTTTTCCAAAGATTCTTCTCTTCTCATGAGGTGGCCAAAGTATTGGAGCCTCAGCTTCACGATCTGTCCTTCCAGGGAGCACTCAGGGCTGATTTCCTGAAGAATGGATAGGTTTGATCTTCTTGCAGTCCACGGGACTCTCAAGAGTCTCCTCCAGCACCATAATTCAAAAGCATCAATTCTTCGGCGATCAGCCTTCTTTATGGTCCAGCTCTCACTTCCATACATCACTACTGGGAAAACCATAGCTTTAACTATACGGACCTTTGTCGGCAAGGTGATGTCTCTGCTTTTTAAGATGCTGTCTAGGTTTGTCATTGCTTTTCTCCCAAGAAGCAGGCGTCTTTTAATTTCGTGACTGCTGTCACCATCTGCAGTGATCAAGGAGCCCAAGAAGGTGAAATCTCTCACTGCCTCCATTTCTTCCCCTTCTATTTGCCAGGAGGTGATGGGACCAGTGGCCATGATCTTGGTTTTTTTGATGTTGAGCTTCAGACCATATTTTGCGCTCTCCTCTTTCACCCTCATTAAAAGGTTCTTTAATTCCTCCTCACTTTCTGCCATCAAGGTTGTGTCATCTGCATATCTGAGGTTGTTGATATTTTTTGCCCATAGGAACACATTAATTAAATTTCAATGCATTCCTATGGGAAACCGCGATTTGCAAGACGAATTTTTCGCAAAATGAATTTGCCTTGCGAGTCACCATCAGATCGCAAGACGCATTCGTCTTGCGAAAAATTTGTCTTGCAGGGCATTCGTCTTGCGAGGTACCACTGTATATGAAACATTCTTATTCTGTTTGGCTACCAACACTCCTAACTTCATCTTGCTGATGAGATCAAATGCTTAAATAGTACTCCCAAGGAGCTGGTTTGGTGTTGATCCGTGCTGTTTGCTTGGAGATGCTTGAAAAGGAAAATGCAAATAGGTTGAAAAGAGGATGTCATTTATACATTCTACCTGAGAATAGAAAGCTGGCAAGAATACCATTTCATAAAAGCATGATTTATTTTTCCTTAATCAGTGGAAGGTAATATGCAGTAGCCATTAAGTTGTTCCTCCTGCCCAGCAGCAAGAAGAGATGAAAAGTTTAATTCCTGCTAAAACAGTAATTCAGAGATAGATTATTGCCTATTTTATTTAATGTTTGACTCATAATGTAAGCTCTTAAGAGCACTGTGGTAAACTGGAGTAAAAGCTTATTTAATAAAATTTAAAATTGAATATGGCTACCATTGTTGAAAACGGTGATTATTTATGCAACTTAATTGTCATCTAACATGCACCTGTCCTTTTCTTTTTTGTCCAACAGTGGAGAACAAAGAGGAATGCACTGTTCTTTCATCTTATATCTTGCATAATTCCCTGGCTTATGGAGCTGATTGGTCAAGGCTTTCTCTGAGCGACCCCTTGGAGCTATCTGCAGTGATGCCTGTAGTTCCTATGGAGCAAGAAGCAAGGCGAGTGGATCTCAAAGTCCAGAACCTGAAGATAGTTTATGAATCCCCTACGGCCACCTTTGATGTGGTGTTGGAGGAAGAGGATCAAACCCCTGGCTTGCCGATCCAACCAGAAAGTAGCTTTGACCTGCTCGGACCACATACTGATGAAAAAGATTCAGAAACCAAAGCACACAGTGAAACTGACTTGGTCAAAGTCAAAAAAGAGACCAGCCTTTTAGCAACATGTTCTTTTTATGACAGTGTCCTACATGTTTGGAAATGGGAGGCTAGTCAGACTGCCACTTTGTCCTGAACATTGTGTGCTAATTAATTGTATGCCTGCCTTTTTCAGTAGCAGGCCTTTTTAGTACTAGGGTTTGAAAGACAGATATAGATTTTTGGTAGGAAGGCCCTGATGGAGTTCCTATCACCTCTTCTATATCAGATTTCCAGCTTTATTCCTGGGAGTCTATCGCTCTGAGAGCTTTGAAGACTCCTCAGACACTTCAGGGATGTGTTCTCTCCCTTCTCCATCCATTTTAATCTTTGCTGCAGAAATAAGATTATTACACTGATGAAGTTCTTATTCCACTGTATATTTTACAGACAGCAGTTCTTCTTAGTTTGGGGTTAAAGTAGGGTTTCCATATTTCAGAAAGTGAGAAATCAAACAGAAAAGTTGCTGAGCTTTCTTCGGGCCAAAGTTGTTGAGCTACTTTTAATGAAATTGCCAAAAACAACACTGCCAACTTGGGTTGCCATGCGTCTGATTTTCCTGTGCGTTTAAGCGATTTCCACCTGGACACTGTTTCCGATAGCCAATTACCGTCTATGTCCGGGAAGTTCTGGATGTATGGCAACCCTAGTTAAGGTCTCTCTCCCTATGTGATCAAGGAGATCTGAGGATGAGCAAAAAAAGTTATGCTACCAGCTATTCTCTCCTATTTTTCCAGTGAAGTAAACTTGACTTGCTATCTATTATGCAGCAAGGAAAGCTATTCCATACTACTTTGTCCCTCTTGGGGTAAACACATCCAGGCTACTTTTCTCTCGACACCAGCTGAAAATAAGTGGCAGCCTGTGTGTGTCTCTTATTTTGCCTCATTGTTCAATAGCCATCTAAATTGAGAACTCTTCTCAGTTAGGAACTTGAGGAGGGAGGGGATATGCTAAAATACAGAGCAGCACTTGTTTCATGCTTCTATTGTCTACCTCCCCCTCACAGGAAAGGCAAAGTATCACTCTGGCTTTATGCTTCAGGTTTTGTTGAATATGTTACTGGGAACACATAAGCTAAGGAGAAAATGGATGCAAGTTACTTGTGCATTTCCATATCACAGAAGTGAACAACACCAGCAACAATCAGTGCTAAGAGTGGGGGTACTTGCCTAAAACCCTGAAATGGCCCTTGCAAGTTCCTCAATGCTGCATAAACTCACGCTGCAGGACAGACTTGTAGTTTGAGACACTACAATGTAGGGTATTTGTGTATAAATACGCACATCAGTATTGTAAACAAAATCCTCTTTAATTAAATATTTTTGATCTTTTTAAAATAAAGAGTGATGTCTTTTGTTGGTTACAACCTTCCAGTTGTTCATTTTTTTTTTAGTCTTTGGGTGTAGGACCCAAGTTACTGTGGGTGTTGGGGATATGTTTGTATTGTTGCTTGCCACCACACGTCTTAGGAGGAGTCAAATTAATGCTATAATTTTTATTTTATACATTTACATCTTGCCTTTATCCCATTATAAAACCCAAGGTGGCATACTTATTTCTACTCCTTCAGGCCCTCACCAAAGTCTTGTGTGTTTTCAGACAATGTCTCATGTGAGGCATTAACCTGCAAACTAGTTCCTTGCTGCTGCAGAAGCACTCGCCCTTTCCTCCCTAACTAATGGAGCAATGCTATTAGTGTAAGGCTTGTATGTTCCTCAATGAACCAATGGTGTAGCTGGCATTACTGCAACTGTAGTGGGCATCCGTTTTGATACCACGTTTTAAAAAAATGAATAGCTTTTTTGCAGTTCTCCACTTAATTCTAATTTACATTCAACAGTCTACTTACTATAAGATAGCTCTGGTATTTTAACTGTAAATGATAATCAACTATATTTGGTGATGCCAATGCTTCCACATTAAAAATAAGTCCTCCCATAACAGTAATAATGGACTCACAAGAATTATTTTCAGGAACATTGCTTCTAGAGCAGGATTATCCCATTGCTACGTAGATTGTATCACTTCAATCAATTCAGTGGTCAGGAAAACATATCTTGAAGGGCTTTCCTGAATAAGCAGCTTACCTAGTTGAAAGTTTATTGCCTGCTATGTAGCAAAACAAAGGTTTAGGGACCCAGGTGGCGCTGTGGTTAAACCACTGAGCCTAGGGCTTGCTGATCAGAAGGTCGGCGGTTCGAATCCCTGTGACGGGGTGAGCTCCCGTTGCTTGGTCCCAGCTCCTGCCAACCTAGCAGTTCGAAAGCACGTCAAAATGCAAGTAGATAAATAGGAACCGCTACAGCGGGAAGGTAAACGACGTTTCCATGTGCTGCTCTGGTTTGCCAGAAGCGGCTTTGTCATGTTGGCCACATGACCTGAAAGCTATACGCCGGCTCCCTCGGCCAATAATGCGAGGTGAGCGCGCAACCCCAGAGTCGGTCACGACTGGACCTAATGGTCAGGGGTCCCTTTACCTTTATGTAGCAAAACAAAGGTTTAGAGCCTCAAAGCCATTTTGTGCTGAGAAAAAGAATGAGCCTCCACATTTTATAAACTCTTTATTTAAACAAAAAGATGATCAGTGTTTGCTGCCTGCTTCCTCAGCCTCTTTAATCCATGATAGGAGGCCTAGATTCACAAGCTATACATGCCAATTTCCAAACAATCCAGTAAAATTGTTCCACTGAGTAGCATTTCCAAAAACATAACACAAATGCAAACAAAAACCACCAACACTTGGGACTTGCATAAATTCTTCCTGCTCTGCTTGCATGACTGCGTCCACAAGATTTGGTATGTGTATGATGTATCCCTTACAGTCTTCTAACACAGCAGCTGGCAAAATTGATGTGCTCCTCTGGCTTTCTACATTCCTTGCTTGCTCGCCCAGACCTCTGAGATGACTCTTGAGATTTTCATCAATGAAAAGAAGGCAGGAACTTCTTGAAGATACCCCAGAGTTTCCACTTAGCTCCAATCCTTTGGTGTCTTGCTGATTTTTTAAGAGCTGAAATGTTTTGCGAAGAGTGAATACGTCAAGTGTTTTTTTTTAAACTTTTCTTAAATTTTTTGTTGCTTAATAAATGTGTGGAAGTTCTCCCCTCCTCCTCTCTCCACACCAGCTTTCCTTCCACTTGCAACGCCGTCCTAGCGCACGAAGTTTTTTGGGAAGAGCTGAAAGAGTTTGCCTTCTTGGGTCGGCTCGAAGCCGTACTTCTCCAGCTGCTGCAGGCTGAAGGTACCGGCCTTGACGTCCTTCTCGATCTTGGAGGCGACCGTCTGTTGGAAAAGGGCGCGGGCCGTGAGGGGCTGCTCGCTGCCGGCGGGGGCCCGGTAGGAAACGTAAGGCCTCAGCTTGAAGCCGCTCAGGTCCGGCACCACCAGGCGCGGCACCCTCTCTGGCACCAGCTTAAACTTCCGGTTGCACGTTAGGAAGCCTAAGCGCTGCGAGCCGCGGCCCTTGTAGAAAGTCCGCGGGCCCCGCTTGCTCGTCCAGGCGGCCGTGCGGTCAGCGCCGCGCACCAGGCCCCGCGTCACTTCGCTCAACAGCCCCATGGATAGATAGGCGGGTGCTTGCTAAGGGGAATGAAAGGACCTGAGCCTCGTTGATCTCTGGCCTACTTTACCTCACAGCACTACTCCCCCTTCTCTCAGGCACACATCAATGCCGCTTGTTCTCATTGGCTAATAAGCACATAGCCAATCATTGTCTTCCATATTTTCATTTCACCAATTAGGGGATTGGAGGGGGAGGTCCAATTCTCTGGCAGATTATTGGAGGGGAGGCTCGGGACCAATCAGAGTCAAAATTTACTTAAAAGGGTCTCGGCCTGGAGGTTTCTAGGAGGGAGGGGACGCACAAGGATTATAACTTTAAGGATGATCGCTATTTTGATTGGCCAACGTGACTGCTCTACTTGGGCTGATGGGAAATGTAGTCCAAAAAAGTCGCACAAGCTTGGGAAAGGTAACTGTAGTACGGAACCTAGACGGAAATGACGTTAAAACCCACAAACGGAAGTAACCCCTCCTGACCTCCCCTGTGAACTTTGCCCCTTGACACCGCCTCCGCCCTCAGGGCTCTCTCCTCAGGGAAAAGAACCGTTAGCGCCTCCTCCCCCTCCCCCCCACCTTTCCATACTCCCCTCCCCGGAGGCTGCCTTGGCTGCCTGTGGAGACCCGGCCATGGAGAGCGATGACATCTGCTCCTCCCCTCCGCAGGTACGTGGCCCCCTCCCTCAGCGCGGCGCCCTTGTACGGGCTACATTTACCTCCCCGGGCTTCCCCCTCCCCTCTGCACCCGCGCGGCTTTAAAGGGCTCCCTTGAGAGAGCGGAGGAGGGCAGCCGTCGTCGAGTTTGTGGTGGTTGTTATTTAGGAGCGTGGGACCGGGGAAAATCTGCGTTCAAATCCTCACTCAGCCGTAGCCGCTCAATTGGGCGTCCTTTGGCCAGTCGTTCTCTTTTAGCCTACCTCACAGGGTTGTTGTGGGGATAAAGTGTGCGTGTGTTTGTTGGCTGAAAGGTGAGGGGAGATCACTAGTTATGGAAGTTACTTTGTTGTTGCTTTATTTATATCCTGCTTATTTCACAAGATTTGTTTGTAGTAAAATGAATAAGGCAATATTATTATCAGTAAAAACATTTAAAATGACTGTTTAAAAGCATTGAAAAGATAATTGAAAACCATGATAAGTTAAAAGGCAGATATCATTCCCTTCCTTTCAATGAGTCCACAGTGACAGACACACCAGCCTATTATATAAACAATTAAACAATATAAAAAAGTTAAACCATTCTTTGAACTAGTGATGTTTGGGTTGCTATGAATAACATCATTCAGTATCATTCAGCCATAGGCATTTTTGCATATGTTTTAAACTCCTCCTGAAAGTTAGTTACAAGGGAGATAGAAGCACCTCACCAGAGAGGGCATTCCACAAATGGGGAACTGCCACAGAGAAGGCCCTGCTATGGATCAATGCCAACCAGGCAGTCCCCAGTGGCTGTATAGTACCTATACCTACAACTTATGCTCATTTAACTTGTGCCCATTCAGCTTTACATGTGTGGCAAAAAAATTTTTTAGAAAAGGGCATGGGGTTCTGCGAAAAATGACTTTGGCAATCCCGCCTGTGATTGAACCCAATATACAATTTTGGCTTTAAGCGAGATCGCTGGAACTAACTCCCATGTAAGTTGCAGGCTTACTATACTATTGTATACAGTTTTCAAATTCAGAGGCTGTATGCTGCTTAATGCAAGTTATTGAAGAGAAGCAGGAAAGGAAGTTGCCTTCAGGCAAGCACCCTAACTTGGTGCTATAGAATGTGAGTTATATCCAATATCCTTGGGACCCAGGTGGTGCTGTGGGTTAAGCCACAGAGTCTAGGGCTTGCTGATCAGAAGGTCGGCGGTTCAAATCCCTGCAACGGGGTGAGCTCCCGTTGCTCGGTCCCAGCTCCTGCCAACCTAGCAGTTCGAAAGCACATCAAAGTGCAAGTAGATAAATAGGGACTGCTCCGGCGGGAAGGTAAACGGCGTTTCCGTGTGCTGCTCTGGTTCGCCAGAAGCAGCTTTGTCATGCTGGCCACATGACCCGGAAGCTGTCTGCGGACAAACGCCGGCTCCCTCAGCCTATAGAGCGAGATGAGCGCCGCAACCCCAGAGTCAGACATGACTGGACCTGATGGTCAGGGGCCCCTTTACCTTTACCTGTATCCAATATTGCTTCTGTTCAGAATAGGTTCATTGATTTCCGTGGGTTCACTTTGAGTGGCTAGTTACAACCTTGTTGTTTGTATGCAGAAGGTCTTAGGTTCAATCCTCGGAATTTCCTGTTAGGCTGAGAAGGACTTTGGTCTGAAACCCCAGAGATCTGTTGCCACTTACTGTAGACACTACTGAACTGGGTGGACAGATGGCCTGACCTGGTGTAAGCTTTTCATGCCTCTGTGGACTTTAGATCTGATTCATGATTCTCTTAGGTCCTTAAAGGGTGGATCTATCAACTGCCATTAGCCATGATTGCTAAATAAACCTCCATGTTTCATGATGGTCTAACGTGGAGTAGTTCAACTCAGAGTACTTAATTCTGGGGGCATAAAACTGGGGAGAATATTGCATTGAAGGCATTTGTATGGTCTCTGTTAGAAGGAAGCCAGTGCTCTAGTTGAAATCTGGATCTCATACAGCCAGAAAGTTGTCGCTTCCCATGAAGTTGTTTATTTCTATAACACTGCTTAATATACCAATTCCGTTGCAATTATATCACTTATCCTGAGGCACCCACACTTGGCTGCCCATTCACCATTGTGAGAGCATAGAGAGTAGCCACTGTCTTCGGTTCTCACATTTGAATACTGTCCAGAGGCATTTCTGCTGTCCAGGTGTGCTTAGAGTAGGGAACCTGTGGCTCTCCAGATGTTGTTAAACTCTTAATTCCCACTAGCCCCTATCAGCATGGCCAGTGCTCAGGGATGATGTGGGCAATAGGCCCAACATAATTGGAGGGCCACAGCTTCCCCATCCCTTGCTTATTGGTTCCACTGTTGATATCCCTGTTTTGGTTCTTGCCCCCCGCTTGTTTCCACCTACCTTTCAGATGGTCCTAATCCTTTTGCTCTTGTATTTTAATATGTCAAATGTCCTATGTTTGATCTGTTAGGGACTACTTTTGTTTACACTGAAAATGCTCCCCCTATGCTGTATGAACCTGCTTCTGATGTGTATCACATATGAACCTAAAACTGAAGTTTGCTTTCTAACTGTCCTGGTGTGATGGCCATAATGTCTTGCCATCCAAGAAAGTGGAACTCATAACTTTGGTTACTGATGGTTTGCTTACTCATGTTTTTTCAAACAACTGTACTTGCCCCTTTGGTGCTCTTTGGAACTGTCTTTGAGAATGCCTCTGACTGGCCAATCTCTTACCTGTTTCATATTCCTCTTCAAAACCCACTTCTGTGAAGAATTTGGTATTTACCTGCTAGTTCTCATACTATTCCTTATGCCTGGTGCATGTAACTTCAATATTTGCTTATTCTTCCCTTGTATTCAGTACATGTAACTGGAATAATTGCCTATTCTTCCCTGGTTCAACGCTGCTTCCATCCCCCCCCCTCTGTTGTCTCCTTTGTGTGTCTTTACAGATTTGTAAGCCCTTTAGGGCAGGGACCTGATATCTCACATTTAATAAAGTGCCATGCACAGAGGTGATATTGTATGATAATAAAACATACAAATGAATGAACCTAATGGTGTGAGTGTGTTTTCTGTGTGTTATCTTTTAGAGCCAACTTACTGCTTGAGGAATATTTGGTTTCTAAATAAACATCCTGGTAAATAAAATCTTGAGGCTTTTCTCCCCCTCCCCTGCTACTTGCTGTTTGCCATCTTTTAGATGAACTTGAAGCTGTTCACGCTGTGTTTAGTACTATACACATTGAGGGTTAGTGTGTATATTTACCATGCAAATTTGTACCAAGTCTTTGGGTGGGTCTAAAATAGCTATTTGGATCTTGTCCCAGGTCTCCATGCTGGAACAGTGACTGTTCTAAACTCCAAGCCGGCTGAGTACCAGCCATCATTAATTTTTTTCATCCTGGCTCCAGCATGAGAGGGGGGACAATATCATTTAAAGCAGATGGTTCCCTTCTCTCCCTCCCTAACACGACATTAAAGCAACTATGAAAGCATTAGCACAGGATCTGATTTTCCAAACTACTTGGATTCTTTTACTTTCAGGGAATGGCTCTAGTTCTCTTTAACTAGAGAGCTCAGCCAACATGTGCTTTGTAAACTCTCATTTAGACACATCTCTGGGGGATGGGGAGCTGTTGCCTTCAATATATGTTCTTGTCCTTTAGGTCAACTCCTCAAGTTTAGACCTAAGAACGCAAGTTCTTCAGTTCGTACAAGATCGAATGCAGACTACTATGGTAACGTTTGAGCCTGTGTGTTTGTTTAATTTGGATGCTTCTGAAAGGCACCAAAGAGCTTAACTGGGTCTTGATCTGGCTTCAGGTTTCTTTTATGCAGTGTCTTGCACTCCCCATTTTTTGTGCCATCTTACGTATTAAGGTAGCTATGTTGCTTTTGTGTCTCCTCAAGTGGTGTAGTGGTGGCTGGTGCCCATTGGAATGGTAGAGCAGAAAGCAAGGAACCCAATAGTAGGTGGAGCCAGAGCCAATGAGACACAGAGCCAACCAATTCTAGTTTTGTCCTTCTCCTCCTGAATTGGTTCTAAAAGCGCAGCACTGAGACTTAGAAGGATGAGATAGCTGACAGGCAGTGCCATCCCCTGGACTGGTTATAAGTAAGAAGGCAGGACACATGAGGGCTGTCTGGGCAGACAGAGGTTCATGAGGCTGTGCCTCATTTGCTCTAATGCAGTGTTCCTCAACCTTGGGCCTCCAGCTGTTTTGGGACTACAACTCCCATCATCCCCAGCCACTGGTCCTGCTAGCTCAGGATGATGGGAGTTGTAGTCCCAAAACAGCTGGAGGCCCAAGGTTGAAGAACACTGCTCTAATGGACCAGCCTTTACTATGGTAACCAAATTAGAAGTTCTTTTGTGGGGAAGCTGAGGAATGTTATAATAACTTGCTCTTTTTTTGTGGCCCACATTGTAACTGGGCTTGGTGGCCAACTCAAAATGATTAAGTCATGACATTCTACCAAGAGGAGGCGTGTGTGCGGCCTCCAAGTTGGGGCTTTCAAAATGTAGCACAGGGTCAGGGACAGCCCTCTGAATCACATTCAGAACTAACCTAAGAAAATTGCTGGATCAGACCAAAGGCCTATCTAGGTCAGGATTCTGTTCTCATGGTGTTCAGATGCCTGTGGGAAGCCCGCAAGCAGCATATGGGTAGCAGTGCCCTCCTGCTGCAGTGTACCCCCAATCATAAATATTTAGAGGCATACTGCTTCTGATCATGGTGGTGACACAACCATCATGGCTAGTAGCCATTGCTAGCCTTATTCTTCATAAATATGTCTAATCATAAGAACATTAGATGAGTCTGCAGCCAGATCAGGCCAGTGGTCTGTCTAGTTCAACATCCTGTTCTTCCAGTGGCCAGCCAGATGCCTGTGGGGAATCCCACAAGCAGGACCTGAGGAAAAGAGCAATCTCCCCTTCTGCAGTTTCTAGCAAATAGTGTTCAGAAGCATACTGTCTCTTATCGTGGAGGCAGAACATACCCATCATGGCTAGCAGCCATTGATAGAATTATCCTCCATGAATTTGTCCAATCCCCTTTTAAAGCTATCCAGGTTTGTGGCCTTTGCCACCTCCCGCAGGAGCACATTTCATAGTTTAATTATACAGTACATTGCACGAAGAAGTACTTTCCTGTATCTGCCCTGAATGTCCTAACATTCATCTTTATTGGATGTCCACAAGTTATAGTGTTATGAAAGGAGAAAAAAATTCTCTGCCCCCTCTTAAAGCTATCTCAAATTGGCATCTTGTGGTTATGAAGGCCATAATTTCACACTGTGTGAAAAAGTGCTTCTTATTTTCTGTCCTGAGTAAACCAACATCCCTGCTCTGCCCTCCAGTTCCAAGGCTGAGGAGGATGGCTGAAACTTGTCACACTCACCAAAGCACAGCAGCACAGTCAATTCTGACAGTCAGTTATGGAATGGTATTTAGAGGGGAACCACAAAACTCAAGATGACAAAACAATAAATAAAGATAGGGTTGTATCCAATAATGGTCTAAGTGTAGCATGTCACTGGCATTTAACCCCCAGAAGGTTGCCCAAAAGGGAATGCAACCCTCTGGATGAAAAATGTTATCCACCATGTTTCAGAAAGACAGATGTGTAAATGACCCTGACATCTCTCTTGATGAAGGATGGTTTAAAAACCACACTTTAAATAAATGGAACAAATAAAATTAGTTGTTTGGTTGACTTTGCCAGCTGCAACAGATGTTTTCCTCCCCAGAAATGTTGTGTTCCTAGTATGGCTTAGGTGGAGAAGAATGTCAATGCCTAAGACTCCTCTTGTCTCTTCTTCCCACAGTTAACTGGAATAATAATTGGTGCAACAGTTGCCCTGCTGCTCATTGGGATCGTTGTGTATTTTGTTTACAGGAAGGTGAAGCAATCAAGTAAGTCTGATCACTTTGGTTGAGAGCCAACGTGCTGTCATAGAATTTGGGTGTTCTTGTGCAGTGTGATCCCATATTAATGCTCAAAAGAGCATGTCAATAAAGCACGGAGCTCCACCACCCACTTGTTGAGTTAGTGTGGGATGGAGCCCAGCTTCTCTTCAGGCCAGAGGAGGTTTCAGTGCTCCCTTCCAGTGCTTTTTATCTATTCAAGATGTGCAGCTAACAAAAACATGCTGTGAATTCTTATATAGGGGTAACATAAAAAAAGCAAACAGTATACTACTTCTTACTTTCTTGTCTTCCTATCTACTCTCCCTTTAAGATCAAAAATAGAGGTGGAGAACTTGTAGCCCTCCAGATGTTGTTGAACTACAACTCCCATCATCCCTGACCATTAGCCATCCTGGCTGGGGCTGCTGGGATGTGGAGTTCATACCTCTGGAGGTAGCATTAAAAACCATCCTATTAGGAGCATGCCCTGGAAGTGTGCTTTCATCATAAACTCTGGAAACGTGGTGGTGGGTCTGGCCTCATTGGGCACCTGGAGCTTGGCTCATGACTCCTCCATGCTGATCCTTCTGCCTCTTTGCCTTGCTGATGGCACCTGGTCATCTGCCCTTCTCTGAACATGTAGGTGGTGACAAGAGTGAGGAAACAGCACCCTCCATTTGCCTTGGTCTCTCCATCTGGGCAGTTTTATAAATTGGGTCCAGAGGAAACAAACAAGCAAATGGGTGGTAATGTCAGTGGTGAGTAGGATGTCTACTGAGGGCATCTTGTCAGAAGCCTCCCACCCAAATGTTGGAGCTTACAAACATCTCAAAACATAAATGAGCCTCCCAACATTCTGCCCCAGGGGGAGAGGTTAGTGCATTGGCCTGACATTTCTCTCCATCCAGGGCAGTGGCTTAGCTGTAAAGGGGCAAGCGGGCAAGCTTGTGTTTTAGGCTCTCGCTCTTCACAAAGGGGATACAGGATGTTGAGCCTTCTCTCTTTCAGAGCAACCTCAGCCACATGTGCCTCAGTACAGGTTCCGCAAGAGAGACAAAGTCATGTTCTATGGCCGCAAGATCATGCGCAAGGTAAGGTTGCTTGTTGCTGGAGGCTAGCACTAAGCTCAGACTGATGGCGCTCTTGTCTTGACATGGGGCTGGCCTTGGCTGGGTTCATCATGCATGCGTCTGTGCCTACCCCATATCTCTTCTAGAGGTAAAAAAATGTGTTTGTGTGCTTTCCTGGTGAATTGCACTTTGCTGTCTATTGACTCTGCTATAATACTTCTGCAAACAGTCCAGCACCCAGCCCTGTAAAGTGCTTTTCTGTAGGACACCTCTGAAAGGAGGGTGGGGAGAGTTTTTTGAGTTTATGTTCAGCCCTTGTAACTTAACTAGGGAAAACATCAAAGATAACTCTTAGAATTATGAAGGGGAGGGAATTTGTAGTTGCTAAGTAACCAGCAACATTATTAATCTGATTGCACACATACAGTGGCACGGGGAGAATTCAGGAGGATCGTGCACAGACATGTATCCCTGGGATTCCCATGAGTTCCCAGGCCCCTCTGAATGCAGAATCTGATGGAACTTAAATTGGCAGCTAGAGGGAATGACGGCTGCTTCAACTACTAAATCCGCCAAGTTGTTAAATCTGGGAGCTCAGCAGTCAACCATGAAGCGCTTCTGAAATCCACATCAGTGTTTCTATTGGTAGATATTTTTTATTAGGGCAGAATGAGCCTGGGAAAATAGGTTAGTAGATCTGGCATGGCAGCCTGCTTTCATTTGCAGTACACATGGCACTCCAATAGATGGTGCTCAATATATTGCCATTGTTGCAGTTGCAAAAGGACCCCCTTCGCAGGTACCGTAACAGTTTGCCAACATGCTGCTGAAATATCATTTATCAATAATGCACACGAAGGAGAAATGTCCTCTAATGCTGGAAACTCAGTTATGCTTCCAAAGCCATGGATAGAGAGCATTGTTTGGGAGGAACATGTCAAAATCAAACACACTGCAAATATAATGCCTTAATCAGCCTTGGTCAACCTGGTACTCTCCAGAGGTTTTGGATTACAACTCCCAGCAGCCACACCATTCACCAGGGAGTTATTTCTTGAATTATCACAGCTGTAAAACTTTTAACATTCCGTCGCTGGGCTTCTCATTCTTTGGAGAAGGGCTGTACCTCAGTGGTAGAGCATCTACCTTGCATGCATGAGGCCCCAGTTCAATCCTTAGCGGCATCTCCAGTTAGGATTTGGATTAGGCTTCCTGCCCAAAACCCTGGGGAGTTGTTGCCAAGTCAGTATAGACCAGGCATCCCCAAACTTCGGCCCTCCAGATGTTTTGGACTACAATTCCCATCATCCCTGACCACTGGTCCTGTTAACTAGGGATCATGGGAGTTGTAGGCCAAAACATCTGGAGGGCCGCAGTTTGGGGATGCCTGGTATAGACAATACTGAGCAAGATCTACCAGTAGTCTTTACTGGCAGCTTCCTATGTTAATTCTTCCAGTTTGCTCCACTATCTCTTCTTTCTGCAGTTTTCTGCCATCTCCTTTTTCCTTTTTCTGTTATAACTTGGGCCAGGTTGTGCATATCTCAGTTATGCCCATTCCTTTTAGTGAGTGAGTAGAATTGAGTTGGATGCATTTCTGGAACTTTAGATCAAGGAAGTGTCCTGTTTTCCGTTTTTTTTGCTTACCACCATTGTTTCAGTCTTTTCTTTATTTGTACCGGGGACAAGCTGAGGCTCTAATGCCTTAGGGTTAATTGGAGAACTTAATTGAAGTTCTACTTGTGGGAGACACATTAAAATGAATGGATATTAGCTAGGCCTACTTAGGGTAGATTTATTGAAACTAACACTGAATAGAACCCGTAATAAAATCCCAGCTTGGTTGCCTTTTCCCTGTTTGTTCCTCTGTGGGTTGAGATCTCTTTCCTTCAGGAAACCTTTCTTCCTTTCCAGGTTACAACTCTACCAAACTCTCTGGTTGGAAACTCGGTCCCTCGGCAGCGGATGCGGAAGAGGGCCAAAGTATTGTCCTTGGCAAAGAGGTATTGGGGGATGCAGGGACCTGTGGGTTGTATGAGTTTAAATGGGGAGGAAAAAGATGAATGGACCTCTTTTTCCCGATTGCCATCTTGTGAGGTGAACCAGTTCTGCTTTATCCCCTATAGGATCCTGCGCTTCAAGAAGGAGTCCCCCACCCTGCAGCCGAAGGAGCCTCCACCCTCTCTGCTCGAGGCAGATTTAACGGAGTTTGACGTGAAGAATTCCCACTTGCCCTCTGAAGTCCTTTACATGCTTAAAAATGTCAGGTAAGGGCAAACGTGCTGGGCTGGTGGGGGCTGAAGAGTAGCAACTTCCCTACCATTAAATAGTTTGCATAAAGATTGGATTTGACATGTCCTCAGTTTGAGGAGAATAAGGATTGACACACTGGGACCATTTAACCAGCTTGCCATGTTTACCAGTAATGAGCAAGCCAGCCCCTCTAAGAAGTTCATTAGTGAGGCAGCAATGTTTGCATCTTAACCCCTTGCATCTGGTTTTCACAGTGGCAGCAATGTTTGCATCTTAACCCCTTGCATCTGGTTTTCTCCTTCTAAAAATGGGCTTTGGGCTGATCTCTAACTTAGACTAATAGAGGCCGCTGGTGAATCCTTCTGCTCTTGCCCCTGTTACAGGCAACTCTCTGTTTGCACAGGGGTTGCGATTTGGGTCATCACACATGTTGGCAAAGCATGTGTAAGGCTGCCCCACCCTTCCCTGCCCTGTACTGCCCCTGCCCTCTTCTGGGGTTAAAAACGGTGCACCCGTTGGCGGTCGCTCACCAATCAAAACACATGCAAAATGGTCACCACCTGTACTTTTAAAGTAGCAGCTGCAGCAACCTCCTGTAGCAGTGAGTTTCCCCCCTCTGGACTCATTGCTGGTTTAGGCCAGGAGTAGGATGCCTGGTGCGCAAGCTCTCCTTATCATCTCTTTCCCTGCAGGGTCCTTGGCCACTTTGAGAAGCCTCTCTTCCTGGAGCTCTGCAAGCATATGGTTTTTGTCCAGCTACACGAAGGGGAGTACATCTTCCGCCCGGGGCAGCTGGACAACAGCATCTACGTGGTGCAGGATGGAAAGCTGGAAGTCTGCATCCAAGAAAGTGTAAGGAAAGCTGTCAGGTCATCAACATCCATGGCCAAACACAGTATTGAACAGTAAAGCATATAGGATAAGGAACAAATAATAACAAAGCCCCCTCTTTGCTTGGCAGAGTCAGAGTAGACACTACTGGGCTGTGGCAGGTGGAGGCATGCTCTGACCTAGTGTAAAGAAACTTCTAATTTTTCTGTATGCTCAGTAGCTACCTAAGTTCTGCCTGTCTTGATTTAGATCTCATATAACCCCTGTTTTAAAACAGCTGCACTGGTTGCTAGTTCATTTCCAGGCCCAATTCAAGGTATTTAGGTTAGTGTTTAAAACCCTAAATGACTCAGGCCCCAAATACCTGAAAGGCCGCCTTCTTCCCTACAGAACCTCTCGGGTGATAAGATCTACAGAGATGACTCCCATAGTTGCTCTTTAGTTTTGGCCTGCAAGTAGGGTTGCCAGACTCAATAGAGGACAGGACTTCTGTGCCTTTAATTGCCCTGCTCTCTTTTGAGTCTGGAAACCTTAAAGAAAAACCAGCAGACCCTTTGCTTAATTTCCAGGCAAAGGGTCTGCTGGTTTCTCTTTAAGGTTTCCAGACTCAAAAGAGAGCAGGGCAGTTAAAGGCACAGAAGTCCTGTCCTCTATTGAGTCTGGCAATCCTACATGCAAGAGGGTATTCTCTGTGGTAGCCTCCCCACAGAGATGTGCCTGGCACCTTCATTATATAGCTTTTGGCAAAGACTAATAAGAATGAGGCATCTTCCCATCCTTGGGGTGGTGATTATGCCTCCTAGGTCCTGCAGAGTGTGGGTGGTGGGAGCCAGTCCCATAAATGTATGCCAAAATGAGCTTTGTGTTGAAAGTTGCCTCAGCCACAGAGTGTGTCTGCCTTATTTCTTTTGCTTATTTATTACTTGCTTTTCAAGGCCAGTCACTCCCAGAGACACACACAGAGGTCTTTGAACTTAGCTTGTAATTGTGTAGCTGAAATGTGGTCTCATTATTCTCCCCCCCCCCCCCACTGCAATAGGATGGCACAGAGGTGGTGGTCAAAGAAGTCTTAGCAGGAGACAGTGTCCACAGCCTCCTCAGCATATTGGATGTCATCACGGTAAGCCACAGCCCATGACTCTGGCTCCTGGATGTCTTTATCCTTTGATACAAAGGTGGGAAACTATAAGCCCAGGAGCTGAATATGGCCTTCTAAATCTCTCTGGTTCTGGGGACTGTTTCAGGCCACACCCCTCACCAGCCCTGTGTTACCCTCTCATTGAGCATCTTTGCCTGATCATGCTTTTCATTTGCTTGAATGGAGACTAGAGAGGGGTGTGTTTGTGAGTGAATTCCCCCCTCCTTTTTCTTCCTCCTCCTCCTCCTGGATCACTTAGGAGGTTTATTTTGACTTTGTGTGTTAATTTGCAAAGCAATGTTAGACCACTGAATGTTTTTCTTGCCTAGATGTAGTTATCGGGTCATTTGTGGCTCCTTTTTGACTTGAAAGGGAGAAGATATACCCAGTTTCTTTAACTGTGTGCATTTCCCCCTCATAAATTTGCCACAAAGCAAGTCTGGACTCGCCATAGGCAAGTGATGCTCTTCCAGTCTACATCACATAGCCCGAATGTCTGCCTGGTGTGTTTAAGATAAGTGCATTACTTTAAGCAGCCCTCTGCAAGCCAGAGTCTTTCGCCTCTTTCTCCCTTTGGAGCTGCCAGCAGGGCTTAAAAACTAAGCCTCCCAAGTTGTGCTGGGTTGTGCTTTTTTTTAAAAAAAGAAAAAAGAAAAAACCTTCTGTAATTAATAATCCATCCACCAGTTGGGAGCTGAGCAGGATTACTCAACTGGATTACTTTTTGTTTCCCTCCACTAGCTGTGGGAAGAATGTGCTCTGAAGAGAGTTTCTTTCTTGGTGTGGGGTGTGATGGTAGGGGATTCAGGGGTTAGATGCTAGGAAGGTCAGATGACAGTAGGGGCAGAAAGGAGAGAGGGCTTACAAATAAGTACAAAGGAAGTTGCTTTCAAGTAGTGCCCGCTGGATTACAGTTTTTGGGTTGGGGAAAGGGATGTTGCTATTATTTGTATTATTATTCTGTTCCTTATTAATTTATATACTGTTTATATACCAAAATGGCTTCTAAGCAATTAGTTTTTTGTTTTGTTTTTACAACTATAGTATCAATTAAAATGTTGTTGTTTAGTCGTTTAGTCGTGTTTGTTTATGACATTTATATCCCACCTTTTCCCTCCAAGAATCTCAAGGTGGTACACGTGGTTCTCTCTCTCCTCATTTAATCCCCACAGCAGCTCTGCATCTCCCAGGTCCTATTCTGATGCTCTGACCTCTGCACAACACCAGCTCTCAAAATCCATTCCTCGATACATAGACTCCACATGGACTGGTGGCAGCCCTCTAGAGTTTCAGGCACGGGCATTTCCCAGCTCTACCTGGAGATCCCATTGGGGATTGAACCCGGGACCTTCTGCATGCAAAGCAGATCCTGTAACCACTGAGCTATGACCCCTCCCCAGTTATTTCAATAATGATAATTATGATTGTTGTTGTTTAGTCGTTTAGTCGTGTCCGACTCTTCGTGACCCCGTGGACCATAGCACGCCAGGCACTCCTGTCTTGCACTGTCTCCCGCAGTTTGGTCAAACTCATGTTCGTAGCTTCGAAAATACTGTCCAACCATCTCGTCCTCTGTCGTCCCCTTCTCCTTGCGCCCTCTATCTTTCCCAGCATCAGGGTCTTTTCCAGGGAGTTTTCTCTTCTCATGAGGTGGCCAAAGTACTGGAGCCTCAGCTTCACGATCTGTCCTTCCAGTGAGCACTCAGGGCTGATTTCCTTCAGAATGTATAGGTTTGATCTTCTTGCAGTCCATGGGACTCTCAAGAGTCTCCTCCAGCACTGTAATTCAAAAGCATCAATTCTTCGGCGATCAGCCTTCTTTATGGTCCAGCTCTCACTTCCATACATCACTACTGGGAAAACCATAGCTTTAACTATACGGACCTTTGTTGGCAAGGTGATGTCTCTGCTTTTTAAGATGCTGTCTAGGTTTGTCATTGCTTTTCTCCCAAGAAGCAGGCGTCTTTTAATTTCGTGACTGCTGTCACCATCTGCAGTGATCAAGGAGCCCAAGATCACTCCTTGATCACTCCTTGATAATTATGACAACAACAATTAAAGGTTAAAGGACCCCTGACTGTTAAGTCCAGGCGCGGACGACTCGGGGGTTGCGACGCTCATCTCGCTTTACTGGCTGAGGGAACCAACGGTTTGTCTGCAGACAGTTTTTCCGGGTTATGTGGCCAGCATGACTAAGCTTCTGGCGAAACCAGAGCAGCGCACGGAAACCCCGTTTACCTTCCTGCCAGAGTGGTACTTGCACTTTGACGTGCTTTCGAATTGCTAGGTTGACAGTAGCTGGGACCGAGCAACGGGAGTGCACCCCGTCACGGGGATTCAAACCGCCAACCTTCTGATCAGCAAGCCCTAAGCTCTGTGGTTTAACCCAGTGTTTCTCAACCAGTGTGCCTCCAGATGTTTTGGGACTACAACTCCCATCATTCCTGACCACTGGTCTTGCTAGCTAGGGATGATGGGAGTTGTAGTCCCAAAACATCTGGAGGCACACTGGTTGAGAAACACTGGTTTAACCCACAGTACCACCCATGTCCCATAACAACAATTACACCAGTTGAAAAACACATACCGTATTTTTCGCTCCATAGGACACATCTGACCATAGGACGCACCTAGGTTTTTGAGTAGGAAAACAAGAATTTTTTTTTTGCTTTCTTGAATTGTCCTAGGCATAGTAGCCAACTCCTAGAAATTTGTGCAGCTTTTTTGCAAATGGGAAAGCCCTGTTTTTTTTGGGGGGGGGCAGCTCACAGTTGTGCATCTTTTTTTGCAAAGGGGGAAAGCTCGATTTTTGAGGATCAGCTCAAAGTTGTTGAGCGTACCTTGCAAAGGGAAAAAGGGACCCATTTCTACAGTTTCCAGACAGATAATCTAATCAGCCAGTCACATGTCGCTGGGGGAACAAGCAGCCTCTCTCTGCAGACAACAATTGAGGCCTGGGCAAGGGTCCTGGGCAGGGCAGGAACGGAGCTAGCTTATCTCCCTCCCCGATCTCTTGCAATCAGCTGCTGAGCGGGTCCTTTCAACACTCTCTTTCCCTCTTGTTAGCCTTTAGCTCTTTCTAAAAAAAAAAAGCACTATCTGCTTTTCGCCCCTGGGCAATTTGGCTCCAGGTACCACACATTCGCCCCATTAGACTGATGTGAGAGAGGCAGCATGGTATAGCAGTTAGCGTGTTGCCACTAGGACCTGGGAGGCAACCTAGTGGGCTTCATGCCACTCAGTCATGAAGCTCACTAGGTGACCTTGGGTTGGTCACTGTCTCTGAGCCTAAGTTACCTACCTCACATAGTTGTGAGGAAAAAATGGGGATGAGGAAAGCCACATAGGCTAGCTTGAGCTTCTTGAAGGTGAAGTGAGATGTAAATGCAATAATAAAAGTAAATAAAACAATAGTCTTTTGAGGTGTGGACATTTAATTTCAGCCTACAAGGACTGCCTGAAGAGTTTTTTTCCTACTTTTATTTATGATTTCAAGGAATGGTTTTAATGTTAATGCTCTGATGTTTTTAAACTTACAGTCAAACCTCTACTTACCACCGCCTTTTCTTACAGTCGTTCCAAGTTGCGACCATGGCAAACCCGGAAGTAAACAGCGGATTTGCCGCCGTTTGCGCATGCGCAGGAGCGCAGAAGCAGGCAATCGCTGCCTGCGCACAATTGCATAAATATTTATTGTTACATTTGATTTAAATGGTACTGAACCTGTTTCCCAGATTTACCAAAGTGTTAAGTGGAATACTTGCTAAGGGAATACTACATTTTAATTAGAGTTCTCTCAAAGTCCTGGAAGGGCAAGGCATAAACTTTGACATGAAATGTCTTCCTTGTTAGGGTCATCCTGCCCCATATAAAACAGTTTCTGCTCGGGCGGCGATGCCTTCGACGATCTTGCGCCTCCCAGCCAATGCATTCCAGGACGTTTTCCAGAAATATCCTGAGACCCTTGTTAGAGTTGTGCAGGTGAGGCTGGTGCTGTTACGGGAGGGAGTCCTCTTAGCTTTAAGGCAGGTATGGGGAATCTTTGGCCCTCCCATCATTGTTCCTTAATTGCTGCTCCCATCAACCCCAGCAAACATAGCCAATAGCCAGGGATGATGGGAATCGTACTTTACTAACATTTGAAGGACCACAGGTTTTCCACACCTGCTTTACAACAATGGGTGTGGAAATGGCCTGAGGGTGAGGCATGTCTGCCATAGGTGTCCGGATTGGAGGCAACAACACAAAGATGTACTGTATTTTTCCTTGTATAAGACGCGCCCCCATGTATAAGACTCCAATTTAAGAGAATGGGGGGAGATGGCCCAGAGTTGTTCAACTTTTTTGGGGGGGGAGGGTTGCCTAGAGTTGTTGAGCTTTGTGGGGGAGGGTTGCACAGAGTTGCACGCTAAGGATCTGCCTGATCACCACCAACAGCCGGCAAATGCACACACAATTGCCACAGCGGAAGCCAATCCACAGCAGCCCTTGCTGCAGCCACCAATCACTAACCCAATTGCCAAAGCAGCAGCCTATCCAAAGCAGCCCTTGCCACAGCCACACATCCACAACCTCCTGCTCGTGGCTGCAACCATTCACTCGCCCCCCACCCCTCTGTACTATTCGTGTATAAGACAAGCCCCGATTTTGAAGATTATTTTAAAGTAAAAAACCATCGTCTTATACGTGGAAAAGTACAGTAAGTTCCTTGGGAAGTTCTATCCCCCTTTCCTCTTGGGGGCAGGGAGGTGAGATATGAAAATGCCCATGTGCTCTTCTGAGCATCCACCTCAATTCCTCTCTCCAGGAACAAACTTTGAACCTAGCTATAGTCAGGGTTCTTCTCGAGTCCAGGTGTGACTAACCATTTGTCTGCACTTGATCCTCCTGCTCTTAGATCATCATGGTGAGGCTCCAAAGAGTGACCTTCCTGGCGTTGCACAACTACCTTGGGCTGACCACCGAACTCTTCAGCTCTGTAAGTGAAGACTGTTCAATTAGAAGCAAGGAAAATTATATACTTCCAGCTAGGCAAACATGGTCTCACTCAGCTTGGTCTCACTTTTTGTACTGAGACCCAGCATGATTCAGAGGTTGTTATTTGTTTTTTTTTAGCATTTTTATGTAAAACCAGCTCCTGAAAGAGCTTGCCTAAAATAAGTGCAGTCAAGACTGTGCCTGCCCACAAACTTGCATTTTAAAAAACACAATGCAAAAAGGAAATCGGGGCTGGGGGTGGATGGGGAGGATAAGATGCAAACTTGGAACCTGTTCTTAGAATTAGTGTTGGACTCGGGTGGAAGAGACTTTGGTTCTAATCACTGTGACCCTGGAGACACAGTGGAGCTGTACCATCACCACCACCACCACCCAGAGGATGTTAAGGAAATAAGGAGAGCCTTGCTGGATCAGAGCAATGTTCTAGCTCACCCAGCATTCTACTTCCTGCAGTGGTCAGCAGGAAGCCTCTGAGAAGCCTCTGAGAAGTCCACAAACAGGGCAGGAAAGCAACAGCCTTTCTCACTTTTGCTCCTTGGTAACTGAATACTACATCAAGGCCATGATCATCTTGAAGTCTTGTGGCTGTGAGTTCCATAGATTAATTCTTGCTTATGTGAATAAGTCCTTTGTCTTTTCCATCCAGAACCTGCTACCAAGCAATTTCATTGTTTGATGATGCCAGGTTCTGGCATCCTAAGGAAGAACACAACTTTGCACTTCACATGACACGTGCTTTTAGGAAATGCTAGTAATGTCCCCCCTTACCTCTTCCAACTTACTGGGGGTGAGCAAGCAACAAACCCATGTAGAGACTTGTGCTAGTAAAAAGGTGTTAATGAGCAGTTTTCTTCCATTAGTGAGCTACAGAGCCCATAATGACTCCTATATTTCCTTAATCCAGGGGTGGCACAACTGCTGCATGCGCTCCCCTCCTTGGCCTAGTTTCTTGCAAGTGAGAAAAGTTCCACTTCAAGCAATCATTTCAGACCCCTGGCAAGAATGATCTGCCTCTTCCCCTGGCAGCAAATTGGGCAGGGCAGGTGAGGGAGAGAAAGAGCACAATTCAAAGTGTTGGTGCTGACCTTTAAAGCCCTAAATGGCCTCGGTCCAGTATACCTGAAGGAGCGTCTTGTTCTGCCCGGATACTGAGGTCCAGCAGCCCTGTTTAGAGAGGCTTTTAATCTTTAATCAATTATTTTATTCTTCTGTTGGAAGCCACACAGAGTGGCTGGGGAAACCCAGCCAGATGGGCAGGGTATAAATAATAAATTATTATTATTATTATAAAAGGCCGTGGTTCCCCCTCCATCACCAGCAAGCAGATTACCTCCAAGGGACCCTGACCCACGAGAGAAAAAAGACCCCCACCCCCCAATTTGTGTTACAGTAGCTTTGGCTGAATCTGCTGCTTAGCCCAGAGAGTGATGTAGGCACCCATTCCTCTGAGCACAGGCCATCAACACCTGTGGGACATCCTACTGGTGTGAGATGAGGAGAAACATTTTCCATAACGGTTTTAGTAGTGGCATTGAGTTTAGGAACACAGCACAAGAGCCCATTAGGTGCAATACTGACCACCAGGAACAGCAGCTCTGTGGTATTTCAGACCAGGAGTTTTTCTCCAGGGATTGAGCCTGGAACCTTCTACATGCAAAGCAGGTGCTCTATCCCTAAGCTCTTGGACTGTGGTGCTTCCTGATCTGAATGGTACCTTCTTAGGTCTCTGCATTCTGCCCCTGATAGGAGAGCCAGGCCATCCCACTGGTGTCAGTTGCAAGCGTGACCTCTGGTGCAAATGCCGGCAGAGCAGTGAAGAGGCAGCTGTCCAATCTGTCAGAGGAGGACCGGGTGGAGAAGCTGGAGAAAACGGGTTCTGCAGAGACCGGTAAGGATTACCTAAGTGGGAACTGCTCTTGAGAACAACCTTGAGGGACATGGTTTTTCAGCTCTGTGTCAGCAAATACTCCCTTCTGAGTTGGGAGTGTGGAACCTTAGGCTTGGGGCCTGAGGACATTCAAGCCTCTTTATCTGGCCCTCAGGACTCTTTTCAGGTCATGCTCCTCGCCTCATGCCACCCCTCTTCACCAGCCTTCCTCCATTCCCTCCTTGAGCTGCAATGTGTCCTCGAGTTCTGATGATAATGTGCCAACTTCCTGGGGCCTTGGTTGCCAGAGGGCCCACAAATTTCCCCATGAAGTGGCTGAACACCCACAAATTTTAGTGCCAGGGCCGTGCATGCTGCATGGCACCCACGGTCTCGGGCACCCACGGCCGCAGGGCTAAGCTGGCACTCCTGGCTCTGATAATGCCTCTTGTTTGCCTGGATAGAGAACAGATTGTATGTGCAGAAACTAGCCTACTATTAAAAGGTAAAAAATTTTAAAAATTTTTATTATTCTTTATACCCCGCCCATCTGGCTGGGTTTCCCCAGCCACTCTGGGCGGCTTCCAACAGAGATTAAAAATACATTAAACAATGTGACCTAGGGCTCAGAACTGTACCACACAGTTATTGCTCTGCCCACTTTGTCTCTGGCCCTACCCACTGCTGGCATGTGGCCCTCGGAAGTTTTTCTCAGAAGGGAATATGACCGTCAGGCTGAAAAATGTTGCAATTCCTCAGTGGTAGCAATTAAAACCATTCTGTTAGGAGCAGGCCCTGGGAGTGTGCTTCCACCATAGACTAGGGAAGGGTGGAGCCAAGGATAGGCATCATCGGGCACCTTCCGAGAACTTTGCTTTGTCAGGGGCTCCGCATGTGACTCTTCTGTGACTCTTAGTTCTCCTCCCCTTCCTCAATGCACCTGCGCGTCAAGCCCACACAGCTGACCATGGAAGCAGGGCAAAAAGCAGTTTGTTAGTATATTGGCTATTGTTTTGTTCTGTATTGCAGATGCAGGGAAGCCTCCCATATCTGAGAACCCTCTCAAAAGGAGCTTGTCCTTGACATCATCCTCTGGATATTCTGAAGGTAAGTGTGAACCACTGAGGGGGAAACAGTGGGTGTGGGGATCTGCACCATGGCACAGATGCCCCCTAAGTTCACTTCTTTTTTTCTTCTTTTTAAAGTATTACAATTTTACTATTTTGTCATATTACTAAGCGACAAGATACAATATAGATCAGGGGTCCCCAGACTTACCGGCGTTTGGGCCGGTTCCCACCGCGCCGATCGCGCGGCGGGCCGTAGTCTGGGGACCCCTGATATAGATCAAAATATGCACATTTTCTGTAGATTTGAGGTTGGCTTACATAGGAGTTCAAATTGCTTAATTTGTCACATTTCCAGCTTCATGGCAGTTCCAGTTTCCACAAAGAATCACAGCAGCCAAAGAACTTTGCAGTGCGGAGGAGCCCCACCCTCTCATTTTTTTGCAATGAGCATAATAAAAATCTACCAATTCACAAACAATGTGCCTTTTAGTTTCATGCCTTGCTATTTTCAGTTTAGTGGTTAATTTTTCTATCAGCGCTAATTCCCAGATTTTTAAATATATATACCCTGCGGTCAATGCTTCACCCTCTAAGGATTTAGAATAACTGGTTATTAGTAGCCTGGCTGTTCATAATAGATGGTCAGTACAATGCTTACAATAAAGTTTCATATTGTCTCCTTGGTTAAGATTAAGTGCTGCCAAGTCTGGACCTTTTACCACGTTCTGCCCAGTTATCCCTCCAATTCCTTGGAATACTTCCTCCCAGAACATGGGCACCTTATCACTGATCTGCCACATGTGCTGAAGTGAGCCCAATGCCATGGTGGGCAGGGTCAATGTGGGCCTCTTTTCTGATACCAAGATCATCCTAAAATCACTGCCACAGCCTTTAGCAGGGCGGGCCAAGATGCTGTAGAACCATAACTCCCAAAGTGGGCAGTACTGCCCCCTGGGTGATGGTGGGTTTACCTAGGGGGCACTCAGAGGCAGGGGGGCACTGAACAGGGTATGGGGCACTGGGGATGGGTCTGTGGAACCTAGGTGGTGGTGGCCAGAAAAAGTTTGGGAACCACTGTGGTAGAGGATGATGTCTTCCCTCTATCCTCCCTCTGCAGGAAGCCTGACTAGCAGCAAGCTGGACTTGGACATGGCCTACGAGAGAGCCAGAGTTGCCTCTTCTTCCTCCTCCTCAGAAGTGCTTTCCAGCAATGTCACATGCAAGGTAGGTTTTCTGAGCCTTCCTAATTTCTGCTTAATTGGCAGCGGCTGAAGTAATGGATCTGAGCAAGTGGCATTTGCGCCTGGCTGTGAACTTGGGTCATGTCTACACAGCTGTTTCCTGTTCTTGTTCTGGCAGCTTTTAAATTTTTATTTATTCACTTCAGAAATGCACACCCCACTTCCCTTTATGAAATACACCTCAAAGGGTCTTAGAAAATGCACGAAGCACTGCAAAAACAGCCCATGTTTTTAAATCAGCAATAAAGCCAAGAGCAGGTTAAAACAGTTCAGCATGAAACAAGGGGACTAAGCTTAAACCTTTACTGAAAGCTTTGCAATATGAAAAGGTTTTAGTATTTCACCTGAAGCTTAGAGAGGGAGTTAGCCAAATCTCTCAAGAGCAATCTGGTGCTCCCCAGGTGTTTTGGACTACAAGTCCCATCAGCTTCAGCCAGCCTAGTACTGATGTCTGTCTCATCTGCAGGGCAAGGGCTTCTTGCTTTTGCTTACTCAAAGGTAAGTGTATGGGGAACCTTTTTTAATCCAAGGGCTGCATTCCCTTCTGGGCGGCCTCCTTGGGGGCCTCATGCCAGTGATGGGCAGAGCCACATAGTGTCGTGGTTAGCATGTTGCATTAGGACCTGGGAGATTACAGTTCAAATCCCCACTCAATCATGACGCTCACTAGGTGTGATCTTGGGCCAGCCACTGCCTTTCAGCCTTCCCTACCTCACAGGCTTGTTGCGGTGATTAAATGAGGAGTGGGAGAACCATTTTAATCATAGAGCTGTAGAGTTGGGAGAGACACCAGGTGTCATCTTGTCCAACACCTTGCAATGGAGTGATCACAGCTAAAGAATCCATGACAGATCTCCATCCAGCCTGGATGAAAATAGGTGCTATAAATGCCATACATTTTTTTAAAACGTGAAAGGAACAATGAATGTAAACTTTAACTTCGTACTATAGACTTTAACTTACATATGTTCTTATACACCTCTTCATATCCTCCATCCTGGCAGTTAAGAGGTGGTGTCAAATTTCAGGGCCACATTGCAGTCAAGTAAAGACACTTGGGGTGCATAATGGGGCTGCTGAAGGTGTGTCCTGGAGAGTTCTGAAGGCCAAGTAGGGAGGCCCTGGGGGCTGCATTTGGCCCCTGGGCCCGAGGTTCTCCAACGCTTGCTCAGGGTTTGTACAAAGAAGCTGCTGCCAGCAGTGCCTTCTTCCCATCCTCCCAGAACTGTGGGATTTCTTCTGTGCTGGCTCCTCCTCCTCAATTTCTTGAATTTTAAAATTTACCTCATCCTGAGCACTCCAGGTAGGTAACCCTGCCTTAGGGCTGGACAGTATTTGGTTTTCAGCATCACAATGTATCACCAGCTAAATATAATACACTGATATATCATGGTGCCTGAAATAAGGATAGAGAATGTAGAGGCATTGGCTAGCTTCACAGTTTTTTCCCTGCATCATGATTTTTGCATACCACACACACATATCATGATTCACGATATATTGCCAGGTCAAAAATTATGAAACTGATATCATGGTATGGACTTCAAACCAGTTTTGGACGATATATCAATAAATCACGCAGCCATAACAATAGCATAACCTTTAAGCTGCACTCCGTATTTGCACCTACTGGAAAGAGCCAGTCCCTATGTGTCCTTCACAATGTTTGGTGAGAAATTTCTGTCATTGCCTCTTGAATTGGATTGAGTTGAGTGAAAGAAAGATTGAATCCATTTGCCATTAAGTAGGGTCGCCATACAATGGTACCTTGGTTCTCGAACGTAATCCGTTCTGGAAGTCAGTTTGACTTCTGAAATGTTTGAAAACCAAGGCGCGTCTTCTGCTTGGTGCAGGGGCCCCGGAAACAATAGCCGACAGCTGCATCGGATGTTCGGCTTCCAAAAAACGTTCGAAAACTGGAACACTTACTTCTGGGTTTTTGGTGTTTGGGAACCAAGGAGTTTGAGAATCAAGGCATTTGAGAACCAAGGTACCACTGTATTTCAAAAAGTAAAAACCAGTACATCACGAAAGTTGACTTGCCTAAGACCCAGGACAAAGTCCCACCCTTCAGAAATCCCCCCCCCCCGGATATCAATTTCTGATAATGTCTGGGAAAATCCAGACATATGGCAGCCCTACATTAAGCTTTTTTTTGGGGGGGGGTTACATGTAATGGGGGAAGTGGAGGTTAAGGAATGAAGCAGTTGCTAAGAAGTCCCATGCAGGGTTTTTTACTTGTGTGGCCACAATGTGTCAGGTGGTACTCAGCACAGCACGGAAAATTTAACTTTTGGTGTTTCTGCTTTTTTAAGTCCATCTTGAAGAAGACTGTGACAGTGACAGAAATGCCCTCGGCCATCTTCCACTATACACAGGACCACCTCTCAGCCCAGGAGCCCAGTGCCAGGAAGCAATCCGAGGCCATATTAGAAGCTGCCAAGATGGATCTTTTAACCTTGATGAAGTTGGATGTGAGTCGTGGGGAGGGCCAAACTGGGTTTGCATATTTCCTCACTGTAATGAAAGGCAGTCCCGAGCGCAGCCATGAAGAAAATGTTTATCCAACCTCTGCTGCATGGGGAAACGAGCTTTGTCAAAAAGTGGCTTTTTTAAAAAAAGGGGGGGGGGAGAGAAATATTTTCAACATCCAAGAAATGTAGGGTTTGCCATGCTTCATCCTTCAACCTCTTTTTGAAACTTTGTAAGAAACAGGACCTGCAATAAAATGTTCAGGGTTTCAGCTTTTTCATGCCCTTTTCCAGTATACTCCAGTCCTTCTCTTCCTCCAGCAACACACAGTCAGCATTCTATGCCACTGAGCATGCTCAGTCCTCACTGACATGCTTTGAGTTTTCCTCCAGGCCTGCTGATACCTCAGTCTCTGCACAATGTCAGGGTTTTTTTTTTTTTGCCTACATCATCCAGAGAGGGAGTTTGCACTGGTCTTCAACTGGTGGATTGGGACCCACTAGTGGGTTATGGCCTGATCCAATGTGTGGGTCACAACAGGAGGGCAATGTATGGTGGAATCTCAGCATGGCTGTGTAGCCATCAGTGAGGAGAATGGAGCAGGGCCTTTGTGCTCAGTGTTGCATCACTCCCTGTCAGTATCTGAGCCAGCACCCAGAACTTACTCAACTTCCTATGGCTTTTTATGCCACTGTCTGCAACAATCCCAGATTAAAACTTCGTGCCTAGGAATGTTGAATGTGGGTGTTCCCCCCCCCTCTTATATATGAAAAGTCCACACTTTTATCCAAGTTTAATCCAAGTCCACACACCACAGCGAGCAACCAGGACATCTTGGGAACTTTACTAGCCAGGATGTTGTTACCTTTCCACATCACATCTGATTTGCCAGCTTTCAATTTGACTGTGTATGTCTCTTTTCTCACCCACCTAGGACCCCTGCCTTTTGCATGGGAAAGTGACCCTGCATCAAGTTACTGCTGGGACAGTGGTGTCGAGGCAAGGTGACCAGGTGAGTCCCTGCATGCCACTTTCCTATGTGAGTCAAAATGGGGCTTGTGGGGAGCGTCACCTTCTCTGATCTCTTGGGTTCATTTTGAGCTGCCACTGTGCAGCCACATGAAGCTCCATTCAACCAGATCACATCGCTGCCCCATCTTGCTTGGTATTTGCTACTCTGACTCGTGGCCTCTCTCCAGGGTCTTGGAAAGAGAAAGGGATTTCTGTCTGCTGCCTCCTGGTCCTTTTAATGGAGAGACGGTGGGAACTGGACCTTCTGCGTGGAAAGCAGATGCTCCACCACTATGCTTTGACCCTTTTCCGGAGTACATAAGAAGCTGCCTTGTATAGGGTCAGACCATTAATCCATCTAGCTCAGTATTGTTTACACTGACCAGCAGCAGCTCTCCATGGTTTGAGGCAGGGAGTCTTTTCCCCAGGCCGACCTGGAGATGCTGGGGGTTGTACCTTGGAATATCTGTGTGTAAGGCAGATGCTATAGCACTCAGCTGTGGGCCTTGGCCTAAAGATGAAGTAAGAATTTAGTCCTCATGGTCCTGTATTGTACGTAGGAACCTCTTAAGCTGGCTCATCTCGAGCCAAGAGCATTGGTCCATCTAGCTCAGTTTTGTTTATACTGACTGGCCGCAGTTCTCTACAGTTTGAGGCACTGGGTCTTTCCCCAGCTCTGTGTGGAAATGTTGGGGGTTGAACCTGAGTCCTTCAGCGCATGCAAACCTTGCACTTCTTCACAGAGCTATGGCTCTTCAACTCTTAGAATAGATATGGGGTAGCCTTTAGCTCTCTAGGTGTTGCTGGACTGCAACTCCCACTATAAGCATAGTAACATCACTCCCCCCCATATAGTCCACCTCTGGCTTGCAAACAAAGAAACAGGTGGTACCTGATACAGAGGAACATACACTGCTTCTGCCCTTGCAGGATGTCAACATCCGATTTGTGATCTCAGGAATGCTTCATGTTTATCAGCGGAAGATTGACTCAGAGGAGGAGACCTGCCTATTCATCACCCACCCTGGGGAGCTGGTGGGGCAGCTGGCTGCCCTTACGGGGGAGCCCCTCATCTTCACCATCAAGGCCAATCGCGACTGCAGCTTCCTGGCCATCTCCAAGTCGCACTTCTACGAGTGAGCCCTCCCCCCCATCTCCTTTGATGTGTTTGCAAGTATTGGTGGAGGAAACTAGGAATTCTAAGCCTTGGTTGAATGAATCATACCTCTACGCCAGTGCCCTCCTGATGCTTAAGACTGCAACTCCCATCAGTCCCAGCCAGCATGAACAGGGTTGGGGATGATGGGAGCTGAGATTCCTGCAGCATCTTGAGGGTATCGCAGTGGCTACATTAAAATCTTAAAGGCACAGAAGAATCAGTGTCAAGGTTAACAGCAGCACAGAACAGCAGGGCAGGAATGAAGAAAGTCACCTACGTGACCAAAGGCAGGGGTAAAGAGTTGTGTCTTGACCAGTTATCAAGAACCATTCAGTGACGGTGCAAGGTGCACTTTGGAGGGATCCTGGTTGCTCCTATGCACACAGCACTTCTGAGGTTTTTGCCGGGTACTGCTTAGGCACTTTCCAACCTATCTTTCCAACCTTAAGGACTAGTACCTTGCTTTTATTTATTTAAATACCAGGATGCCAGATTCTGTATGCAGTGTTGTTTTCCATGCGTGTACTGAAGGACAACGCATTTCATATGGACCTGATCAGAGCTTTGCTTGGCTCCCCTTTTTGTCTAGCTGCAGTCAATGCTCTGCCTCCAGAGCTTGAACGATGACTCATTCCTCTCCCAGAAAGCTTCCCCCTTTCCTCTTCCCCCAGTTGAGGTGATGCCACGAAGGCTAAGTGCTGTGAGGGGTAGTGAGAGTTCAAAGCCAGCCCTTGTCTCCAGCCCAGCTGTGGGACCAACTAAGGCAGCAGCCTGTTAGCAGTACCATGCCCCATCCCACCCTCTTGTCAGGGAGCTCTGCCACTGGGTGTGCCCCTGCTGTGGGATTTAAGTACTGGGCAGATGCCAGCTAATTACACAGTTTCCCTGAACTCACAGCTGTGATGCAATAAATGCTGGGTAGCATAGGGCAGGGGCTTTTGAATCCCCCCTCCCAGCATCTAATTAAGCCATCACTAGGGTGTGTGGGAGCCACCAGTGAAGGCGGGAAGTTGTGAGATGTGTGGTGAGTTGCAAGCAAAAGGACCAGGAAGCCTTGGATTATGCCTTCCCCAGAAACCGACTGGTGGGAGCTTCGCCTTTTTATTTTTAAAATTCTTTTTATTTAACAACAAAAACAGACAATATGCAGAACAGGAAAAACAAACAAAGCATAAACAGCATCATAATAATAAATTAAACACAAAGAGCTTTTGATGCCATTTTTGTTTTCTTTTTTCCTGTTTCTTTTAATGTAAGTTGCATTTTTATACCTCATTTATTATTTAATATTTGCACCCATCTCATTTACTCCTGATTTTTTCTTATTCATTGGAGACTGCTGCTCCTTTTTGTGAATTGAGAATCATGACCCCCCACCACCACCACCCGGGGCATCCTTTTCCTCTCATAATTTGAGCACTGAGAGTGTGGTGCATGCCCAAATCTCTTAGTAGCCAGTGGCCATGAAAGGAAGCTGACTTGTGTGGAGTCAGACCATTAGTCCATCTCTAGCTCTGACCAGTCTACCTTGACCAGTAGTGGTAGCAGCTCTCCAGGGAAGTCTCTCCCAGTCCTGCCTGAAGATGCTGGGAATCAAGCCTGGGAACTTCTGAATTCAAAGTGGACCCTCTGTCACTGAGCTGTGGCTCTTCCCATATCTCCTGTGGTAAAGGATGCTGCAGCCTTGTTTTCTAGTATGTGTATGTTTACAATCTTTAAGGCCACAACCCTTTTTGCTTTTCCAATTAATATAAATGGGTTGTAACAGAGTGAAATTTGAGACAGGCATACTTAAAAGGATAAAACAAGCCCCTGAGTATTTGAAATGTTTGTTGGCTGGTTTCTCATTCCATTCTGTATGCTTGTCCTTAAAAAACAACAACAAAACTCTTCTTGTTTTTTAAAATGTTTTATTACTGCATCTGCCTTAAGGGCCCCATTCAGTTTGAAAAGCAGAATAATAACAGGGAAAGGAAAGGAAAATAAATGTAGTCCTTTCCAAAATGGTTCAGAATGCACTTGCCTCCCAAGCAATCCAGCAAACAGAAGTCAGGGTGACTCTGCCAGAGTTTAATCTTTTTGAGGGGTGGGTGAATAGTGGAATCCAATTACCCAACAAAGCTAGCAGAAGAGTTTGGGACTGGGTTTTTGGACCTTCCTTCCTTCTCTTCCCTTCCTCCCTCACTGCCTCCCTCCCTTCCTTCCTAGGCAAATGGTGCAGTTAGCCATCTCTGTGCCCTCAGGCCCAACACTCTTCCTAACTACCAGACCTTGCCTTTCAGGATAATGCGGGAGCAACCCACTGTCGTGCTAGGCGTGGCTCATACAGTTGTGAAGCGGATGTCATCTTTTGTGAGGCAAATCGACTTTGCTCTGGATTGGATGGAAGTCGAAGCGGGGCGGGCTGTTTATAGGTAGGGTGCATGCAAAATGGAAAGCTTGTGTACGCCTTTGCCCCCTCCCCTTGCAAAATTGAGGATGGGGCAACCTACCCAGCGGTCAAGCTTTTCTGTCCCTTGAAGGAGGCGATAGGGTAGATGTGAGGAAAAGCTGTGCAGAATAGGAGCATTTCCACATGAAAGTCTATAGAGAGGGGACTGCTATGAACACAAGCATGTATTGAAATGCTTTCTTGCTTTAAAACCTCGAGCAAATTTGGCTAGGGATATGCTGAATGCCAAAAGGTGCATTAGTTTTGGCTTATTTTTGCTGCTGTTTTTGTTTTCAAGCCTTTTGCATTTTGTGCATTTAAGGAAATTGTAATAAACATTGTAAATTAAAATAAACTTGTGGGTGGAAAGCTAGTCTGTTTGCAGGATTCTGCCTGGGTCTTTTCTCTGACATCCAGGTTTTCCATGTGCAGGGAGTTCAAATACTCCTATGTATGTTTTTAAACAAAAATAGGAGGAGGGAGAAAAGTGACACAGACACACAGTGGTCAAAAGCAGTACAGTCCCTGCAGGTTAGCTTCCTGTGACTTTTCTGGCCCAGTCAGTTTAACATTCCAAAGACCTAGACTGCTCTGGGCCGGCCAGAAATCAGGCCAGAAATGGAGATTGTGCTTTTAGGGTCTTTCCCTCCTGTAACTGGTGTGTCCTTCCACAGGCAAGGGGACAACTCAGATTGCACCTACATTGTGCTGAACGGGCGGCTCCGCTCTGTCATCAGGATGGATGATGGGAAGAAGCAGCTGACGGGGGAATATGGCCGCGGTGACCTGATTGGCGTGGTAAATTCCTCCTGGCTTGTGAATTAGATTGGGACTGAGACATGTTTGAACCAAACCCATTTTCTGAGTTGTTGATGGCACTGGAGGCAGCAGGTTGCAGTAGGAGCCTAAGCAGCTTGGCCTTTCCCTAAGGAATGAGTTGTTCAGGCTGAGGAGCCTAGCCAGCTTTATAGAGTCAAACGGAATCCTATTGGTTCCCTTTGGGCCACCTGACCAGCCCCCAACAATGATGGGGAACCTGTGGCCCTCTAGATCAGGCATCCCCAAACTGCGGCCCTCCAGATGTTTTGGCCTACAACTCCCATGATCCCTACCTAACAGGACCAGTGGTCGGGGAAGATGGGAATTGTAGTCCAAAACATCTGGAGGACCGAAGTTTGGGGATGCCTGCTCTAGATGTTGCTGGGCTACAGTGCTCATCATCCCTGACCATGGGTAGTTTTGCATCATGTACGATTGGAACATCCAGTCATTTCCAGAACAAATGGGCAGCTGAGTAACCTGCCTTGAGAGGAGGCTGCTTGTTGTATCACTGCATGGCTTGCTGTTCCGGGCTTTTCTTCTCCAATCGGGCATTCCCAGAACAGTGACATAAAGAAACCCAGGGCTTGCGCCAAGTAATAGCCTTCCTCTTTTGCGTTTTAGAGGTGAACCTCTTTGGGTTGTAAGAGTGAAGTCTCCATTTTGTTTGTAGGAACAATAGAAGCTGCCTTATACCCTGTTTCTCCGAAAATAAGACGTAGCCATAAAATAAGCCGTAGCAGGATTTTTAAGCCTTCAAGGAATATAAGCCATACCCCGAAAATAAGACATATTGATAGGCGCGTAGTGAGTCAGACAATTGGCCCATCTTGCCCCATAGTGCTGACTTGGCAATTGCTCTCCAGGGTTTCAGACAGGATCTCTCCCATCACTACCTAGAGGTGCTGGAGATTGAACCTGTGGCTTTTTGCATGGTTTTAAAACATTCTTATTTTATATTTTAAAATCATACCTCTTATTGCCTGTGTTCTCAGATGTGTGTTAGACTTCTAGAGATATATCCAATTAATGTTGCTTGGCTGCTGGAATCTACGATTAAACTTTGGTTGTTTTTTTTTAAAAAAGGCATGCTTCTTACATCTTAATAACCCCTTTTCAAAAATAACAAGCTCAAGCCTGACATTCTGGCTATAATATCTGTTCCAACAAGAGGTGTGCAATCTTTATAATGCGTCATGATCTTTTAAATGCCTCAACTCTGCTGGTAGCAGAATTAATTATGCACTGGAAGCAGGGATGGCGATTTTGCTTTTGCTTTAGCGGGCTGCAGAATTTATTGTATACTGCTGTGGAATTTTGTTGTGTATGTGTGTAAAATGCATATAATTCCAAAGCACAAAGTCTTCCTGTCCCTGACAGCAAACTCTGAAGGAAAACAAAAGGTTTGAAAGGCACTTCCAGAGCAGTATTCAGCCCAGGAGCTGGTGATAAACTGTCACAAAGATTAAATTAAATTAAATTAGCAAATACTGCATTGAGCCAGCTTGTGAGGCAGTGAATTTCATTTTACGCTTCAAGAGGTAGAGGAGTATTATAGCCTGCTCTAAACATTCTGGTTAATTCAACTCATAAATATTAGCATGATGGGACAGCACAGAGAGAGGAAGAACTGGCGGATCAGGCCATTCAAACTTGTTTTGGCCAGGATGCAAAGATCCACACTGCTAGGTCTACACCCTGAAGATGAGGTTCCTTAGCTCATCCAGCGGAGCTTTTGCCCCCTGCTACCACTGAAGTGGGATTTAAGAATCAAGTTTGAGTCAACACTGTTTGGGTCTAATATAGTGCATTGGAGCCATGCTGTGGAATGTTTTTGGTTTTTTTTAATGGTTAAATTAAAGCATGCACCTTTCATCCGATTACTGCTTTTATATCATTTCTGAATGCACCTCTCTTGGGCCATATTCACACCATACATTTAAAGTGCTGTTGTTTGTTCAGGGTGCTAAGAGTGTTAGGAGATTCCTATACCCCTCACAGAGTTATAATTCCAAGAGTTCCCAGGAAAGAGGGATTGACAGTTAAAACAACTTTGGCAATTGTCCTCTCGCTGGCTTCTGGTATAGCAGATACAAAATGATCAAGTTAGCTTCAGCTTAGAACTATGACATCCTAACAGAAGTGCAAATGTACAATGTATAAAACATTTGATGATCTTGTAACTCATAAACTGATACAAAAGTTGGATCAACCATACTTTGGTTATTACAGCAATCACAGTAGCAGATCTCACCCTGAGGGTCAGTCAAAGCATCACAAACTCTAAAGCTAAAAGCAGAAGGCGTGGATATGCTTTTCTACATCTGTTAGCTAATTATCTCAAAAAATTGACAATCTTTTTCACTATTCAAGAAGCAGGGAGGGCTATTAGCTGATTTAAAGAATTTTTAACTGATTGGTTTTATTTCTGTAGTCTAAATAAACTAGCATAAAGCCAGGACTTCAGTAGAGATGGTACTTTTGAGAAATGTGGGAGGACATTAAGATAAGCACAAGCTACTTCTAATTCTAGAGAGATTTTTTTTATTTTAATTATTTTTTCCAGTAATGGCCAAGAACTAATGTAGCCATCAGTATTCAATAGGACTTTGCTAAAGAAGAGTTGACCCTGCTGGTTAGTCAGCCAATCCTTTAGCGGACTGGTTTGCTGATCTTACCTTTTAAAAAAATAAGTTTTAAAGGTGTACAGCCTTAGAGATAATCTGTGATTCCAATTCAATCCATGATAAACTAATTGTGGTATTAATTCATTTTTTCTAATTCAGACATCCCCAGACTTCGGCCCTCCAGATGTTTTGGACTACAATTCCCATCATCCCTGACCACTGGTCCTCTTAGCTAGGAATCATAGGAGTTGTAGGCCAAAACATCTGGAGGGCCGCAGTTTGGGGATGCCTGTTCTAATTTCTGATGAAACCCAAGCAGGACCAGTAGCTCAAACAGTCAAATTATCTTATTCATGAAAGGATGGGGAGATTAGCTCAACCCTCTATGACAGGGGTCAGCAAAGTTTTTCAACAGGGGGCCGGTCCACTGTCCCTCAGACCTTGTGGGGGGCCGGACTATATTTTGGAAAAAAATATGAGTGAATTCCTATGCCGCACAAATAAACCAGAGATGCATTTTAAATAAAAGAAAACATTCTACTCATGTAAAAACTTGCTGATTCCCGGACCGTCTGCGAGCCGGATTTAGAAGGTGATTGGGCCGCATCTGGCCCCCGGGCCTTAGTTTGGGGACCCCTGCTCTATGAGCCTATTTAAAAATATATATTTATCTTTCTGTTTTTGGCTTGGCACCCAAGATTGCTGAGCAATGAGCAGAGTTGATACTGTAGGCAGTTGCAAAAGTTGTTGCCCCTGCTATCCAAAGAACAGGTTTGTTTTTAGGGTTTTCATATTTTAAAAAATTGCTTCCAAATTCATCCTCTTTGTCCACTGCCGTCCTGATTTCAATGGAGAATCATAGAATTGTAAAGTTGGAAGAGATCCTGCAGGTCATCTAGTCCAACCCCTTGCAATGCAGGAATCTCAACTTAAGCATCCATAGCAGATGACCATCAAACCTCTGCTTAAAAAACCTCCAAGGAAGGAGAAGGACAGGTGGGGAATTTCTGTGTTCCTTCAGATGCTGTTGTACTGCCAGCTCCCATCATCTCTGACAATCAGCTGTGCTGGCTGGGCAACAACATCTGGTCTTGCTGCCCCTGTCACAATTCCACAGGTGTGCAAAATACTACTACGTGTGTTAGTGAGAGAATCAGTGTGGGCTGTGGCTGCTCAGAATATGGTTCTGTGCTGGGGTTTGTAATGCAGGAAAGCTGTGGGGGTCATTTTTGAGGGGAAAATGCCTATACAACTGGAGGGCACCAGGTGGGCAAAGGCTGGGTTAGGATTTTGAAATAGCGTATGTGTATAATAAATCTAGTTAGTCTTCAGCTCCTCTTGCAACAGGGGAAACAGACCCAAATGGCAAGTGACGTCCATTTACTTAACGGAATCCATTAGTTGCTAAGCACTGGACTGGCTCAAGTGTTCTTTCTCTCCATTCTTTCTGGGCTGCTGCCGCTTCTCATAGGGCAGCTTGCCACCAGAAGCCAGGTCAGGTTCCTGCACTGGAAAATGTCAGCACTTCCCTCAGGGCAGGTAGCAATGTCACTTCACTCAGTGCGAGGTCTCATTAGATGATGACTCACTGTGTTCCTAGGTTTGAAAATGACAAACAGGCAGTGGGAGTGCCACTTTTTTGTTGAAAGAAGGCATGACCATACCTCTTCATTTCCTTAAAAAACAACATTGATCCATTTGATCTAAATGTTGGGTTCTTGAAGACCTCTTGGAGGAAAGAGGCCTCCCCAAATGTGAGGTGAATTAGGCAGTTCCCCTGGCTCCTGTCAAACAGAGGCTCTTGCTTGTGAGTAAGAAATAGATCTTTATTCAGGAACGTAATGGTGTGGGTTCAGTGGCAGACACAGTCATGATTCAGAAGCAGGGCAAGAAGTTAAGAACTGGACAAATGTGACACAAAATGTCCCATCAAGTTCCATCCCTCTTTCCACCAAGTTTTGAAAGACGAAGAGGTTCTCAATAGTGAGGCTCCCACCTTTCAGGAATGTTGATCTTGCAAGTGTGTTCTCTGTCAGGGTGGATGAGTCTGCTCCCACCTGCAAAGGTGGTACCAGGTTCTAAGTGACAATGCTTCACACTTCGGTTCAGTCATAACCACCTCCTGTCCAGCCCACTTCCCCTATCGACTAGCAGGTGCTTTACTAGCCACCCCCCAGGGGCTAGTATTCCTGCTCCATCTTGTTTCTCCTAACTTCAGAACATACAGTTTCCTACAGTTTCCTGCAGGTATCTTCAGCCTTCTCAGACCCAGGACCCACTGTTAACCCAGGAATGCATTTGGAGTCCCATTTCTTAATCTTTGACCATATATTTGCATGGTGGCAGTGCTCCTGTTTTGACCCAGCTTGGATCAGGCCAAAGCCCCTAGTGCTTCCTGATCAGTTGAAGACCTGTGGTTTAGGGCATTGCTTTCCAAACTTCTGATAGTTGAAGGATACTCACATGCATTTGGGGTGGGGGGTGTTTCTCCCATCTCAGTTCAGCTTCCAAGTCACATTTTGCTCTTACATTCAAGATGGTTTATCTGTAGAAATTGTGCACTGTATGTAGGAAGTGTACAGAGAAATTTCTCCTATAATGATAAAATGCGCAGGAAACCACTTCTATACTGAGTCAGAACCATTGGTCTATTTAGCTCAGTATTCTGCACTGACTGGCAGCAGGTCTCTTTCAGGCCTACCTGGAGATGCTGCTAGGGATTGAACTGGGACCTTTTGCTTGCAAAGCAGGTGCTTTACCTCTCAACTATAACTCTACCCCATGAAATAGTTACCCCATGAAATGTGATGAGAAGGAGGATTCAGGACAGCCAAAAGAAGTGACATCTTCTTACAATGCAAAATAAACGTATGGAGTTTGCTGCCCTCAGATGTGGGGTGACCCGTGGCTTTGAAGCAGACATTAGACAAAGGAGGAACAGCCCATCAGTGACTATTAATCACAATGACTGTAGGCAGTATTCATGTCCAAGGGCAGGCAGCCTAAAACCAGATGTGTTGGGGTAGGGGGCGACAGCAGGAGTGCATTGCCAGGGTGCTTCTGAGTTGGGTGGCTATTATAGGAATCAGGATGCTTACTGGATTGACTTTTTTGGTGTGATCCAACAGGTCTCTTCTCGTATGAAACAGGAAGAACTCTGCACTCAGAGGAGCCATCCTTGCATTTTTGTGTGAATCTAAAAGTTCTTTACTTATTTTATCTTTGTAAATTGCCTCCCAATTTTTGAAGGAGCAGTGACTCAGAGGGACTCAATAGGAAGTTTCCTCTAGGCCAGGGTTTTCCAAACTTGGGTCTCCAGCTGTTTTTGGACTACAGTTCCCTTCATCTCTGATCACTGGTCCTGCTAACTAGGGATGATGGGAGTTGTAGTTCAAAAACAGCTAGAGACCCAAGTTTGGGAAACCTGGCTCTAGGCAATTCTGCTGCAACTCAGGATGGGGAGCAATTCTTATACTTGATGTCATGACAGGGCTCAATTACCCATCTCCCTGCAGAGGCTGATGAGAAAGAGGCAGGGCCAGAGCAGTGAACTATGTCAGAAGACAGCAGGCAGACTACTCTTTTAGGAAAGAGGAGCATTGGTTTATTAAGAAAGAATTACTTAAGTAAGTCCCCGTCCCCCCTCAATACACTACTTGAATACTTTGGGCTTGGGAGGTAGGATAGGGCTGTGCATATTACTGAAATCAAACAAAACTTCACTTCCTGCTCTCTTATGGAATCAATCAAAGATGGGGCAAATGAAAACAGAGAATTGAACTAGTTCAGCTACAAGCAGAGGTTACCCCTGCTTTGTGCTATGTTTTGGTTTAGCAGTGCTATGGCAGTACTGGTACCACAGCAGCGCTACGGCGATTACCAGTGCCATCCTAGCAGAAACTTTCTCTTCTCTCTATCTTAGGTTGAAGCCTTAACCCACCAGCCCAGGGCAACAACAGTACATGCAGTTCGTGATTCTGAGCTTGCCAAACTTCCAGAGGGAGCGCTGACTTCGATCAAACGCAAATTCCCCCAGGTAAGCTACTGGGCAAGAGGAGACTCTATCATAGCACAAAACCATTTTGTCTTGTGGGCATGGCTTAGAGTAGCCTGGTTTGCCCTTCTTGCCTCTAATGCCTTCCAACCTTTTTTTTGCTTTTATATCCCACCTTTCCTCCAAGGAGCTCAATGTGGCACACATAGTTCTCTTCCTCACCATTTTATCCTCACAACAACCCTGTGAGGTAGGTTAGTGCTGACAGGCAGTGACTGGCCCAAGGTCAGCTGAGTGGGGATTTGAACCAGGGTCTCCCACCAGGTCCTAGTCCAGCGCTGTAACCACTACACAACACTGGTACTCTGGATATCAATTGTTGGGGAACCTAGTGGGAGAATGAGACTGCTCTTGTGTCCTGCTTGTGGGCTTCCTAGAGGAATCTGATTGGCCACTGTAAGAACAGGATGCTGGACTGTGATGGGCCAGGGCTACTAATTAATGTACTGTATTTAAATGCATGAAGTTTGTGGAATCCAGGTTTTCTAGAGCAGAATCTGAAGTATCTTCTGGACTGTAGAATTTATTTATTTTTACCTTTGCATTACCCACAGTTTATTAATCCTACTATCCCACCTGTTTTCCAAGCAACTCAGCATGCCATCTAATGATTCTTCACCCTCACTCCCCCCTTAACCCTCATTACAACCTTGTGAGGTAGGTTATATTGGGAAATAGTGACTGGCCCAAGATAATCATTCATTGACGTTTATTAGGAGGTCAGTACCTGGTGTCACTTGGGAATTCTAAGAAGGCCAAAAAACATTCACTTTTGAAATCAGTGCAGTTTTTGAGAGGTCCAGCCTGCCATGTTGATTCTAAATGGCACCCAGTTGTATCCAAATGTAGATGAAAACCTCATCCTTGCTCTCAGGGACCATAATTTGATTCTGATACTTTAAGAAGCATCCAAATGTGTAACAAATAGAGAACTTTCCAAAACAAATTGCAGAAGCAGGAATTTGAACCATTGTCTCCCTGGGCCTGGTTTGACGCTTGATACCGAAATGCCTACATCCTTCTGGCAATGCACCTTTTTGTTCGGCTTATTTTAAGAGTCCATTCCTTTGGCTTGCCTGTTCCTTTGAATTTTATTTCTAAAAGGTGACTTGGTGGAGGCACACTTGTGCTTTTCAAAAAAAAGGAATCCAAGATCTCCCCCTTGGGTCTAGTGTGCGCCTTGTGCTTTTAAATTGAAGCGTAACTTACTGTGAAATTCAACAGCTGGGCTTTCAAAAACCACCTGCTTGATGTGATGATGTGGGCCCAGCCAACCTTGCCAGGAATGCAAAAAACATTCCAGCTCAAGGTGGGTGGTCAGGCTCCTCCTCCTCCGCATCCCGGCACAGTGTGTTACACAATTGTCAGACAGAATAAAAACACATGTGCACATGTATCTAGTTCAGTATCGTCTGTGCCAGAGTTGGTCCTCCAGATGATGTCTGATTCCAGGGCCACATTCACATGATACATTTCAAGCACTTTGGTATCACTTTGAAGAGTCATGGCTTCTCCCAATGAATTCTGAGACGTATAACTTATTAAGGGTGTCAATAGTTGTTAGGAGACACCTTATTCCCCTCCCAGAGCTACAGTTCCCAACTTTTCCTGTGAAGTAGGATTCTTTGTGAAGCCACTCTGAGAATGGTATCTCTGGGAGTGGAATAGCAGGGTCTCCTGACAACTCTCAGCAGCCCTGAACAAACCGCAGCTCCCATAATTCCTTGAGGGAAACAATTACTATTTAATTACTTTAAATGTATGGCGTAAATGTGGCCCTACCCCCATCATCCATGACCATTGACTACACTGACTTGGACTGATGAGAGCTGGAATCCAACATCCACTGTAGGGCCACAGATTTCTCCACCCTCAGTCTGTGCAGATTGGCAAGAGCTCTCCAACATTTTGGGCATGACTCTTCCTCAGTCCTTTCTTGAGATCCTTGGGATTGAATCTGGAGACCTTTTGCATGCACAGCCGATGCAGTAACCAATCAGTGATGGGCTTTGTGGACATCTCCGAGGCCATCACTTGAGTCGTGGGCAGGAGGAGTTGTTGAGATCATCTGCTTTGATGCCAAAAAACTTTTGACTTTTTCTCCCACTGCCCCCATGGAATTAGCTCATTTTGTCTAACAATACAGGCATCTTCCCAGTTACACGCAATCGACTCACACGCAACTGTGCAGTGCTGGGAAATCAATCAATCAATCAATCAATCAATCAGTTTAAAGCAATTCAAATCTGGAAATGGCTGGAGAGAGCTGGAAAGTCCTTGTGGCTTGAAAGGAGACCTTCCCCAGAGCACAAAGAGGCTATAAAGGCTTTTTTTTAAAAAAAGAAATTATGAGCTCCAAAATGGCGCACAGGAGCTCTTGCTGCTTCCTGCACTACCCTATTCAACAGCTGTTGGGCGAGAAGCTGTATTAGAGTGGGCTCAAGTGAGCTGTTCCCTGCCCTTTCTGGCGATCTTGAGGCAGTGGTACAGTATGGGTTGCTTTTTGTTAGGCACTGTTTCGAAGAGCTCTGAACCATTTTTGTTGTAAAAGAAGAATAAATCGCCCTAGTTCCCCACTCTGATGTGGCTCCCTATTTACGAGCATTTACATAACCCCTGCATAAGTGGGGAGTCGCTTGTGCATAATTATGTGTTGGTTTTAAAGAGCTGCTCTCTGTTGGTCCCCTCATTGATGAAAGGCTTATTGATCACAGTATGCAGGACCAGAATGGATTATATTGGATCTGGAAGGTAGTAACCTTTTGACTCTTGTCTCTTGTCTCATGTCCTGTCTTCTTCCTGATCCCACTTGATGGCATTTTCCCTCTGCTTTCAGAGTTTCTGCCTGCTGCTATCCTGACTATTAACTTGCAGACTTCCCTTTTCTTCCCTTCTCTTCTCTCTCTCTCTCCCTCTCTGTCTCCCCCCTGCCTTTGTTTGTGTTTAAAGGCTCTTTTGCTCCTCTATATTTAGAATATAGCTCCATCTGTGTATTATTTGCCAGCAAGGCTGTTAATTGTCTTGATATGGAAATGGGGCCATGGAACTAGTTTTTTGGGTTGTTGTTTTTTAGCTTAATAGGCAGTGGAGGTTGGGGAAATTCTTCGCCCCAAACCAAAGCAGGTCTGTTTTGGGTTTTTAAACAGTAGGTGAATTACAGGTGCTATGAAAAGCAGGCTGTCAATCAGGATGTTTGTGTACTGACAAGCATCTGAGATGAGCTTAGGGGCAGGGGTGAGCAGCCTTTTGTCTGTCAGGGCAGGGGGACTGAATACCAGTGTGCACAGGGCTAGAATCAAGGGTGGTGGTGGACCAAATTCAAAAATAGGTTGGACAACCCCCCTCTCTTTAAACCCCTTTTCTCTATTTCTCTTTTACCCCTTAGCACCTAAAGGAATGTGAGGGCCATAGGCAGCCCTAGGGTTACTGAAAGGGGAGTTGGGTATTGACTTCCATGCAGAAGGTCCCAGGTTCAATGCTCCAGGAAGGGCTGGGAGTTTCTCATGCCTGAAACCTTGGAGAGCTGATGCCCATAGATGGACAATACTGAGCTAGATGGACCAGTCGTGTTGCTTGGTAATAGGCAGCTTTCTTTACTCCCATGTAAGGGATGTGTAATGTTTGAAATAAAACGCAGTTAACTGGTTAAGATAAAACTACATCGGTCATAACCAGGACCCAAAACATTGGACAATATCCAACAGTGGACCCACTGAAATTGATGTATGTTGTTGTTGTTGTTTAGTCATTTAGTCATGTCCGACTCTTCATGACCCCATGGCCTCCCGCAGTTTGGTCAAACTCATGTTTGTAGCTTCGAGAACACAGTCCAACCATCTCATCCTCTGTCGCCCCCTTCTCCTAGTAATCAAGGTTGTGTCATCTGATGTATGTAGAATCATAGAATTGTAGATTTGGAAGAGACCCTGGGGGCAATCTAGTTCAACATGCTGCAGTGACTAACTTTGGTCAATTAATTTCATGGGTCTAATCTCTTAATGTGCCTAAATGGTGGTGGTTTAGAGCATTGCCTTTGGATTTGGGTTCAAATCCAGACATGGAACATATTTGGGTGACCTTGGATCTGTTGCACCCTACTCCTGTCTTCCCAGGGTTTTCAGGATAGTAATAAGAGACAGCTGTTGTGCTTGCTGCCATTCCGTGGAGGAAGAGGTTGCAGGAGTGCACATGGGATAAATAGTTTCAATAAAATTCCCATCATGGGCTAGGAAAACTAGAAGGAATCAAAGGAAACAAAAACACAAAACCCTTCTGCTACCAATTGATATCCCCTTCCTCACAGAGTGTGTGTGTTCTACCATGCACCCTGTATGTTAATGGATCTTTCCAAAGCAATATATTTTTCTTAAGGGCTTAATTTATCATTTGAAAGCTTACAAAGACATATAGAACGAGTAGTAAAGTTTGCTGGAAATGTAAAGACAAAGATGGTGAATTTTACCATATGTGGTGGACATGCAAAAAAGTTAAAAGATTTTGGGAAATGATATACAATGAATTGAAAAAGATGTTTAGGTATACTTTTCCCCAAAACCAGAAGCTTTTCTATTGGGATTAATAGGAGAGGAAATAGCAAAAAGAGATCAGAGACTATTTATGTATGCCACAACTGCGGCTAGGACTTTATTAGCCCAAAAATGGAAATTACAAGAGATACCGATGATTGAGGAGTGGCAGACGAAAATGATAGACTATGCAGACTTAGAAAAGTTGACCTGCGGGATCCGTGACCAGGGAGAGACAAAGTACTAAAGGGAATGGAGTCAATTCATTGACTATATGGAGAAGAACTGTAGAAGTTTAAAGACACTTGCAGGACTGAAATAAATCCTACGAACTGGTTTAAAATGTGGGTAAAAAGGAACTGCGAGATAAGAGTGAGCAATAAAGCCGAATGGCGGTAAGGAGGAAAGTCACAGCTCGGCAGAGTGAATTGAACTGAGATGAGGGGATATAAGAGGAATTGAAACTGTGTTTTTTGTTTATGTGTTTTTTGTTTATTTGGAAAATTGAATAAAAATCATTTGGGGGAAAAGAAAGCTTACAAAGACAAAGAAACAGTAATATGACAGTACTACCCAGAACAGAGAATGGAAGCAAAAATAGGATTTGGAAATCAGATGTACTGAAATCATGAAGTCCCAAGCAGTATGAACGAATTTACATTGTCTCGAACCTTGTTATACCAAATTGCTTATTATAGGATTCCGTTTTTCTATTAATAGGTTACAAATTGCCTGCCTTCTCTGGTTCTCACAACCTTGGTAAGCTTTATCACATAGACAGCATCCCAGATTTTAATTGCCCAGTCCTTTATGGGTGGTGTCCTAATTTTCTTCCAATTACTCCAAAGCAATATATTTTCTTTTCAAACAAGTATTGCTTTCATTTCATGGTCATTTCATTCATGGTCAGTACAAGAGGGGTTTTTGGTGCAGAGCAAGCCCACCCTCAAGAAAGCAAGGAGAGACATTGGGTCTGGGGGCTTGACAGGTCACGTACTTTCCGCTTCACAGGGCGATGTGCTTTGTCTCTCAGTTGGAGTGATGAATGGCTTGTCATCTGCAGTATTTGCATTTTTCTGAAGCTGGGGACTTGACCCACCTCTGGATCATCTGTAGGGCGGGCTGCTTAACAATCTTTTTAAAAATTACACTTTGAGCACTTTGTGGCTGCTGTGCATGAGTCCAGAGACCTCTCTGGGGATTGTGATAAATTACTTCTGCTGTGCCCCACCCCCGGACGAGGGGCCATGTCCTTGAAGTGCTGCACGGTTGCTTGGGTCTCACAACATAGGCACTGTGGTTGCAATTGCAGCATCAGTTTTGGCACTGCAGACATGTGTGGGAAAAGTGAAGCTTGGCTTCAGAGTGATCCATTGCTTCCAAGCCACCCTTAACCCACCCTTAATGAAAAGGGCGGCAGAAACTATGAAGGGGTCAGAGCACTGTTACTGCAAAGGAAGCAAATAGAATTGACACTTCTTTCCCACACTCAGCCTGTACAATTGTAAGGGACTAGAAACTTCATTTTGATTTTTAAGTGGGAGTAAAGATAATCAGAATGTGGGTGCCATCCAAGGAGCTCAGGAATGTGTGTGGATGAAAAGAATGAATGTGGATCTATTCTTGTAAGTGGCTTTAGGTACTAGGCATATGTTTATGAAGTTATGGATGCTAGGAGTTATGGATTTCCCGCTCCTACTACATAAATGCTAGAATTTGGAATTGCCCAGATTGAAGCTGATCAGCGCTTGGTTCAGGGCCAGACAGAAACAACTACAATTTCTGTTGAAGCACCAATCCCTTAAAGCTGTTTGTCTTCAGCTGGTGGGTCAAAGCCCACTGAGTTGTGACCTGAGCTAAGGTGGGTCTCAGCACAGTACAAATATAGCATTCAAGAGTAGGTCCTCAAATGTATGTATGTATTAATACTAGATCATTAGTTGAAAAGGGTGAAGTATTTGAGTAGGTGTGAGGAATCTTTGGGCCTCCAGATGTTGCTGAACTGCAACTCCCATTGTCCCTTGCCATTGGTCATGCTTGCTAAGGCTGATGGGAGTTGTAGTTCAGCAACAGAGTTTCTCCACTCCTGACATAGAGAATCCAGTACCATGAGATGCATTTGCTTTTTAAAAAGCGTAGTGAAATGCAACCTACATGAATAGCAGCAGTGTACTACTGAATTGTTGGTGGGTGGGGGGGTTAAGCAGCAGAGGCAAATAATCTCCTTTGTCCCCTGCTTATGACCTTCCCAGAGTATCTGGTTGGCCACTGTTTGGTTTGGAACCCAATTCACAAACTTTCTTGCATTCTGCTGTGCAAAAATGTGCCGGAATTCAAGCGAGCAGCTTAGTTGGAAAGATTTGTTTGTTTTAATAACTTCTAATATTGCCAACCCCCAGTTTTCAAAGGAAGCTCGAGGCTGCTAGCAAATCCAGACATCACGTAATATTAAATATATATATCTCAGCCTCCATTCCTAGTTCCATTCATAAGGCCTAAATAATGAAATACTAAAAAGCCTAAGCTGCAATAATGATGATCAAAACAGCCATAGGAAATTTAAGTGACATCAGGTTGGGACTCTCTCTTTTCCAATTGGCTTTAGATTGTTCCCCCGCAGCTTTGCCTGAAGACATTACTTGCTTCAGTGGGAATCTCTCATGCCACTATTTTGGCGTTTCTTGCCAAAATCAGAAGAGCTCAAGCAATTTGGTTTGTTTTGGTTACTGGCATCATAGAAATATAGTAGAACTGCATTCTCTCTCTTTATATAGAAAAAAACCCTGTGTTCCCATATGCGTGTGTGTGTGTGTGTGTGTGTGTACGAGCGAAGTGCTCAGCATGCTTTTAAAACTCCAAGGAAATCGTATGCTGCTCGCCTTGTTCAAATCCGAAATTGATGTTCCTGGTGCGTCGGCATGGCAGCGCCGGTGTGACTCAACCAGTGGCAGTAAGCAACCTGCTGTGTGCTCACTCAGAGCTGCATTTGGGATTTGTGTGCATGCCTGTTTTTATAGCAAGTCACATGAAGGAGCGCAGCTTCTGGCAGAGGGCTGCAAACTCCTTCCTCCATGACCCCAAGGTCATGCTTGGGAGGTTAATGGGCAGGGCTGTGAATATGTTGTGCTTTTAATTCTTTGCCTACCTACCAACATAAAAATATTAAGGTGAAAAGTGAGCTAATAAGTAGCATGGGGTGGAAAGAAGTCCTAGGGGGTTAATGGGGAGGAAGGGTTAATATGGGAGGAATGGCGGGAGTGGGTGGGTTGGTGAGTAGAGTGAGCAGAGGCACAACTGTGTGTGCATGTGTGTGTGCGTGCACACACACACACACACGTATTTGTGTGTGTGTACACACGCACATGTCACACACCTTAAGAGGTCTATGCACCTACGGTATATTATTTCCAGCTTTGTCCTGTATAATTTAAGCTGCTACCTCTCGGGAAAGAACAAGGGCAGCTCTGAGAGTATACAGAATGGGCTGTGGCTCAGTGGGAAAGCATCTCCATGACATGCAGAAGGTTCAGTCTCCAGCATCACCAGGTGGGACTGCCTGAAGCCCTGGAGAGCTGTTGCCAGTCAGTGCAGAAAATATTACGCTAGATGGGGCAGTGGCCTGACTTGGTATTAGGCAACTTCCTGTGTTCCTGGGAAGGACCATAGTACAGTACAGTGGTACCTCTACTTACGAATAACTCTACTTACGAATGTTTCTACTTACGAATTTTTAGATAGGGTTGCTTCTACTTACGATTTTTTTTCTCCCAATGCATCCCAATGGGATTCGACTTACAAATTTGTTCGACTTACAAATGTGCATTCGGAACACATTAAATTTGTAAGTAGAGGTACCACTGTAGTACCTTGGAAGTTGAACGGAATCCGTTCCAGAAGTCCGTTTGACTTCCAAAACTTTTGGAAACCAAAGCACGGCTTCTGATTGGCTGCAGGAAGCCGCGGAAGCCCCGTTGGACGTTTGGCTTCCCAAAATAGTTTGCAAACCAGAACACTCCCCGGTTTGCAGCATTCAGGAGCCAAAATGTTCGAGAACTAAGCTGTTTGCAAACCAAGGTACAACTGTATAGTGATGGAGCATCTACTTTGCAGGCAGAAGGTCCCGGCCTTTCATTAATAGGCAGAAGGTCCCAGCATCTCTAGGCAGAGCAGGAAGAGACATCCCTACCTGGGAGAAATCCGGAGGAGCTGCTGCCAGTCTGTGTAGAAACTATATACTGAGCTAGGTGGACCAGTGGTCTGATTTGGTACAAGGGAGCTTCCTTTGGCCACCATAAGTTTACCTTGACCTTCTCTTCCTCCCTCCCTCTATGGTACAATGGAAGAACTATCAAGCCTAAGATCCAGGTTCAAAGCCAGGTTCAAATTACAGCCACAAAGCTGACTCTGGGCCAGATATTTCATCACAGTTTCTCTGCCTAACTTATACCATGGAATTGTTAGGTTAGAATGAGCAATGCATCTCATGTGTGCTCCATATGAACATAAGAAGAGCCAGTGGCCCGTCTCATTCAGTTTCCTGTTCTCACAGCATCAGAGCTCCCTCCCCTCCTGCAGTTTTCAGCAACTCGCTTTCAAGCATTACTATCTCCGACTGTGGAGGCAGAGCATAGTTATCATGGCTAGTAGCCTTAACCTACACAATTTTTTCTAACTCCCTTTAAAAGCCATTCAAGGTGGTGGCCATCACTGCCTCCTGTGGGGGAGAGTTCCATAGTTTGCACTGTGTAAAGATATGCTTTCTTGTCTTCACACACACACACACACACACACACACACACGGATAAATGCCCTTTGAACAAAATTGAAAGGGTTAAAACAGAGCCTTCAAGGCAGGAAGAATGCATTTCTGGGGGAAATCAACTTACTGCAAAACTTTAGCAAAGAAACCATTGTTTCCCTTGAAGCTTTTCTTTCGTATCAAGGAGCCTCCAGCCTCCGAGCATCTTGGCTATGCTCCATTTACAATCCGCCCCCCCCCCAAATAAATCTCAATATGGCTGCCTGTTAAAAACACTTCTGCCACCCCTCAGCACTGTTTGGTCTGATGTTTGTGTGTCTCTTGCCAGGTTGTGACTCGGCTTATCCATTTACTTGGCGAGAAGATCCTTGGCAGCCTTCAGCAAGGGGGTAGGACAATGCATCCTTGGCTCCCCTTTTTCCCTTTCCCATGCATTGGGGCTTGGCAAAGTGGAGAGGAATTTGTTGTTTCCACTTCCACACTCTCCTTGGGGGGGAAGAACCAGCCAATTGGCTGTTTCTTTAAGGTGATTAAGTGGAGTGCTGCTATTGGCTGGAGAGATGATTGCACTGCTGGAACTCTCCTTACACTGTAGTTCTCGTTCTCTCTCTCTCTCTCTCTCTCTCTCTCTCTCTCTCTCTCTCTCTCTCTCTCTGTGTGTGTGTGTGTGTGTGTGTGTGTGTGTTTGAGCTTTGAACAGTCCAGCATTGACTGATCCATGCTTATTACATTTCCATCCACCCTACCCATTTTTCTGCTGTTTCTATTCTTCCTTTTTCTGTAACTGGAAACTTGGAGCAAAAATGAGCTAACCTTCTGAACAACAGACCCTAAATATGTGGCTAAGAATATTCCATTCAGGAATTTATTTCCAGGCATTGACATTGCACAATAATTGTTACAGAGGCTGGACTGGCCCACAAGCATAAATCAATCATTTTGTGTTGCCAGTCCAATTCTGTAGAACACACTTCTACCAGAGATGTGACAGGCCCCCTTGCTTTTGACACTGACATCTCTCGAAGACTTGGTTTCTGCCAACAGGCCTGAATGATTGCATGTATTTTTTAAAATAAAATTATGTTGTAGCAGTTCTGAAGTATTCCTATAAATAAATAATGGTAAATTCAGCAACCAACAGCTTGTCCCTTTCATGACACTAGGAATTAATTGCCTGATGTTTGTATTTTCTTATACACTTGTGGAAACCAATAAAATAAATAAAATAAAATAATAAAGCAGCCACCTACGGCTTCACCCTGCCCAAACAGTAGGGCCAGCCCTGGCAAGTGCATGTGTTTGTGTGTCTGGGGGTGGTGTTGATAATGTGGAGCTTTCTGAAATGGCTGTTCTTCACAGCGGGTCACCCACTTGGACTGCATGCCTCTGGGAGCAAATGGGATGCCAACAACCCTGCTAGTAACCTCTCCACGGTCGCCATCATGCCTGTGTCAGAAGATGTGCCTCTATCCACCTTCACCCTGGAGCTCAAGCACGCCCTCTGCGCTATCGGTAAGTGCTCCCAGCAGGTGATGTTGGCCCCATGTTTTGGATCTCTTTTCTGCATTAAATGGTTGGGAGGAAGGGGCAGGCGAGCATTGAAAGGCTGTATTTGTTTATTTATTTGATTTAAAAACCTTTGTATATGACTTAACTCCAAATAAAACCTCTAAGCAGTTTGCAAAACACACACACATAGAATATACATTAAAACTATCAATGAAAGCCAAAGTTAAATTATCAGATTAAAAGAAATGTTGGCATTTGCATGTCTGGGTAGGATTGGCTAAACAAAGACTGTTTTAAGCAGGTGATGAAAGTAGTACAGTGAAAGTACTTGCCTGTTATATTGATAGGCAGGGAGTTCCGGAGTGCTGCCATGCTGAAAGTTCTCTTACTTACCAGCACAGAATAAATATTTTGTGTTAACCAGAGTTACATTCTGTTGCATCCAATGTACATCCTACTCGGAGGAGGCCCATTTGAAACTGATGGGTGTGACTAACATTAATTTCATTGGGGCTACCCTGAGTAGAGCTTAGTTGGATACATCCCAAAATATTTGACAGGGGGTCTCATATTCTGGCTTCTAAGACCCAAGGGTGAATTGGATACTGTGTGTGTGTGTCTAACTTGAACTTTTCTCTCTTCCCATCATTTTCCTCTCCATATTCAATCCCTTTCTATCCCTTGATCTGGGTTGGGCAGCCCCCAAGTTGTGGAACTCCCTTCCCACAGAGTTGCATCTGGCACCTTCATTATACATCTTCCGGCAAATGCTGAAGTTGTGCTTCTTTACCTTGCTTGGCCTATAACACTTTTTAAAGGACTCACTTTATTTCTGTGATTGTAAGTTGCTGTGAACTATTTTTAATTCTGCATTTTAATTGTTGTGACCCACCCTGTGAACTGAGGGTGAAGGGCAGGTAATAAATTATTGAAGGAGGGGAACGTTAGATGGACAAAGGCTGGGCTGATATATTTAGCCACATTCAAATCCCAACTCAAAGACTCCAGCCTTTCTCCTTTATCTTATTCACCCACTCCGTTTCGTCCAATTTCTGGCTTTCTGACGGCACTGTCTCGTTTCTGCTTTTCCCACAAAAGAGCCATAGCTCCTGTCCTGCAGACCTTCTACCCGTCGTTTTTTTCAAAAGGCTGAAAGGCTGCTTTGTTTAGTGAAGCCATGCAGGGGTTCCACCCACCCACACCTTTTGAGTGTTGTCTGGTAGGCAGCACAGTGCCATTCTCGTGCAGAGAGTGGCTTTGTCATCAGCACTGTTTGCGTGGATGGATGACGTCTTTTTTTGTGAGGGGGTTGCAGCTGGTATAGCACCGGGGGAATGTGCTCCCGTGGCGAGGACCCCATAAGGAGTCTTGCCATGGCATTCTGCTCCCGCTGGAGTTTCTGGGTTAGTTTCAAGGGCAGCCCCACATAGAGTGAGTTACAATAATCAAGCCTGGAGGTGACCATCGTATGGATCACAGTGGCGAGGTTGTGGCGCGAGAGGTAAGGGACCAACTGCTTACCTTGGTGGAGATGGAAAAAAATGCCGTCTTTGTTATAGCTGTAACCTGCGCCTCCATAGAAAGGGAGGCGTCAAAGATTACACCCAAACTCCTGATGGAAGGCGCCGAAGGATTTAACTTCAACCGGCTCCCACGTAACCATCCAGCCAGTTGAAATAGCTTCCTTTTCAGCCCATTTCCTCTGGAAGACCTATTATTATTATGGGAGACTCTCACAAACCACAAAATGGAGAGTTGGGGGGGGGGCGTGTGTCACGTGTTTGTGGTGAGAGGTGTTTGAGAGTTTACCTGCTTTAACAAATCTTATGAGAATGTGGAGGGGAATATAAATTTAAAATGCAGCACATAGTTAAATTATGGGACTCACTTCCACAGGGGGCAGTGATGGCTTACCAACTTTAAAAGAAGATTAGACAAATACATGGAGGATAAGGCTATCAATGGCTGCTAGCCACAGTGACTATGCTATTCTTATGTTCTTAAAAGAGGGTAATGGTCAAAACACCTAAGAAATAATCTTCCCTGGAGCAGTTAACTTCACATACCCTGTATCTCCTTTTTCAGAAATCGGTGTGGGGTCCTAAATTCTGAGTCAGGTTGCAGACCTGGGTTTCCTTCTAACGAAGCCCCGGAACAGCAGCCAAAGCCGCCTCTGCACTGCAATGAGGATGCAGTTGAGTGTATGAGAGGCACATGCACCACTTTGCTTCAAGCATCAGGATATGTGACTCATCCCAGTGCAGGCTCGAGAAGTGTGTTTGTGTGTGATAGAGGCAAGGAAGGTTGTTAACTGGGAAAGGATGATTTCTGTGTCCTCTAGATGCTGTTAGGGGAAGAGTTGTCTGCTGCGTGTTGTCGAAGCTGCTTGGTGTCAATGGCCAAGACAGATTCCCGTCTTTCTCTTTTTGCTGATTAAGAGCTTAGTGACTAAAACAGCCAAATGGATGCTATGAAATGGGTAGAGGAGGTGCCTGTCCTGTTGTGTGTGTATGGTTGGTTTTTAAAAAAAGAATATAGGTAAAGGTAAAGGGACCCCTGACCATTAAGTCCAGTCGTGGACGACTCTCATCTCGCTTTACTGGCCGAGGGAGCCGGTGTTTGTCCTCAGACAGCATGACTAAGCTGTTTCTGGAGAACCAGAGCAGCGCATGGAAACGGCATTTACCTTCCCGCCAGAGCGGTACCTATTTATCTACCTGCACTTGACGTGCTTTTCAAACTGCTAGGTTGGCAAGAGCAGGGACCGAGCAACGGGAGCTCACCCCGTCGCGGGGATTCGAACCACTGACCTTCTGATCGGCAAGCCCTAGGCTCTGTGGTTTAGACCCCAGCGCCACCCGCACCCCAAAAGAATATAACTTCGCTGCAAAAAAGGCTGGTGCTTAGTATCTTTTTGGGAGTGCTATTGCTTTCCTAATCTGCTGCTGAGAGCCATTCTGGGTTCACAGAATGTGTAAGAGGAAAGTGACATCATTTCATGCCATTCTGTTAATGTGTGGGATTCAGTACTGTAACAAAGGTGATCCTGTTGCTTGCCCATGCCTGCCTTGCAGCAAATCTGCCCCAGGAAATTCCTGTCTGTGATGGGTCTTGTGGAAAGTGCACCAGATTGGTGAAAATGAGCTGAAAAGTTGCAGTGCCACCAAATCTAAAAGCAGTAGCAATAGCATAGAAAAAGAGGAAGCATGAGAAGAAGGGTGGTGAAGAGGAGTAGACCAGGCATCTGGTAGTGTGAAGGCAGCAAAAGTGTGGTGTTTTGATGGTTGTTGATTTATAAATCACTTTCTCAAAACAATTTACACATGAGGTAATTAAAAACAGTTAAAAAAAAGCAAATACAAATTCAGCAATACATTTGAGATGAGACTAAAAACCTAACAAGTGGGACAGTTGTAGCAAAGACCCATTTATACAGCTGGGAATGCCCTGTTAGGACAAAAAACATACTCTGTTGTTTCCAGAAAGTGCGGGTAGTGGGCACCTGTTGTTTCATGAGAGAAATGCTGTTCCAGAAAATAGGGGCAGCTACAATGAAAGCCTCACTGGCTTCTAAGATCTTTGGAACTTGAAGGAGAAATTCTCCCACAAATATATTTTGCATCACACATACACCCCAATGCAAACATTTACCTACTCATTTGTGGCTAGGGTGTCAGACTAGGACCTGGGAAACCAGAGTTTCAAATCCCTACTCAGCTATGAAGCCTGCTGGGTGTGTCCGTAGGGGCCAGTCACTGCCTCTCATCCTAACCTCCCTCACAGGGTTGTTGTATGTGGATTAAATGAGGAAGGGGAGAACCATGTACCTCTAGCTCCTTAGAGAAAAAGGGGTGGGATATCAGTGCAATAATTAAAGTCTCCCTTTCCTGCTTGTGTTCCTCGGCAACTGGTATTCAGGGGAATGGTGGTAGATCTTTCCTGTTTTGATGTGGTGACACATGAGCATCAGAAACAAGTTTTCAAAAGAACACTGCTGCACTATGGCCAGGAGACCATCACTTTCATGGCCTCATGTGCCCTCCTCTTCCCCCTGCCGTCCACATCCCATACGCATGGTGATCATTCAGGCGCTGAGCAACTTCTTCCTCTAATTCGTAGCTGGGCTGGCCTTTCATTAATAGGAAAATGAGTTATTTTGCTCTGTGCTGTGATTCTGGCAGGGTTTATATTTCATACTTTCCTCAGCGCGAGCACTTCTGTCAATACCACCCGTGACCTTTCTCTTTCTGGCATGACATTAATCCCTTGCTTTGTCTCTCTCTCTCTTTCCCTCCCTCACTTCTCACCCCCACCCTCCCATCTGATGTGCCTTACAGCCGCAGTTACTCTGGCGGGGAGAGCTTTGGTTCTTTGTTGACATTTATAGCAGCAAATAAAAATAGGGCCGAAAGGCAGCTGCAGCAAGCAAAGCGGCTTTGGGCAGGAGGTGAAGTTGTTTTTTTCAGAAGCAGGGTTCAGGGCCTCTGTGGAGTGTTCAGAAGGGTAAAAAAATATATCCAGAGGCCTGTGTCTACAGAGTCAGTGAGCTGAACAAAGCTACAAGATAAAGAGCTGTGTGTGTAGCTTTGCTTCTTTGTGACTGATTTTCAGGTTTACTAGCTATGAGGGTGTTATAAGGGGCAGGGTAAGAGGAATTTGCCCCCATGCATTACGAGACTACCAATGTACAGAGAGGGGACAGTTTAGCCAGAGAGAAGCCATTTTCTTGACTTCATGGTTCAAAAGTCAAGAGAAGCCTATTCTGCAGTATCAAGGTAAATTAATCCCCTGCTGACCCAGACAGTTCCTCCAGACCTCTTGGAAAACACACGCACCCTTTTACATAAGCCATCGCTAAATCCTGTCTCACACCCACATGGAAACTTGCATAATCGCACCTCCAGCCAGATAACCAAAAACGATCACCCATTCTCGGAACTTCCACCCTCCCAAATCCCCGCCTGAGGTGCCCTCCCTTGTACTTTTCATGACCCAGATTCAGCTGAACCATGGACCTTTTTAAGATATATATATTTATCCCTAATAAACTATTCCGTTGTTCCTTTAGTAATGTTATGGTGTCCTCTATCATGTTACCCGATGCATCTCCCTATTCTCTACTCTGTATGAAACTGTATCTATTTACGAAACCGCAATAATATAACCTTGCACTGATACCTTGAACCTTTCTATCAAATTGTACCTGTTTAAAAAATCCTGCCATCCTGAAGAATTAATTGTTTGACTCTACTATTTGCAAAGGTTTCCACTTATGCACCCTTCTAAGCTTTTAGTTCGTTGTCCTTGATAAAATGTTATAAGCTGTCAAACATCGCTCTGAACTGTGAACGTTTTACCGCTGTTAGAATTGTATCCTCTCTGTGTATTATTAGTTACTGTATAATATCTTCTTCTTCTTTAACTTTAAGTGTAGTCTTTTCTCTCTATTGCAAACGTTGAATATTTGTATAAACTTTGTTGCAAGTTAATAGGCACCTCTGTGGCACAACATATTTTACGGACTGTTTCCACTGTTTCTTGATACCACACTGCCACCTAGCCAGTCTAAAAGAGCACGACTCAAATACACACTTTCAGTGAGAACAACAATTTTATTTGATAAACAGGTGTTATCAACAATCTTCCCACATCCGCAGAGTCTTCCTGTCAAACAATAAGGAGACATGCATAATCATTACCTGGACTATCACCATGATATCTTACATCAAGAATTCCATCAACCCCTTTGTCCTCTCGCGATTACCCCCTCCCAGAACCCATTTCCCCACCTTTTATGCAATTCTGTACTATTGGAAATGAAACCTATAAATTTGTGAAGCTTCCTTTGTTCGGGGTCCCTTCACTTCAACTTGCTTGTGTGGACGGATCGCTATTGCAATAGCTTTATTATTTAATTAATAAAGTACCTTGCTTCGTACGTCCTGGTTTGGCCTCTGTTATTTGGTAGGCAGGAGACGCTCAACCTTCGTCTGCCTGCCAGGATACCTGGACTCTTCCTGGGTCAAGGATCCACTTAATTCTAGGACCGTGTAGCTCTGCAAATTTTTACAACAGTTTGGCGACCACTTCGGGGACCCAGTTTTGCCTTGAGCTCCGGGTTCACTGAGGAAGGGGAGCCCAGCGCGCCCTTGCCTCTTTTGCAGGGGGGTAAACCAACCTCAGGACCCGAGGCGCTTGGTAGTAATTGAGAGTCCAAGCGGGACCCCCAGGACGAAGCAACGTTTAAAGGGACAAGGCTGTTTTTTCTTCAGGAACCAGTGGGAAGCTGGAGACAACGGGATTCGACTGAAAGGATCGGTCGTGAGTATTAAAAGGGGACACGCGGTGGGCTGATTACTGCAGCAACTAAAATTCTAAAACTTCACTCTTCACTGTTCTCTCCTTTTCTGTTTCTTATCTTGGGCTCTAGTTGCAGCTAAGCTGTAAAGGCATAAGGGATAAAGAAGAATTAGAGCCTTTGGGATCCGTCCTTTCGTTAAACGAAATACCCAGAAGGACGGACCCAGCTCGCTCCTGCCAATCTGCGCAGGAGTTCTGAGCAATCTACCCAACCTTTTTTCCGTATTCCTCTGCTCTTAATCTTCGGGTGAAGCCGCCCCTAGACACCCCCGATCCCCACCGGGAAGTGACGGGGTTGTTCTAGATCGCAAGGTCACCCGTTCTTTTCAAAAAACCTTCCTTCCAAGGCTAACCACCCGGCATTGCGTGGGCAAGCGTCCAGGGCAGGTAGTCTTTCTATTAGATTGTAAGAGGCAGGAAAGTTGCTGCAGGACCCTAGGCAATTGATGACCAGAAGGGGGTCCTTAGGTATCTAGCTGCACCAGGCCGCCTAGTAGTTAGTGCACGCGAACGGCAGGCAGGAACACCACAAGGACGTGGGGGTGAGTCATAGACTCGGGAAGTTAAGAGTGTCCAGGAACAGGGTCGGGGACCCAGAACTGCAGTATAAAGAGCCAGAATAAACATGGGTGCGCATAATTCAAAGGAATTCCTGTCCCAGACTCCCAGCCGTGGCAAAGCTCAATGGAAGCTTCGCCAAAGTGGGGACTCTGAGGATGAAAGCCCATTACAATTCATATTCGAACATTGGCATGAATTACCTGGGGTGGAAAAACTTGACAAAAATCGGCTAAAAAGACTCTGTCAGAAAGACTGGATCCGCGTCACTGCGGACCATCCAGAGGGGGAAAAATGGATCCCGAGAGGTTCCCTTAATGCCCAGCGAATCTCTGCACTAAGAATAACACTGGAAGACCAATACCCCTTGCAAATTCGATACCTAAACTTATTTGAAAAGGCAAAAATCCTTCTTAAAAAGACTGAAGGTCCGACTGCCCCACAAATGCCAGTGATAATGGAAAGAAACCCGAGGCCCCCACCTTATCAGGAAACAATAATAGAGGAACCGGTAGACCAGCTCTGCAGCCCTGCCGAAGCCTCGGCACCGCCACCTCGAAATCCAAATGAACGTCGGGGGGCGGAGGTCCAAAACCCCTTAAATGCAGCGGAGGGCAGGTCTGCGACCCCCGCCATGCCTAACCTAAGTCCAGCACCCCACGAGGACCTTGAAGTTCAAAGCCCTGCTGAAATGCCACCCCAGCTCAGTCCCGTCGCTAATAGGACTCGCAGTCACGATCCTGAAATTAATCTAGTAAAACAACTAGTAACAGTATTGGCAGAGTTAAAAGGACCGTCCGCCGAAATAAAGGACCCCGCAGAGAAGGAACCAGAGACAGCCGAAAAGGCCCCGGGACAATATCCTCTAAGATCAGTCCCAGTTTCAGATGGGACAAGCTTTGTCTACTCCCATATTCCCTTCCTAACTTCGGACTTATTGAATTGGGCTCAGCAAATGTCAACCTTGAAAGATAATCCTGACATGTGCTATCGTAAAATCGCCATTATTTTCTCTACTCATAACCCCTCCTGGGCGGATGTGCATATGCTCTTAAATGGCCTCTTTAATGAACCTGAAAGGGAGGAAATATTGGAAAAAGCAACAGAAGCACTAAAATTGCCCGATGTCCAGCTCAACAAACCTGTAGGGATTGAGCCACTCACTGCAGCCCAACTTAGAACCGAACCAGAATGGGACTATAACACCTCCTCCGGGATTTGGTATCTGAAGGCGTTTCGCAAAGCCATTTTACATGGGATAAGGCTTGCAGGAAAAAAATCAACAAATTGGACTAAAATCAGGGAGGTCACCCAGGAACCTGATGAAACTCCCACCGCTTTCTATACCAGGCTAATAACCGCTTTCCGGACATGGGGGGGAATAGATCCCGATACCCCAGATAACCAAGTAGTGGTAAAAAGCTTCTTTAAAGATCAAGCTTGCCCGGACATCAGAAAATTCCTCTCCCTCCAAGTAGCCTATGAAGGGAAACCCATGAGTGAGATCCTCGGGCTTGCGAAAACCATTTATGATGGAAGGGATGAGAAAAAGAAAAAGGAGGCAAGGAAGGAAAAGGAGGATGATGCTAGAGTCCTCGCCTTGGCTTTGAGTGCAGCCAGTACCGCATATAACCCCCAACCTAGTTACCCCTTCAGAAATTCAAAGGCTCCCACACAACCTAGAGGGATGAACGCACATGCAAATCGACAAGCCTCTCCTTACCAAAGGGCTAACAATGTCCAGCATCGAGAGACCACCTCTCAATGCTTTTTCTGCAATCAAATAGGGCATTTCAAGCGAAATTGTCCATTATTCTTAAATACCGTGGCACCAAAACCAGCTCTAGGGATGGGATCCAATGCAGCACAAAACCCTAACCCGATAGCGCCAAACCCTTTCCAGAATCAGCGCCCATTCCAACTACCGCTGGAATTTAACCAGGAGCAAATGCAACCCACTCTTAATTCAGAGACTAACCAATGACAATTAAACGGGGATCCTTTGAACCTTGCCCTGGTATGCCCGACAATTGCATTATCAGCCCATGACCCCATATGCACAATCACCATAGATGGCCATGAGTATCAGTGTTTACTAGATACTGGGGCAACTTTCTCAACTTTAAACGACAGTCATCTGAGGTCCAGTCAGCAAAAACAACGTATAATGGGCATTGATGGGATCCCCAGGACATGCGCTCTTTCAGAGCCAGCGAAAGTAACGATAGGGCCCCTGACTGCTGAGCACTCATTTCTACTGACCCCGAGCCCTGTCAACCTACTAGGGCGAGACCTACTATGTAAATTACAGGCAACTATAACTTGCAGCACTGAGGGTATCTACCTCCACATGCCAGAAGAGGCGGCAGTCTCCTTTCAAGGCATTTTAAAGGAAGAAAACCTGACTGATTTAGAAATACCAACCCCTCTGATTGACAAGGTACCAGTTCACCTATGGGGAAATACTAATACCTCTGTGGGACTCTTAAAATCGGCAGATCCCGTTGTTATTAAATACCGCACCGATGTCCCATACCCCTCCATCAAACAGTACCCCTTGCCGCAGGAGGCAATAGAAGGATTGAGGCCAATGATACAGGATTTTATGGATCAAGGCATCCTTGTTCCCTGCGTCAGCCCATGCAATAGTCCACTCCTGCCGGTACACAAGCCATCACCCCCGGGTGCCCCAGTTAAATACAGGCTTGTCCAAGACCTCAGAATTATCAACAACTTTGTGATACCCCGCCACGCCATCACCGCCAACCCTAATACAATTTTGACCGGAATCCCACCAGATAGTACATATTTCAGTGTCATTGATTTATGCTCCGCCTTCTTTTCCATAAGAGTGCATGAGAAAAGCCAATTTCTGTTCGCCTTTACGTGGGAAAAAGGACAGCTGACTTGGACTAGACTCCCACAGGGATATGTAGAGAGCCCAACAATTTTTGCTTGTGCATTGCATAGGGACCTACAAGACCTCTCCTTTCCTGCTGGCTCCTCCCTTTTAATATATGTAGATGACTTGATAATTTGCTCCACCTCCGCAACTAATTGCCACATGGACACCGTCCATCTACTAACCGCCCTTGCCGACAAGGGCCACAAGGTCTCACCAAAAAAACTACAATATTGCCAAACTGAAGTAAAATACTTGGGCCACATAATTGGCCACGGAACAAGAGCTTTGACAACTGAAAGAGTAGATGCTATAGCTAAGGTTCCCCTGCCAAAGACCAAGAAACAGCTCCGCGGGTTTCTAGGAATGAGCGGATTTTGCAGGTCATGGATCCCAGGGTATGGAGAATTAACCAAACCCCTTGTAAAGATGACTAATAAGGACGAACCAGAACCCCTTGAATGGTCCAAAGAAAGCCTACAAAATTTTGAAACTATCAAAAGGGAACTGAGGTCCGCTCCAGCCTTAGGATTGCCAGACTACCGTCTCCCCTTTTCGCTGTTCGTGCATGAACAGAAAGGGGTAGCCTCCGGAGTTCTGACACAAACCTTCAGAGGCCAGGAACGTCCTGTCGCCTACTACAGTATTCAATTAGACCCGGTAGCTAAGGGGACTGTAGGTTGCCTCAGGGCGATTGCTGCCGCTGCGGAATTAGTGGACAGAGCTCTAGAAATCGTTCAAAATCAAGAACTAATCCTAAATGTACCACATGCTGTAGCCACCTTGTTAAACTTACGAAACTGTCAACATTTTAGTAACGAACGACTAAATCAGTACGAAGCTGCCCTGCTCACACCATCCAACGTGCGCATTAAAAGAGTCAATACCCTAAATCCAGCCACCCTACTGCCTCTGCCCGACGACGGGACCCCCCATCACGATTGCACCTTAGCAGTCCGCTTGGCCGAAAGGCCACGGGAAGATTTAGACCACCTTCCCTTGGAAAACCCAGATATCTCAATCTTTACAGATGGAAGTTCCAAGGTCGTGGCTGGAACAAGACAAACTGGGTACGCTGTGGTAACACACGACACCATCCTAGAAGCTGCACCTATAAACCCGCGCTACAGTGCGCAGGCAGCTGAGCTTATTGCCCTTATCAGAGCTTGCGAATTGAGTGAAGGCAAGCGCGTAAATATCTATACTGATTCCAAATATTGTTTCGGACTGGTACACGCTACGGGTACCCTCTGGAAACAGAGGGGATTCCTAACAGCTGCAGGAACACAAATCTCTCACGCACCGCTAGTGAAAAGACTAATGGACTCCATACATTTCCCGAAGGCCATCTCAGTAATACACTGCAAAGCACACACAAATGGCACGGACTTTGTCTCCTTAGGGAATAGTATTGTGGACGCCGCTGCCCAGAAGGCAGCGGCCATGAGAGGGGAAATGTATGAAAATGAATTTCAAGCCATCTTAGTTCCAGCCGATGTAGACTTCAATCGAATGTATCACACCGCTAGTGTAGAAGAAATAAGCTCATGGCAACAACTGGGGGCACACCAAAGGGACAATGCGTGGGTTTTGCCGGACGGACGTCTAGCAATGCCTAAAGCCTGGGTACCCCGCCACCTCCGGGTTTTACACAATTTCACACACTGGGGAGCAAACCGCCTAGCAGACAGCATCCTTAGGCATTGGTATGCCCCAGGTGCACACCAATTTGCGAAGGCAGTATCCAAAAATTGCACCATCTGCGCCGGATTCAACCCAAAACAAGAACCACGCAAACCACCAGGGTCTAGACCTTGGGCATATATACCCTTTGAAAGCCTACAACTAGATTTTGCAGAACTCCCGAACTGTATGGGGTTTAAACAATTACTTGTCATAACAGACCGACTTTCAGGTTGGCCAGAAGCTTTTCCATGCAAACGAGCAAATGCTCAAACCGTTGCCAAAATCCTCATGCAGGAAATAATTCCCAGATACGGAGTTCCACGTCGATTAGACTCTGACCGTGGGACACATTTCGCTGCAGAGGTAGTTCAGTCTGTCACCAAGGCATTTGGAATTAAATGGGAACTCCACACCCCGTACCATCCGGCCTCTTCAGGTCAGACGGAGCGGATGAATGGACTTATAAAAACCCAATTGGGAAAAATCTGTAAGGCTACCGGGCTAAAATGGATAAATGCTCTTCCGTTAGTCCTACATAATATTCGTAGCCAGCCGAGAGGACTCTTGAAACTATCTCCCTATGAACTCCTGTTCGCCAGACCCTCCCCGACTCATACCACCCAACTCCCCGTCTCTGAGCTAGAGACTGGGGAAAACGAACTGACTGTATATGTTACACAATTACAACGACAACTAAAGAAACTACACCATTATGCAGCGACCTGTCAGAATGTTCCCCTTGATGTCGATGCTCACTCCTTCACGCCTGGACAGTGGATTTGGGTTAAAACTTACAGGCGAGCCACCTTACAACCCCAGTGGGAAGGACCCTACCAGATTCTCCTGACGACCCCAACTGCAATCAAGGTCTCTGAACGTTCTGCCTGGATTCATCACACCTTCTGTAAGTCCGCACCAAACCCCAACGACCTGGGTGACGTTGCAAGGACCTCCCCATCTTCCATCAACTCCACCGAAGACACCGTCCCACTCGACAATCCCGCGCCAGCCATCGAATCCCCCCAAGACCCTCCCGAGGAACCCACCTCGATCTCAATAACGGCCAAGGAAGGTGACCAAGGAGACCTGGAGAAGTGGATGTCAAAGATCCTTGTAGTACCTGAACCAGACGACCCAGATCATCCACCCATACGAATGCAGTTCCGGAAACAGAAATGCCACGACACCGGGAGCGGGACCTGAAACCCCAGTTTTTGTTTTACCTTCCCTTTCTCATACCACCTTCCCAAAACCCAACCCAGTTTTCCCACCCTCCTCCCTTATCTTTCTCAAACCCAAAAACCACCACCCCCTCCCTTCCCTAACTGTATCGTGTCTGTCGAGTTTCTTTCTTTATTTTTATACAGATTTTCGCCTCTGCCAACCCGTGAGATGGACCGGACCCTGCTCCTGGGATACTGTCTCGCCTTCATCACCTACGTCGCAGCCCAGCAGCTCAATTGTGGAGAAAATCCTTCTGAGTTCTTCTTCCTGGATCATCGGACCGTCGACTCCTCTGACCCTACTTCCTTGAACAACCTTGGAGACTTCAAATTCTGCCTTCCCGGAACTAAGAGGTGGCTACCACATGCCTTTCGACCCCAACTGCGAGGCACCCAAACCTGGGAATTACTTATAAGGTCTGCCTCCTTCTCTATATTGGGACGTGCTTTCTTTACCCTTGACCATTCCTGGAACCGGTTAACTTGCCACAATGGAACTTCTCATCAGACCCAATGGGGCACCACTATTAAGACTTTTGACCCTGCAGAACAAGGACAAGGACTTTGGGGGGAATACACGGACTCTATGCATTATGACTTTTGGACTTATGGATTCATGTGTACCAATCCATCCACTGCTACGACCATTCAAGGTATCTGCGTTCGAAAATTTTGTTGTATATGGGACATAGGGACGGCATCAACCTGGGAAGGAAATAGGTATGTCGAGGGATGGTTACACTCAGTTGGAGGTGGGGCTAGTACGGAATGGGACCATGTAGGACCCCAGAGATGCGGGGGAGTCTCAACTGACCTACACTTACTCCACCGACAGGACCCTTTACAGCCCCTCGGCACTGCCCCTAGAAACGTCAACCTTACAGGACTTCCCTTGCCCCCGCGCATTTCCGATATCTCTGCATGGCAAAGTAATACGTACGTCCAGCTCCTTCAGCGGGCCGCCCATGCCACGAATTTAACTGACTGCTGGATCTGCACCCATATCCCATCCCACATAGAGCAGGGAGTGCCTTTCGTTGCAAACCCCCTCACCCTCCAACAGTATAAGAGTACCTACCTCCTGAACCGGAACCTTACTTTCTTAAAGCCCACTTCACAGTATATATACCTGAGTGGTGAGTCCCAAGGACCCATTTGTAGAGAATTTACAGGAACTGGAAGCCATGTGGGTTCTAGCAAATGCCCCGTTACGATCTTAATAAACCCCGGAGAGGACCTCACCTTAGTCAGGAATCACACGCATTCCCGTTCTTACCCTGATCTCAAGTCTGCCCTGACAGCCGTCTTGTTCCCGTTCATTCAAGAATCACCCATTGACGGTCTCATAGAAGCCTTTAGCACCGGACGAATTGGGAAACCCCTCAGCGGGCTATTCTGGCTCTGTTCCTCCCGAGGTTATACGTGGGTCAGTATTCACATGAGAGGATCCTGCTTCCTCGGCCACATACACCCAGGGTTCCGGGTAACCCAGGACTTACCTACCGGCCGCTTGAGAAACAGGAGGTCCCCGACTACCCCGTTAAAACCTAAGGCAAAGGCAGAGACCTGGCTCCGCGCAGTGTTCCCAGCCTATGGGGCTTTCTCGAACCATATGGACATCTTAAAACTAACGGATATTTTGTTGCGGTTCATCAATGAATCTGAGGCCGCCACGCTAGCAGTGTTAACAGAACTCACTCAGGTCCGATCCCTCTCTATTCAGAACCGCTTGGCTCTTGATCTCCTCCTGTCAGCGCAGGGCGGGACCTGTAAGCTCATCGGGGCGGAGTGCTGTATGTATGTATCCGATCAGACCCTGAATATAACAGCACACCTCCGAGCCATCGATTCCCTAACAAAAGATCTCCACGAGGTGCAGAATGAAGGGGTCTCAGACTGGGATATCTGGTCGTGGCTTCCCAATGCCTCCTGGCTCAGGGAAATCGTGAAAGGCACCCTTTTTCTAGCTCTATCTTTGATCCTCCTCCTTACCTCCCTTTGCTGTTGCCTCCAATGTTTCCCGGCTATGTTAACTCCCCACAGACAAAAGCCCTCCCCAACCTCCTTTCAAGCTCCGTTATGTCCTTCCCCTGAGTTCCCCGAGATAGTACCGATGTTCCACCTTGGGAGTGGGGAGTACATTACCCCGGTGTGCGGAAATAATTTTTAATTACTTAAAAATTAATCCGCAGAGAGGGGAAATGTTATAAGGGGCAGGGTAAGAGGAATTTGCCCCCATGCATTACGAGACTACCAATGTACAGAGAGGGGACAGTTTAGCCAGAGAGAAGCCATTTTCTTGACTTCATGGTTCAAAAGTCAAGAGAAGCCTATTCTGCAGTATCAAGGTAAATTAATCCCCTGCTGACCCAGACAGTTCCTCCAGACCTCTTGGAAAACACACGCACCCTTTTACATAAGCCATCGCTAAATCCTGTCTCACACCCACATGGAAACTTGCATAATCGCACCTCCAGCCAGATAACCAAAAACGATCACCCATTCTCGGAACTTCCACCCTCCCAAATCCCCGCCTGAGGTGCCCTCCCTTGTACTTTTCATGACCCAGATTCAGCTGAACCATGGACCTTTTTAAGATATATATATTTATCCCTAATAAACTATTCCGTTGTTCCTTTAGTAATGTTATGGTGTCCTCTATCATGTTACCCGATGCATCTCCCTATTCTCTACTCTGTATGAAACTGTATCTATTTACGAAACCGCAATAATATAACCTTGCACTGATACCTTGAACCTTTCTATCAAATTGTACCTGTTTAAAAAATCCTGCCATCCTGAAGAATTAATTGTTTGACTCTACTATTTGCAAAGGTTTCCACTTATGCACCCTTCTAAGCTTTTAGTTCGTTGTCCTTGATAAAATGTTATAAGCTGTCAAACATCGCTCTGAACTGTGAACGTTTTACCGCTGTTAGAATTGTATCCTCTCTGTGTATTATTAGTTACTGTATAATATCTTCTTCTTCTTTAACTTTAAGTGTAGTCTTTTCTCTCTATTGCAAACGTTGAATATTTGTATAAACTTTGTTGCAAGTTAATAGGCACCTCTGTGGCACAACATATTTTACGGACTGTTTCCACTGTTTCTTGATACCACACTGCCACCTAGCCAGTCTAAAAGAGCACGACTCAAATACACACTTTCAGTGAGAACAACAATTTTATTTGATAAACAGGTGTTATCAACAATCTTCCCACATCCGCAGAGTCTTCCTGTCAAACAATAAGGAGACATGCATAATCATTACCTGGACTATCACCATGATATCTTACATCAAGAATTCCATCAACCCCTTTGTCCTCTCGCGATTACCCCCTCCCAGAACCCATTTCCCCACCTTTTATGCAATTCTGTACTATTGGAAATGAAACCTATAAATTTGTGAAGCTTCCTTTGTTCGGGGTCCCTTCACTTCAACTTGCTTGTGTGGACGGATCGCTATTGCAATAGCTTTATTATTTAATTAATAAAGTACCTTGCTTCGTACGTCCTGGTTTGGCCTCTGTTATTTGGTAGGCAGGAGACGCTCAACCTTCGTCTGCCTGCCAGGATACCTGGACTCTTCCTGGGTCAAGGATCCACTTAATTCTAGGACCGTGTAGCTCTGCAAATTTTTACAACAAGGGTAAATGCTTGCAAATGGACGCACCCATGGCGAGTTAGGAGCCTTCTCCAGGCAACCAGTCAGAGGAGCATATATTAACTGGAAGGGAACTGTATGCTTGTCCCAGGGGCGGCCCATCCTGTTTTACCACATGAGGCAAACCAGGAATGTGTCGCCCCTTGCCCCCCCCCCCCGGCTGCTGTTTCCCTTCTGCCTCACCACTTCTGCTGCTGCCAGAATGTCCCTTGCTCCCCCAAATTCCTCAAGGCCTTGTTGCTCACCTTTTCTGCCACTGGGGCATGGAAGATGAGCAGTAACACCACCCACCAGAAATGGGATGAGAGCTCAGTACTGCTAGTATTTGCCCTGGTACGCAGAATCCAGAAACTGTCAGTAAAGGGGGTGAATCAGAATGCGTGGTCCAAAGAAGCTAGAAAATCTCCTCTGCTGAGGCCCTCCAGGACGGTCCTGAGAGCCTCTGTGTGGAAGCACCACTTTCTGAAAAACCACCCACTTCAGTCCAAAGTGGTACACCAGTCTCTTGATTTAGGGGAGCAACTGATGAGCAGTCAGTCAGTCAGTTTTATTGCACATAGCCAAAGGCTGCCGCAATGTACACAGAATCATTCAACAATTAAAAGGAAATAGGCTGGGTTAATACAAAAATTTAAAACATTTATATTATTGAAACATTACCTAATCTAAACACAGCTATAAAAGTATCTTAATATACAGGTTAAGATATTAAACAATAAAATTTATAGGCTAAAATCACTACATGGCCACTAATATATTAAAAACAATGTTAATTAATACAGTGTACAATTATATTCGGAGTTTGGTAATAAAGATAGAATATAACTTGGTGTAAAGGTAAAGGTAAAGGGACCCCTGACCATTAGGTCCAGTCGTGACCGACTCTGGGGTTGCGGCACTCATCTCGCGTTACTGGCCGAGGGAGCTGGCGTTCAGCTTCCAGGTCATGTGGCCAGCATGACTAAGCCGCTTCTGGCAAACCAGAGCAGCACACGGAAATGCCGTTTATCTTCCCGCTGTAGCGGTACCTATTTATCTACTTGCACTTTGACGTGCTTTCGAACTGCTAGGTTGGCAGGAGCTGGGACCGAGCAACGGGAGCTCACCCCGTCACGGGGATTCGAACCGCTGATCGGCAAGTCCTAGGCTCAGTGGTTTAACCCACAGCGCCACCCGCGTCCCCATAACTTGGTGTAGGTAGGGTCAAATAAAGTCATCTCCTTTACAGTTGGTGGCTATCTTGGCTATATAATTTGCTCTAATTTTCCTAGCAGCAGTTGCAAAGAGTGCTACACGCCAGGTCACATATCTATTTCTGTGAGGAGATATAAAGTCATGTCAGAGGGGTTCTGGCCAGGGGACCTTGTCATTATGGGTGCTATCGGTCTCTTGCTTCATTATATAAAGGACAGTGCAAGATATAATGCATAAGGTCCTCTACTTCAGGACATCCCCTAATCATGCAAACGCGTTCGTTTGTTGGTATGCCTCTGGTGTTTCCCATCTCTATAAGCAGAGTTTATTGTATTTAATCATAACTCTGTCAAAGCTTTTCGAAGTTGTACAAAAGTCAGTTCATTGAAATAAGGTGTTTGTTCATGGGCCTCTCTAAGTTTAAAATATAATGGGGTGCACATGGATGTGTACATAGAGTTTAGGTCAATTTTAATTGCCACTGCCCTTTTGGTTCGTTTAAAAATACTTTTCTGGGAATATAAAGGAAGTTCTTTGATCTCGGTCACTGAGAGGTCATATTTGCCCATCAGTTGGGCAGCGTGATGTACCCAGTTTTTACGGGGTAATCCATTTGAGAGCTCAATCAGGCATTTTTTGGTAGCCTAGTTTTGTCCATATGTTGAATTCTAAACCAGTAACAGGGGATTCTTTTATCTATTTGGCTCTCTATGCCCAGCATGCAAGTTTCCAACCTGACCATGGCAGATTGCACATCTTTGGGTAAACCTAAAAGGACGATTAAAAATAATTCTGTGGGGTTTCCAAACCAGAGACTTTGAGGTACCCCAAACCTCTGCATCATATAAAATCTGGGCCATTGATTTTGCTTTGTACACAGATAGAGCTGGGTTAACCAGATTTCCACCTTTGCAAGCAGTGAACTTCAAAATAGTGTTTGCTGATTTAAAGGCTTGCAATTTAATATTGGATAGCTGTATATTCCAAGATGCCATTTCTGAATAAACCAATCCCAGATATTTAAAAGTTTTTATTTGGTTTATGATGTGTTCATCCAGGTGCCAAACATGCTTTTTATGGTGCTTCCCAAATACAATGACCTGTGTCTTATCGGAGTTTATAGATAAAGCATTCCTCGTGCAATATGAACTTAATTTCGCAAGCAGCTGTCTCAGTCTACCTGGGTTCTAGATACAAGTACTAGGTCATCAGCATACACTAAAACTGAGAGTTTTTGGTCGAGAATTGTGACAGGGACAAACTGTAGGCCCTCCAGTTCTTAACCATGTCATTAATATAAAAATTAAACAAGAAAGGCGCCAAAATGTATCCCTGTTTGACTTCAGTAGTTGTCTTAATTCTAGTAGTAAGATGCCCAGCCAGATCCACCTTTACTTGTATTGATGTGTCGGTGTATAATGTTTTGATGAGAAATAATAGACAGCAGTCTTTATTTGTCTTTTCCAGTTTCTGCCACAATGCATGTCTAGGAACCGTATCGAAAGCTGTCTTTAGATCAATAAAAGTGACATACTGTACAGTTTTTGCTTCAAATTATGAATGTATTTACATACCAGAAGGTTCATCACAAAGCACTGGTCCAAAGTGGATTTCTCTCTTTGGAAACCTGCCTGGGCTTCATATTTGTATCTGCCCATTCCTCCAGTCTCCCAAGAAGGAGCAGTTAGCTGATTTCTGATTTCAACTTTTTATAGGGTTCTTATTGCATGAGTTTATGTACAGTTGCTGTAAACCACTCTGATACATATTTTTGATGAAAAGTGATAAATAAATATATTCTCTACTTCTAGGTCCTGCTCTGCTCCTCACCAGTGACAACATCAAACAGCAACTTGGTTCTGCAGCTTTGGACAGGTAACTCCTGGTGTTGTCTCTTTAGTGTTGTGGAGGATGTTTTGAGCTTTTCAACCTTCTAGCACCAGACAAATATTTTTTTTTATTCACCTGGGCATTTGGATAGCCCTAGCAATCTGTCTCTTGGTGGTTTATTTTTGGCATTCTTATGTGGGTGGGATGGGCATTTTATAGTTCTGGGTAATTTTTGTACATGATTTTTTGGGTGATTAAAAAAATATTTATTTTGTTTTAATGTGGTTTTTCTCCCCTCATTATATTTAATATGCTGTTGTCCCAACAATGTAAAATGATACATAAAATTGATTTGAATTCAATTATCCTTCCCCACAAGGATGTTGTGTGAATAAAACAAGGTGGAGCCCACCAACACAGTATACATCAGCTGAAGTGCAAACGGGATTTTAAAAAATGAAAATAAACCCTAACTGCACAAGTTTAGGATTCTCCAGCCTGAGATTGGCAGGGAGCTTGAATATTTTAAACTGCCATTAAACTGAGAAAAGAAAAGGGGAGGGGGGAACACCCTTAATTTCCTGTGGGTTCATTTTTTGCTCGTCAAGCCCCTGAAAAATCAGGCAGCTGTCAGGTTAATTAGCCCTGCTTTTGAAGGCGTTGGATGTTTTTGCCTCCTTTCCTGAAAAGTTGTCATGAAATGTCTGATTAATGGCTGGCATCTGCATATCCTGTGTCTATTGACACAAAGTTCCTGGGTGGAATGGAAAGAAGGCAGAACCCACACAAATAGGAAGTGAGCTGGGGAAACCCTCTGCTGAAGGGGATGGGTTGTGCTAAGGTAGAAGATTTGGATCCTGAGCTTAAGAGGATGAATAGCATTGGGTCATATAGAGTGTAGGAAGGAAGCTTTCTGACAAAGCCAAATTACACTGCTAGTCCTATTCAGAGCAGACCCATTGAAATGAATGGACATGACTTACTTTGGCCCATTCACTTAAGTAGATCTGCTCTTAAGAGGGCTTAGTTGGGAATGAAAAATACAGTCACCCAGAGAGAACAGATGTCCAAATGATACAGCGCAGTGCCGTGATTCCTGCTCATTCTGATGCAGATTTTTTTCCCTTCTGCTACCCCTCTCTATTCTGAAAGAGCTGCTTTTAACGGGAGAGGTGGCAACTCACATATCCCAAGGGATAGGCTATGAAACAGGGGAGCCGCATTGACATTACTGCTCCTCCTGCACAGACCCCATTTATTTCAGCACGGATCATACAGGAGAAATACTGATAGAGGTGCCCCCAGGGTGGGACTTTGAGGCAGATGTCCTGGGTCCCTCTCAGCAGAATGGACAAGGAAGGGGGCCAAATGCAGCAGGCTTTATCACTTGCGGGGTGGGGAAAACTGGTGAGCCAAATCCCCAATTCCTCCACCTGCCCATTGACCAGCTCTTACAGGTAGGCAAGAACATCCCCATCCCCATGTCAGTTCCCTAATGGGATAATGACATCAGGGGACACCTATAAAAGGTCAAAGGGTTCCCTGTAACCACTGATTGACCCTTGCAGCAATCTTCTTTTGAATATGTGCTTTCAGCACCAATCAGCTGATTAGTGCTTATAGGGAAACCCTTTGAAGTGAGACAGGTGCAGGGAACTGAGCCAATGTGTGTGCTCTAGGTGCTCAAGGCATGAAGCTGAGGACGGATGAGAACCTGTTTACTTCATGCCCCGCTTGTGGGCTTCCTAGTCAGCAATCTAGCAGGCTGCTGCGGGAAGGAGGATGCTGGACCAGATGGACATTTAGTCCAATTCTTTTGTCCCAGAATCCCAGCACCTGCCTTTCCCCACCCTTGCTACATGCAAAGAACCTGCTGGGTCAATTCAGGGACCTGTCCAACCACTTTGAGAACCCATGCTGTTCTCAAAGTGGTCAACTAGATGCCTGCGGGAAAACCTTACGAGGACTCCTAGGGCCAGGGGGTGGGGCAAGGCAGGTGGAAGAAGGCCTTGCCCCACTCCCTAGCCCTGAGAGTCCTCATAAGGAAGCTGTGCCTGGAGGAAGAACTGTGAGGGGAGAGACTTCATCTGGCAAGGCCTACTTCCATCTGCCTAGCCCCACCCTCCAGTCTCTGCTTCTCAATTTGTATTGTATTATTTTATGCACTGTGGCTAGCAGTTGTTTTATTGATTGTAAAAAGGTAAAGGGACCCCCTAACCATTAGGTCCAGTCGTGACTGACTCTGGGGTTGCGACGCTCATCTCGCATTATTGGCCGAGGGAGCCGGCGTACAGCTTCCAGGTCATGTGGCCAGCATGACAAAGCCGCTTCTGGCAAACCAGAGCAGCACATGGAAACGCCGTTTACCTTCCCGCTGTAGCGGTACCTATTTATCTACCGCGGCCGGCATTGCTGCTGCGCCTATCACTATGTCTTATTTTCAGGGTATGGCTTATATTCTTTGAATGCTTAAAAATCCTGCTATGGCTTATTTTATGGGTATGTCTTAAAATATGAGAAACAGGGTACTTGCATTTTGACGTGCTTTCGAACTGCTAGGTTGGCAGGAGCTGGGACCGAGCAACGGGAGCTCACCCCGTCACAGGGATTCGAACCGCCGACCTTCTGATCAGCAAGCCCTAGGCTCAGTGGTTTAACCCATAGCACCACCCACGTCCCCTTTATTGATGGTAGTTTAGAAATTATTTATTGTAATTGTTAAGAGTAGATTTCTGTTTAATTTTTATATGCTGATATTTAATATTATTCTATATTATTCTAATGATTGTTGAATGTTACTTTATTTGATGTAGGTTGTTCATTTTAAAGATAAGTTTTATCATCACATTTTTGTTTTACATTAGATTGTTATAAGGTGTACATTCTTTGTTTCTTTAGCTTGTAAACCTCCTTGGCTATTGTAAAAAAGAAAGACAGTATACAAATTAAAAGTGATGGAGGAGCAGAAGAGCACTCAACCCTCCCCCATTGTTTCCAGCAGCCGGTATTCCGAAGCACCACTACCTCTAACTGTGGAGGTAGAGCACAGCCATCCTGGCTAGTAGCCATTGCCATTGCTCTTCTCCCCTGCTGTCCCCACAATCATGGGTTCTGACTAATGCTTCAAGACCAAGGCCTTTGGATACAAAGAGCCCCCTCATACCGGTTTCTTCCTCTTTGTGTTTCTCCCCTCTTCAGCATCCATGAGTACCGCTTGTCCAGTTGGCTGGGCCAGCAGGAGGACATGCACCGCATCGTGCTCTACCAGTCTGACAGCACTCTCACCCCCTGGACTCAGCGCTGCATCCGGCAGGCCGACTGCATCTTGATTGTGGGCCTGGGGGAACAGGAGCCGACGGTTGGAGAGGTGAGGCTTTCCCAAACCTCTAACTTCTACCATGTCATCCCACTTGGCTCAGTATTTTCTACTCTGACTTGCAGCAGCTGTCTAGGCTTCAGGCAGGGGCTCTTACCAGCCCTTCCTGAAGATGCCAGAAATTGTACCTAGGACCTCTTCCATGCAAAGCAGATTCAGTATCACTGAAATACTGCCCTTCCTCTAAACATAAAGTAAGATTCTATTCATCATTATTTTGAATAATAGAGCAATTTTGCAACTGCCTTAATATTGAGCCAGACCGTTGATCCTTGGCAGTGACTCACCAAGTTTTCAGACCATTTCCCCCCCAGCCCTAACTGCACATGTCAGAGATTGAGCCCTGGTCTGCTGCAGAGCTGTGCTACGTATCTGGAACCTCTAGCCAGCCTTGCAAACCACCATTGTATCTTGCAAATCTGTGGATATGCTCTAGTCTGTCTGCAAACTAGCTGCACAACATACTGAAATGTCATCCATCCTGCATTCTATACCACTTAGTAAATGAAATCACGTACAGTATACAGACGTCTGAGAGGAAGGATTTAAGAGAGCAGCTTTCTGGTTGTGGGCTGCTTTCTGTGTCAGCTGCAACCTGCTTAGCCCCACTATGCAAGCAAGTCAACTTTCTGCCTGCTGGAGCTTATCAACTTGTGCTGAGGGTTGGCACTCCCGATTAAACTGCAGGCACCGGATTTACCGGGATGAGATTCAGGCCATGTAAGCTGCTTTTGTGTTGGATTCTGAGGTCTGCTGCTTTTCTCTCCCCTTTCTTCTGTTCTGATTATGGCAGAGCCTGGCAAAATGCATCCACAAGCCTGTTTTTAGGACTGCACCACAAACACCTTCCTCATAGTGACACCCCTGCGCTTTCCAGTGTTGCACGATGTGACTATCTGAACTCAAGATACACACTCTTTCTTATGCAAAATGTAGGAAAACAAAATAAAACCCCCACACCAGTCATTCATCCAGCATAGATAGGGTGCTTGGGAAGGATGGTGAAAATGATCGAAATGCCCTGGAGCTTCTAATTTATAGAGGCAAGATAATAAATAGGCTGTGAGACACAGAAGTTATCAACACCCAGATACATTAGCTGCTCCCTAGGATGATCTTCTTGCCTCTCCCTTTCTTATGACTATTATGATTATTGCTTATTATTACATTTTCTTACTTTTCACCCTAAGATCCCAGGGCAGGTTACAATTTAAAATACTGCAAAGTATACACAAAAAGTATCAGGTGTAATAACAATTATTAAACAACAAACCAACAACACCAGAACTGGCTTATGAATATAAAGGACAATTTTACTAGAATAAGTATATAAACTCATAAACCTACTAAACAATGAGCAAACTAAAGTGCAGTGTGCATAACCAAGCCTGAAGATACTCATAAACATAGAATGAACTAATGTCTCTCTCGTTGCTATACCGGTTGTGTATGCAGTAAGTATTTCATTACACAGCTGGATCAAACAAATTGTTCTTCAAATAGTTGTTCACTGGAAGCGCGAAGCCATAAACGTAGGAGTGGTTGCGGGAAAGCGTTCTTCACAGGGTGGATTTGATTTAAATCAAATTGATTTAAATCACGATTTAAATCACGATTTAAATCACTAGTCAGTAAGGCTTGATTTAAATCATAGTCGATTTAAATCACATGAAAAACTTAAATACTGTCCACTCCAAACAATCAGAAAAATATTGTTTCTATTCTATTCACTGAACTTCTTGAAACTTAGCACTGAAGGGGTTGTTTCTGTATTCATAGGTTTGTAGAACAATAGGATTAAGGTCTTTTTCTCAACTCTGTTCATGTTATAACATTTTTGCTGTGAAGAAGAGGCATGTGATCTCTGTTGAGTCAAATTCAGTTTTGAGAACTGCAAAAGTAAACCAAGCATCTGTGATAATATCTTGTAGGCAGAGAATCTGCCCAATAATCTTACAAAAACCTCTGGAAGAGCATGACATTGTGAATGGATTAATGGCATTTATTTACCCCAAAAAATAAACATATACAACCTTATTCTACATAATTAAAAAACTAATCTTTATTTCATGATGGAATAACCTTTGGATGGTAATATATTTTCCTCAAAAAGCATTTTATTTTAAAAAATCAGATTTAAATCAAAAAAATCAATTTAAATCAAAAAAATCCGATTTAAATCAAAAAAATCCGATTTTTTTGATTTTTTAAAAAAAATCATTGATTTTTATCCACCCTGGTTCTTCAAGTAGTCGTTTGCTGGAAGCGCAAAGCCATATATGTATGAGCGGTTTGCGGGAAAACAACTCCACACCACTCCCACGGTAAAAGTGATACAAATGGACAATTGAAGGCAAATTGATGAGACCTGTTCTCCAGATATTATCCAGGTTTCGCAGCAAACTTCATCAGTTAATAATGCTAAATAATACAAAATGGCAATACACATCTCATGTTGTGTCTTACCTAATCACTCAACACAGTTCGCTCCAGACAAAAGGTCACACAAAATACTCACAGGCACAGCAAATATAGAAACTGGTAATATCAAACATTTAAATACATTACAGGTTCATTGAATCAATCATCGCATTCATACATGGTTAAAGGTACAGTAACACCTTTCTGTTATTGCTAAACGAACAAAGGCACAAAAAAATGATTTATACTGTATATAACATCCAAGGTCAAATTTGGTATTCAAACCTTTTGGAAACAAGGTTCCTAACTGAAATATTAATTTGTACTCTTTTTGTAACAAGGCTTTTTGTACATCTACAGATCTAAAAGGTAGTTTTTTAAAAGTCCGCAGAAAGGAAAAACTCAGGTGGATCAGGCTAGTGCAGGGATCAGCAAACTTTTTCAGCAGGGGGCCGGTCCACTGTCCCTCAGACCTTGTGGGGGGCCGGACTATATTTTGAAAGAAAAAATCAAATTCCTATGCCCCACAAATAACCCAGAGATGCATTTTAAATAAAAACACACATTCTACTCATGTAAAAACACCAGCCATGTCCCACAAATAACCCAGAGGTGCATTTTAAATAAAAGGACACATTCTACTTATGTAAAAACATGCTGATTCCCGGACCGTCTGCGGGCCAGATTGAGAAGGCGATTGGGCCGACTCCGGCTCCGGCTCCTGGGCTTTAGTTTACCTACCCATGGGCTAGTGGCCCATCTAGTGCAGCATCCTGTTCTCGCAATTGCTAATCAGATGTCTCTTCTAGGAACAACCCTGTGAGGTAGGTGAGGCAGAGAGTTGATGTTTAGCCCAAGATCACCCAGTGAACTTCGTGACAAAGGGGGGGATTTAAACCTGGGTCTCCCAGGTTCTAGTCCTGACAATATAGCCACCACATCACCGAGGCCCATTAATTACATGGGGTCTACTCTGAGAAGAACACAGTTGGATACACACCTACTTTTTTGTCCTTGCATTCCCTCCCCCCATTCTTTTGCTGGTCATGGAGAAGTGAGGGAGGGAAGAAACCTTGTTCTAGGCACCCCAAATTGTATTCAAACCACCCTTTGGCCCATGAGATTAATCAGTTGCTGCCCATCCATTTTCAAGTGCATGCTTTCTTTTCTTTTTTTAAAAAACAGAAACTGGTTTTATGCAGAAGCTGATTCTATGGTAGTGCCGAATTCACACCATAGTCACTAGGAGAAATGTACCTTTGCTGTGTAGCAGCACAGAATTCTGAAGGTCATGCCTCACTAACTATCCCCAGTGTGCCTGTTGCAGGCCAGGGGGCAGGAGCAGGCAACTAAATCAGTGTGCTAGCACATGAAGTGTGTCTGTGAATGATGTGGGATGATTGCTGTAGGACTGGGCCACTGGCAGCTGTGCTTACCTGGACAATCCTTTTCTATCGTTGTTCTAGCTGGAGCGGATGCTGGAGAACACGGCTGTCCGAGCCCAGAAGCAGCTGATTCTACTTCACAGGGAGGATGGCCCCCTTCCCTCCCGGACTGTGGAATGGCTCAACATGCGTAGCTGGTGTTCAGCCCACCTCCATCTTCGCTGCCCCCGGCGGGTTTTCTCACGGCGAAGCCTCCCCAAGCTGGTAGGTAGCTTCATGGGAGGGAGGTGGGGAATCCCTTGTTCAACTGGAGGCTGGTTTAGCTCCCACCTGTCTCCCTTCTTACAACCAATCATGGTGTAGCTCTTCCTGTCATTGGCTCTGGCATCACTTATTTTTGATCTCCTTACCTTCAGCCCTACTGTTCGCAGTGGTCACCAGTCAGCACTGCCCTGTTCCATTGCCAAGTCACTATTGGTGGTTACTACACCCATTTCATTTCACCCATCTGCCAACAGTATTTCTCAGAACCCCAGCAGTTGGTGTGTGCTTGACCCATGAGACCTGGATTTTTATTTTTATTGTATTTATATCCCACCTTTTCCTACCAAGAAGCTTAAGGTGGTGTATTTGGGTTATCCACCTCTCACGTTATCCTCACTGTACTCTGTGAGATCAGTTAGGCAGCCAGACACTAAATGACCCAAGGTCAACCCAGTGGTTGAATGGGAAATGGAACACTAGGTCTTAGTCCAACACTCTTAGCTGATACAGAATTCCGGCCCAACTGTTCAACCCAAAGCATCATCTAACATGCTTTAAGACTTCTGGTTAGCTGTTCTGATACACAACAACTTTTGCCCAAGAGGGAAATTCTGAAAGCCTCTATCCTGTTTTCCAATGACTCCTAAGATTGGCTGTCATATAGGCAAGCAGTGTGGGAAAGTGCAGCCACAAGCTACAAGCCACAATGGCTACTTCCGCTAAGAACATAAATCAGCCCAATGGCTCATCTAGTTCAACATCCTCTTCTCACAATGACTAATCAGGTGCCTTAGTGGAAAGCCTGCAAACGGAACCTGAGCACAGCAGCACTCTCTCCTCCAGAAGTTTCTAGCAACTGGTATTAGAAAGCATACTGCCTGGGGTGTTAGGGGACATGTACGTACTACATCTTGTGGGGGACATGTTGTGCTCCTTCTGGGGTAGTTTGTCCATGTCCCCCCGCCCCACACTCAATTCTCACCTGTAGCTCCTTGAAGCTGTCAGCATGCGGCAGTGGCCATGTCACAGGAAATGGCTTTGACAGGCCAGCCAAATCAGGTGAGGGTAGTCGATGGGTCTCAAACCCTCAGTGAGTTAGGGACGTTTCCTGCATGCAAAGTCAGTATCTGGTGGATTGAGTGGACAAGACCAAGAGTGCGTCCAACAGTCAAGAAGGAGTTTCTGCATGTGCTGTAGAGCAGTGTTTCCCAACCAGAGGCCATATGCCCCTGCCCACCCCCCTGAATATTCCAAGGGGGCCACAGGTGAAAATCACGTAAATGAGGGAGCCATAACACAAGGCTAGGGGTCCACAGAGGGAAGTGAGAAATGAAGAAAACAATTTTTTTTAAAAAAAAATCCTGATTGGCTGGCTATCCACTGGACCAATCACAAGTGGGTAGGGGGCAGCCCACGAGGGGCCTAATGCTCCTTTTTGCCACATGCATTTTCTTGCACCAGTCCTGGTTTGTTTCCAGTGGGAGAGGTCGATTGCTGAGGCTCCTGTTTTGACCAGTAGAGCCTGCGATGCAGAACCTCAAGGTCAGGTAACTGCGGTAGTGGGGTGGCAATGGGTAGAGCTGGGCGGACTGGAGCTGCTTGTTGCTGCTGCCAGTGCTGGGCCCAGTGGCAGCCTGGGCCTGACTCTGCATGGCGCAGGGTGCAATCCACCCCAGCGCCTAGCGGAGCAGGGGCTTTGGATGTTGCTGAGGGGCGCGGGGCCTGTCGGCAGCATTGACTCAGCTCTGCAAGGCTAGGGGTGAAATCCACCCCAGGGCCTAGTCAAGCAGGGTTGTTTGGTGCTGATCACTTGCATCTAGTAAATAACTGTCTACTCAGAAGAAAGCCACACTGAGTTCAGTGGGCCTTACTCCCAGGTAAGAGTATGTGGGGCTATAGAGGTTTATCTAGGCAGCCAGGGCTCCTCTGATTGACAAGATCTTTTTGATCAGGTCAGTGAGGACCACTTGCTTTTTAAAATTCTTCCATATATACAGAAATCCGTGTGCACCTTTTGGACTGTATATGTAGGTTTCCCCCTGTATGTCTAATAACTTGGGTCAAATAAGTGTTTACTTTTTATAATACATGGAAGATGGATCTCCTTTAGGAGGTTGTGGACTCTCCTTCCTTGGAGGTTTTTAAGCAGAGGTTGGATGGCCATCTGTCATGGATGCTTTAGCTGAGTTTCCTACATTGCAGGCGGTTGCACCAGAAATATGACCCTTGGGGTCGCTCCTAGCTCCATGATCATATGTTTTTCTGCTTCAACAATATTGCATCATGTTCCTATCATTTTATGTAATTGTATTTTGTATAAATTATAAAAATTATAAATGAAACCTGTTCTATTTACAAACAAAACATTTAAATAGCTCCCTTTCTACCGGTAGGATGAGGGGGATGGGCATAGCCAGGATTTTTGTTGGGGGAAGCAGAACCTCAGATTTGTATTGATTTGTGTTGATTTTTACTTACTTGGGGGGCAGCTGCCCCTTGCCCCCCCTGGCTACGCCCATGGGGGGAGCCACAGGAAGGAAACAAAGTTGGAAGGGGGCCACAGTTGGAAAAAAGTTGGGAAACACTGCTGTAGAGGAAAGTGAAGGGCGGATGGGACTCATCAACCTGGGAAGGTAGCCCATCTAGGAGAAGGAAGACTCTGATCCTAAACCTCCATTGCCTTGTGGGATATCTTCAGGAGAAGAAAAGCCTAAGTGGAGACCCTAAAGTGATTGGATGGTGTCTTGTATGCCTCCTTCCAGCAACTCATGCAGCCAAGCTGGTGCCTAATGTATTGCTCTGCTTTCCTTTGGTCTATACAAGTCAGGTCGAGAGGGCATTCTTGTTGTCTGGGCAGCCCAGGACCTCTCTCTACACATTGCCCAGGCTTGTGCTCCAGAGAGGTCACTTCAATGCTGCTAACGTAGCAAAAACAACGCGAGAGGCAGCAAGTGCTGTGATTCTCCAGTAGTTTGGTTTCACCCCCAGGGGCACACTCCATTGTCTCTCGAGACAGACGGATGCCAACAACAACTGCCTCCACCGGTAGAGGGAGGACATTGCTGTCAAGGCTAGTAGTCATCGTGGCTTGCCCACTGTCTGAGGCTCTGAATACTAGTTTCTGAAAAGAACAAGCCGAGGGAGTTGCTGTTGCATTCATGTTTCCTGCTTGCAGGATTCCCATTGGGCCATCTGGTTGGCCACTCTGAGAACAGGATGCTGAACTAGATGGGCCGTCTTTGGCCTGATCCATCAGCTACTTACTTAAGGTGGGCATCATAAGAGCAGAAGGAGCTGCCTTATAACAGTGCAGACCATCTTCACTTTGGCCAGTAGTGCCTGCTCTGACTGGCTGCTCTTCAGGGTCTTAAGAAGTTAAAAGCTCTTTCCTCTTCTTTTTGCTGGAGAAGGGAGGGACTGAATCTGGGACCTTATGCATGCTAAGCATGTGCTCTGTCACCGAGCTCTGAGTGCTCTTTGGGGAAGCTTCCCCATATTATGTGTGTGGGAGGTGGAGTTTGTGCACCTGGATGCTTCCTCTTTCGCCCCAGACATTTAACAAAATGTATCCTTGTGGGGGTGGGGGTGTTGTTTTCTTCACTCTTCCTTCCTTCCACACCCACCCTAGGGTGGCCTTCTGTCGGGTCAGGCAATTGCATAGTGTGAGATGGTCAGACCAAGCCTTGCACTCTCCCCACCCCGCTTCCCCCGGCATCCTTGATGAGCTGTTTTATTTTCTGCTTAATTACTCAGAAGCAATTGACCCCCCTTCTCCTGAATAACGTATCGTCCCCTTTGTATGTTTGTTAGCTGGCCTGATTATAGCAGCCATCAAGTGGGGGGGGGGCACTTATAAACGCCATCTCCAACTCCTCAAAAGATTCCATCAACAGTATATCTGAAAAATTTTACATATCACTTGCCAGTGTACTGGAAGAAGCAAACATCACCAGTGTCGAAGCAATGATTCTTCAACATCAGTTTGATATGTTGTTCGGATGCCTGATTATAGTCTTCCAAAGCAACTACTCTATTCCAAACTTGAAAAGGGAAAGCATAATGCTGGTGATCAACAAGAGAGGTTTAAAGACTCTCTCAAGGCAAATCTAAAAAAAAGTTGTATAAACACTGACAACTGAGAAACACTAGCCTGCGAGTCAAAGGTGTCGTGGACTTTGAAGACGCTCGAACTCAGGACAAAAGGGAGAGACGTGCTGAGAGGAAGGCATGTTTGGCAAACCCTCACCACGATCAACTCTCTCACCCTGAAACATATGTCCCCAACTGTGGAAGAACGTGTGGATCCAGAATTGGCCTCCATAGTCACTTACAGACTCGCTGTTAAGACTGTGTTCTTGGCAATCTTACTCAGCTATGAGTGATTGCCAAAGAAGAAGTGTAGGGATCAGTCTTCATGGCAAAAAATGTTGGCAGTGTTATGTTCCTATGCTGTTGAGTTTAAAACCAATAAAGAAATTGCAAAATACCAGGGGTTACTATGCAATATTTGTTCAGAGTAGATCCACTGAAATGAATTGTCCCAAGATAGTCATGCCTATTAATTTCAGTGGCTCTGCTGTTAAGTAGGATGATCACTAGGTCCAAACTCATGCTTTCAAGCTGATGTAGGTTCTGTCCTTTATTAACAGGTGCAAAGAGAGCACTGAGAAGAACACAGAGAAATGATATATGATGTGCTTAGCATGGATTTTATATGACAGATGTTAGTGATTAGGGTTATATATCCAGTGTAAGAGAATGGCAAACAGGCGAGGTGGAAAGTGCTGAATCTGCCAAGTTTAACAAGCTATATTTGGATTCAATAAAAGAGTACAGTAATTCATTTTCAGTAAATCAGCATTATTGTACAGTATTGCTTATTTGGACAATTTTACTCATGTAACTGAAAAGTGTGTGTGTGTGTGTGTGTGTGTGTGTGTGTGTGTGTGTGTGTCATAGGCTCTGAGTGTGTGGAAGAGGGCAGGGTGGGGGGCTGGCAAGGGCAGGACAGAGAAGAGCAGTGGCCAACGGATGACTCTGGGAAGGATCTAGTAGGCTCGGAAGGCTTCTCCCCAGGCTGGGATAGCCCAAGAAAGAGGAACCTAGGTAAGGTCTTAGTATGTGGGGGGAATTTCCCTTGCTTCATCCCATCTCTCCACCAGTCCTCTACTGTGTGAGGCACTGGCTTCATCTCTGGAGTTTCTAGAGGCTGGTTTGGGCTCATTGTCTTTGCCTGTTGCCCCACCAGCTCTACCTCTGGAGTTAGCAGAAACCATGTCTAGTCCCACCCTTCATGTGTGTGCATGTGTTTTACTGTTCCTGTCCTGTCCAGCTCTGAGGAGGCAGTAATGCCTCCCCTCTGTCACCCAGGTCATGGAACTGCTAGCACAGGCATGGAACAGATGGGTCTGGTTCCTTCTTCTTGGAAAAGTGCTAGGCTGCCTGCCCAGTCTAAGGCTCAGAACCGCTGGCTCCGCTAAGTTGTGCCCCTCCCCTTTCCCTCATAACAGGGTTCCAGGGAGCATGCCATTGCTGGATCAAGGTCTTTCCTTGTGCCTTTGAACAGTGTTTTACCCATGTATCGCACCAACCTGAGCATTAAGCGTTTGAATGGAAACCACACTCTGAGTTCAAGTTCTTCAATGGGGTCGAGCCAAGACAGTCCATGTGTGGTATTGTTACTGCTGGGTTTGGAGACAGAGGAAGGAGAGATTGAAAGCTTAGGAATGATGCAAGATAAGGTGCACAACAGCAAAGACTGAGCTGTGAAGCATAGGTGCAAAATCTCATTTTGGCTGTAAGCCCAGTAGATACATTAGTTGAACTGCTCAATACATTTTTGAGATATGTTGCTAATAACACCAGCCTGCATCACTGTAGCTGTTGCAAAGATGACCTGCAGTGTCATACATAGAACAAAGTTCCCTCTTCCTAATGCTTGATCTAAGATGGCCTTGACCACCTCTCTCTTTCTCACCTTCAGAAAGAACTGTACGAGAGAGTGTTTCAGAAGCTTCCAGACAGACACTCGGACTTCTCCCGGCTGGCCCGTGTCCTGACAGGGAATGCGGTCGCTTTAGTGCTTGGAGGAGGTGGAGCTCGGTAAGACTGGCCAAAGCGGTTTGAGATCCTTCTGGGGCTGGGCTACTGGGAGGCTGCCAGATCCATTGGGCCATTTTGCTTAGTGGAGGGTATCTCTCTGGGCCCTCAAGATAACTCACTGACTGCAGCAACTGGCTGGATTTTGTGCCCCCCCCCCCCGTCTTTGGTTCCACCTTTATAACTACTAGATATTCCTGGCTTGAATTTATTGACTTAATTCATACATATTAATTTAATTTACTATTTACAAACAATGCTTCCATAGAAAATATAACAAGGCAGCGTACATTCCAGGGGGTTGGACTAGATGGCTTTTGAGGGTCCTTTCAACTCTACAATTCTATGATTCTACAACATTGAATATACAGTGCCGCAGTAATAAAACCTGTAAAAGCATCACTATCATATCATTAAAGCTTGTTGATTTTTTAAAAAGGAAAGTTCCCAAGGTCTATTGGAACAGTACAGTTCTTTAAAAGACGTTGAATGGAAAGCAGAGGTGTTTTCCACCATACTTCTTAGGGCAATGAGTTCTGCAGTGCCAGGTTTTCCAGGCCAGTGTGGTGTTGTGGTTAGTCTTGGACTAGGGCTTGGAAGACCAGGGTTCAAATTGCCACTCAGCCATGAAACTCACTGGGTAACCTCGGGTCAGTCACATTTTCTCAGCCTAAGCTACCTCACAAGCTTGTTGTGAGGATAAAATGGGGAGGAAGGGAACTGTGTTTGCCACCATGAACCCCTTGGAAGAAAAGGTGGGATATCAGTGTTACAATTAAATAAAATAGCCCTTTGAAGATTAACTCTTGAACCTTGAACCTAGCAAATCCCTCCCAACACATCTTTATGACACCTGATCCTAAACAATGCCTCTGTGTGCAAGCAGAGAGTTCTGTACTGGTGTGCAGGTTATTTTTGGAGAAGTCTCTTCTGGCATTGAGACATGCAAGGGCAAATTCTGGGCTCCTGCAACTCCAGGAACTGCACGCCTTCCTTTTGTTCTCTGCACACCCCGTTCCCCTCCCCATGTCTTTCAGCAACTATGCCGTGTGCGGAGGTGATGTTTGCCCCTGTTATATCCTTGGTGGACCATTCAAGATCATTTAAGGCTGCTGGCTCTGGATTGTAAATGTCACCCCCTTTTGTCCTTGGGGGAGGAGGTTGCGGCACTTGCAGAAGTGGTGTGGGGGGTGTTTGCTGATGCATCCCGCCTTAAATTGAAATGAACCTTGGAATTTTCTTGTCTCCTCTCCTTTCACATGGGTAATTGCCTGGCTGCCAGCCCCTCACTGATTGTTCCAGGGTTTGGGAGAAATGCCATAAGTAAAAAATCGCCCACACATTTGTTCCAGCCCAGATGTGTATTTATACCTCCCCTCCTTTTGTTAAATGTTCTAAATATCCCACTTTTCCTTCCCTTCTGGCTTCAAACTGATGGGAGCGGGAGAGAGAGGGAGACAGCGTGTGTAGCTTTGTGGAATTGGGGGTGAGGGTGGCCCTGAAATCAACCTGGGAGAACATCATAATCTCAAAAAGACCTGGAAGGCCTTCCTCCCACATCTTGTGGTACCTCGGTTTGTGACCGCAGTCCATTCCGCGGAGGTTTGCAAAGTGCTAGGTTGTGTACGCACCATACATTTAAAGCATACATTTAAAGCCCTACTCCCCAGGAAGAATCGTAGGCACTAGTTTGTTAAGGGGGTTGGAAATTCTAAGCTCCTTGAGGGTTAAACTACATTTCCCAAGACTCTTTGAGGGAAACTATGTACTTTAAATGTGTGGTGGGTCTGCAGCCCTTGCCTTGAATAGGTTTCTGATTTGAAATTCAGCACAGAGGAAGGGTAGAAAAATGGAGTCCATGTAAGCAGGAGGAAGAATAATTCAGGACGCAGCTAATTCAGTTCCACATTCTTGGGCTTAGTGACACTAGGGTGAACCTCAGTCCCCATAAGGCAAATTAAACCCCCAGGCCTCTCTGCCTGACCCTTGGGACTCTTCCCAGGCCCCACATCCTTCTGGCCCTGCTTCCTATTCCATGTGTTTTTTGCCTGGCTGGGATGTATCCTTGAACTGAACTGATGGTTGACTGAGGTAGGGGGAGTGGGTTTAAGCAGCCTGCTGTACAAAGGTAAATTCTGCACTCATTGCCCCACCCATTTTATTGCTGGCTCTGCCCACCCGTCATGCTGCCCCCTGAAAGTTCCCCAGTCCCCAGACTGAAAAAGGTTTTGTTTAGAAGTATGGCATATAAATCTTTGATAATAAATCTCTGCCATTGTGAGGGCTAGGAATTTTCTTCTTAAAATTTAAAGCACAGACTCTTGTGAAGCGGACTGTACACCCAGCACCACATTCTGCTCTGCTCAGAGAATCAAGCTCCACACACAGCCTCAGATGACAGCCTTAACCCTCCCCCAGTTTGTTTGTTGTTGTTTTTTTGCATTTGGGATGAGAGGGGGGCAAATGTTTTAAAAGCCATTCGTGGGCCCTGAAAGGGAGGTTGCCTGTTTCTGACAGGCACTTGACATTCATGGTGAACTGTGGCGTTTCCCTTTTGTATGGTTTCTTTTCTTGCTGAACCATAGCCAGCGGCACATAAGACAGGAAAAGGACAGCCTGTCCGTGGTGATGGGGGGGGGGGCTGCTTTATGTTCCCGAAACAGGCAACTTTGCCAGGCGTCTCAGGTAACAATTACCGTTGAGATACTTTCTTCTGTTCTTCCTTTCTTCTTCTTCCTTCCAACCAGCCACTTCATGGTAATTACCTCTTTTCCCCCTTTTTGCAATTTGTCATGAGAGAGAACAGAAACAACTCTCTCCCCCCCCCATTGCTTTCCCTGTCACAGTTCCCAACACATAACTGTGCTCAAATTGGAACGTTTCATGTCTGCTGAGCGAAAACAACTATCCAAGGGGGGAGCGAGCTGGATTTTGGTGTCTACCCAACTCTACTGTTTGCAAAGCTGTGAGGGGTGTGTGGTGCAGAGGGGAGCACGCTGACATGGCCAGGCCAGAGGTCAGCTTGGGTCAGGCCAATCTTGCCAGTAGGCCTGTTGGGGCTACTCTAAAACAGGATGAGGAGGAATAGGGGCATGTTCAAGACTGGTCCTTCTATGAGGCAGCTGCCTTAGGTGGAAGGGCCATAGCCCAGTAGTGGAGCTGTGGCTTTGCATGGAAGAGGTCCCAGGCTCAATCCTAGGCTTCTCTAGGTAGGGCTAGGATAGACTACCTACCTGATTCACAGCTGCTGTCATTCAGTGTAGATAATACTGATCTAGATGGACCACAGAACTGACTTGGTGTAAGACAGTATCTTACTTCCTGTTTAATTTGGAGCTATGAGGATTAGAATGTGTAGTGGCAGAGCATCTGCCTTGCATTCAGAAGGTCCCAGGTTTAACCCCCAGCACCTGCTGTGTATCCATCTTGGGCCTTATGGCACAAGAGCTGGGCTAAACCTGGTGTGGTGTCTTTTTTTAAAAAAAATATTGGACCCAGGATGGCTCAAAGCTCACCACAGCTCAGCCTTGTTGTCCATCTTCAATGTAAAGACCTAGCGAGGATAAACTGAGCATATACAGGGGGTCCCCACTCCGCCCCACTGAGTTAATTGCATCCTGGGCTGGATTTTTTGTATGCCACTGGGGCAGAGAAGCAAAGCCTAGGAATCTTGTGCAGGATGTGGATTTCATCTTCTGAGTGTTGATCTCAGCAAATTTGATTTTATCAAAATTTCAAAGTTCTGCTCAGAGGGCTTGTGCACCTGCTGAAATCTCACAAGCCAGAGAAGTTGCTGAATAAGGGTTCTAGTGATCACGAGAGCAGGGCTGTTGCTTTCTTGCCCTCTTTTTTTGGTTAGCAGGATAAGTCAATGCAATATTTTTAATTTTTATAGATTGAGATTTATTTATATACTACCCTATGCACAACTCACAATGTGGTTTTCAAACAAAAGAAGAGAAGTAATACAAAAAAAAGCTATGGGAGGAAAAGAATCTCACAATCTTTAAAGAAAGAACACAACAATTTATAACAAATCACTAAATAGCAAATGTCAATATCAGTGGCAACTGATCCAGCTGTCAAATCCAGTCTCTCCTAGATTGAACCCAGTCAGTATGAGCTTAGCAGGTGGGGTTCCTGAACAGAGAATAGTTTTGTGCAAATCTTCACCATCTTACACAATTTATATGTGTGAGTGTTTTGCATAATGTTCTTGAGGTCCTGGAGTAATGCTTTTTGTTGTGCTGAAATAGCATGTATTGGGTGTCAAATTTCTTTTTTAAAGTGGATTGACCATAGGCCTAACTTTTGAAATCCTCTCCAGCCAGAGGAGCCTCACATTTCTTTTGACAGCTGCCATTTTAGGTTTTCTCTACAGTTGACTGGTTCCTCTATTAATGTACATTTTATCTCTCCCCCTGCTACTCCCATCTTGCATTGCTCCAGAGGATGTTCCCAAGTGGGTGTCATTCGAGCGCTGAATGAAGCTGGCATCCCAGTTGACATGATTGGTGGCACCTCCATTGGCTCATTCATGGGTGCCCTGTATGCTGAAGAGCGCAGCTACACCCAAATGAGGATCAAAGCCAGGCAGTGGGCAATGGTAAGTGTTTCTCATTGGCTGCATGAGACCCTAGAGAGGGTGTGTGTCCTGAGATGTGTATGCTTGGTTTTGCTGAACCCCCAGGAGAGCAGTGAGGGAACTTTTTTCAGCCCAGGGGTTGCTTTTCCTTCTCATAGCCTTCTGGGGGCCACATGCTTCCCGCCCAGCCCACCTTCTCTCACTAGGAAAACGGAAGTGTGGCACTCAAAATGGAAGTTATTCTCAGAAGAGAGCACATTCAGCTTCCAAAAAACATTCCCAAACCGGAACACTCATTTCCGGGTTTGAAGTGTTCAGGTTCCAAGTAGTTTGAGAACTAAGCTGTTCAAAAACTGAGGTACCACTGTATTTATTTCCCCCAATTTGAACTGTATTTATTTTTCCCAATTTGAGCTGTATTTGCTTTTCCCCTGGTGGTGATTTTCTTGATTCTATATGAGAGTACCCCTAAACATTTTTTTAAAGAAAAAAACACTGAGTTATACCATAAAATTATATATCAATGGGAATATCATTTAACGAAGAATGTGTTGCAAGAACGTTTATGAACGTTTATTAATTACAACAGCAGTCATAAAGATGAAACATGAAAAACACAGAAAAAAATGAGATATTTAGGTTAAATTGCCGTGTTGGCACTTTGCGATAAATAAGTGGGTTTTGGGTTGCAGTTTCGGCACTCGGTCTCTAAAAGGTTCGCCATCACTGGTCTAGGCAAACATTGCTACATATCTTATTAGTTGCCTCCATCAATATCCTTTGTGTTGGAGAAACCCTGCCCAAACGCTTCCGCTGACAGGTTGCAGCCTACCTGCTCCCATAGGTAGCATAATAATCAGGGGATTATTATGACGGCAGCCGTTTCCCAGAATGCAGGAGTGTGCATGAGATTTTGGAAGTTAGTTATACAGAATAAAGCATTTACACACCGTTTTAAACAGCATTTCATTCATATACTGTATATACACAATTTCCTCAGTTAAACAGTTAATTGTTTCCGGTTAAGATAGAAACTATCCCCATCCTGCTGAGCTGCTTGTTACATTGGTGCAGTGAGTTATCTTAATCTTAGAAACCAGAGGTATTGCCTGCTATTATGCTGAAGTGACCTCTAGGGGCGCTATGGCACAACAATTTTGACAGCAGAGGTTTCGACAGCTTGCCCCTTTAAATTTAAAGCTCTGTCGGACGTGAGTCTTTATTGACGAGTTCTAACGGTATGTGCTATGTGCCACTCTGCTTTGGAAGACATATAGATACATTTATGGGCATGCATCTGTGGATTAAATGAAGTGAGGGTCAGCACTCATGCCCACGCTCACGTACCAGTGTCACCATTCTGGCATGCCAGAGGCACAATCAAACCTGAGGGACACATTTCAACTAGGCGAAAGCACCCAGGGAGGGTGCAGTGCAGGGCTGGGGAGAGGTATGGCCGTGGGGGAAGAGGGTGTGGCCTCTGTTCCCTCACCCCTGACTTAGATCCTTAGCTGGAAGAAGGTAACACAGTTAAAATATCTTTGTCTGTTTTCACACCCCTTCAAGGTGGAAAGCTACTGAAGCCATAAATAAGCTGGCAGAGAATGAGAGGCTGGTGGTCAGACCCGATGGGGATGGGGTTGGCAGGGCAGTTTCCCAGGGGAGCTGTTCATGCCACACATCAATAGGAAAGCTTTTATGGCAGTGTCTCTTTGCTGAGCCTCCTGTAGGAGAATATTTATTTATATACCGGTAATTTAATTTAATTTATATACCATCCTATACCCAGAGGTCTCTACTATCCTTTTATTGGAAGGGTAGTGGGATGTTTCAATCAAGCCTTTAGTACTGCAAAAGCAAAGGATTGGCTTAGATATGGAGAAAGGAAGAAGATGGTAGAATAAACTAAACTAAATGAAGATAAAATCATCGAAAATCCGAGAGCGATCAGGAAGAATTTCCAGAAATTTTGTAAAGACTTATACCTGGAACAGAACAAATTACAGAACATTCTGAATGACAAAAAGGACCAACTGAATTCTTTAATAATGAATATGGAAGTACAAAGAGCTATAAAACAAGTGAAAAGTGGGAAAGCACCAAGCCCGGATGGACTTGCGGCAGCATATTACAAAAAAATTGATTGAACAACTGGCATTACCCTTAAGAGAAGCAATTTATAATATCTTGATGAAAGGAAAGATTCCAATGACATGGAAGGGTGCATACATAACATTGATTCCAAAGCAAGATACGGATTTACTTCAAGTTAAACATTATAGACCAATATCACTGTTAAATAATGATTATGAGCTATTTGCTAGTATCTTAGCACAAGGATCAAGCGGCTTTCTTCCTGGTTGATAGATGAAAGATAACATAGTAGAATATCTGGAGACCAGGAATGATAAGCAAGCTGCTTTAATGTTTATTGATGCTGGAAAAGCGTTTGATAGTATCTCTTGGTATTTTATGAAGAAAAATTTGGAATTAATGGACATGGGGCAATATTTCCTTAGAGGAATAGAAACTATATATTCAGAACAGAAGGCAAGATTAATAGTTAATAATGTTTTAACTGAAAATTTTGAAATACCAAACGAACAAGACAGAGACTTGAAACAATGAGATCCAAGCTGGAAACAGACTTGCTGGATGATTATCGAAAATGTATAAATTATAATTAGAATGACATACTAAAGATGAATAAGTTAAAGTGGTTATGATACAATGGGTTAAAGATTTCGGTTATAATATTCAATTAGAATCATGGGAAAGGTTATGGAATGAAGAAATTAAATTTACTGCCTGTAGTGCATTAAAAAAGAATGCGATGAAAATGATGTATAGATGGTCTTTGACATCAGCTAAGCTTGCTAAAATGTATAAAACAAAAAATAAGGAATGTTGGAAATGTAAAGAAAAGGAGGGGAATTTCTGTCATATGTGGTGGACATGTAGTAAGGTGAAAGCTTTCTGGTAAATGATATATAATGAGTTAAAGAAAATGTATAAAAATACATTTGTTAAAAAACCAGAAGCATTCTTACTGGGTACAGTAGACGAGGAAATTCCAAAAAAAGATCAAAAAATGTTTATGTATGCAGCAACAACAACAGCAATAACTCTTTTAGTCCAAAAATGGAAACTGCAATAAATACCAACGTTAGAAGAGTGGCAGATGAAGATGATGGAATATGCAGAATTGGCAAAGCTGATCGGGAAAATCCAAAACCAGTGTGATCAAGCTTTCTAAAAAGATTGGAGTAAATTTATACAATATTTGAAGGACAATTGTAAACAATTAACAAAACTAGTAGGGTTGATATAAAAAGACTTGTAATGACAATGATTATTACCTTTTTATATGTATTTAAAAATTCTGATAATTGGAATAAGTGAAATGTAAATGGGAAGAGGTACAAATGCTATGTCTTAGAAATGAATTATGAAAACCATGAGGTGGGAGGGAGGGAAGTCGATTAGTTCATATGAGCAAATAGTAAGGATAATAAATAAGGATGTATTTAAATATTATAAAATGGTAACTTAATAAAATATTATAAAAGGAAAATAAACTAAATGGGGCACCAAAAAGTTGTTATATCCAAGTGGTGATGGTTGGTGTCCATTTGGGATTGGTAGGGCAGAAGGCAGGGAGCCCAACAGTAGGTGGTGCCAGAGAGCCAAGTTGGAGGCCAGCAGGTTAGGGAAGGAAAGCTGGGCTTACGTCTGTCCACATCTGTTTGTTTTCTTCTTTTTGTGACGTTTCTTATAACTTTCTCTTCTCTTTCTCATTCCACATGCTGTCATTTTGTGGGTAGGAGTGATTGACAGAGGTAATTCTTTGTATCTAGTAGTTTTTATTTTTCTTAAAAGAAAACTCTTGGTGAACAGGAGTTCCAAGAAAAAAAAGGGGGGTTGCTGAGAACATGCTCTGTGGGGGGGATTTTTTTGGTCTCTCAGCACCATCAGTCTTTGCTGCCGAAATTAAGAGGTTTCATACAAGGAACCTACGTCTGATAGCTCCGAACTGGGAGTGTTGCTTTTCCACCAAGCATTGTGTCTGGCTCCATTGAGCATCCAGTTGCACTATGTCTTCCTGTCACTTAGAAGCATTTCCCCTTTGATTTATCTAGTAAGCGAGTATTAGTTTCTAGGGGATTTCCAAAAGAGACTATCAGGCCTGCCTTAAATGAGAGGGAAAAGAGAGATCTGCACCACTCTCTCCTCCAGAGTATTATTTTATTCTATTTTATTCAGTTCTATTCTACTCCATTCATCACCTCTGTATCTTGATTAATCAAACTGGAGCATCTCTAGCCCAACAGTTAAATGATTTGGGGACCAAAGAGGAGCCAGAGAACAACCTCTTGGTTTCCTTTTCTTTTTTTTTTCCAAAGAGATGGAGAGTGGCAGGGGAACAGAGCTCAAACGTTTTTGGGGAATTGCCAGTGACAGGATCTTCCTCCTTCACTTCTCACCATTTCCCATCTTGTAATATTGGTGTGGAAAGGAAGGGGGGCACTCAAGCCCTTCCTACTTCTGCTTTGCTTTAGAACTTTTCTGCATCTGATATAAATGAGCTCTAATTAGCAACTCTTCCCCCTCCCCCCTTTGGTTCAGGTGTCCAAAGCAGGAGTGACTGGGATAGTCCCAGGATGGTCATCCCTGGTGTAGTTGTTGTTAGATTTAGTTTTCATTATGAAAACTTTTTCCAGTTCAAAAAGGGAGGTTTTTCAGTAAGTGGTAAGTTCTACAAAAAGACACACACACACACACACACACACACACACACACACACACACACACACACACCCCAAAAATTTCTTACCTTTTTGGCACTGTTTCACCCTTCCCAGTAGCTGTGGTTTGGTTTGGTTTTATAAAAGAGTGTTCTTGCTGGCTACTTTATTCAGCGTATCAAGAATCACAGAGTTGGCACAGTGACATCAGCCAACAGGTTTGCAGCACCATTGCAAAGCCAAATTGCAGTGAGGACGGTGCTTTCTAAGCCTTACACTGAATGGGTAAACCTTTCCATCACACCAAAACAGGTGATCACACAATGAGGGTGGTGAAAAATTTTGATGAAAAGTGTCCATTCATTTTGTCTCTGCCTTAGAGAGAGGACTGAGGGCCCCCAGCAGGTTTCTTTGTTTCTGCCTTTAATTTAATTTAACTTAATTTAAATTTTAAAAGAAATAACCCAATGTATCTTATGCAAGCATTTTAAGAGAATCAGTCCCAAGAGACCTATAGAGGGGCATTGTTTTCTGCTCCTGCTTATTGACTCGCTTGTTAGGCACACTTTGGCCCAGTAGCTGAATGAACAACAGTAACTCTCCCTCTTAGCTAAACTGGAAACTGACCAGCATGTCATGCATTGCAGAAGCTTTTCTGTAGGGGATGCAAACTACGTGACAGGAGCAGGGCCCAAAGGGAGCCAGTTCCTGACTTTACCGTATTTTGGGTGCTGGATTCTCTTTTTTTGGCACTTAGCACTCCTAACACTTCTGTGGAGGTTTGGCAGCAGAACAGGGGCTGCCAGCCAGAGAACAGCCTGGCCCTCAGGTCTCCACACTCTTTTGTCTTTGCTAAATAGCTCCCACCTGTTGCCCCATTGCTAAAACTGCCATGAGAAATGACTGCAGGTTGAAAAGGCTTTTAGATATTTTTAGAAATGCTTCCTCCCTGCCCCCCCTGCCCACTTGTGAGGGAACAGCACAAACCAGGTTGACAGGATCACTGAATAACAAATGGAAGGGCCTTTTCTGACGCTTTTCCAGGCAACGTCTGTCATCTGGGTTTCATTTGTCAAGCCTTGAGTGCTCAGGGCTCAGGAACAAAAACACAGTGGTTGGATAAGCTGAGCTGAAGCACTCACTAAGCCCCCAGGGGACAGAAGCTCTGTACATGCGGATTTGTTCCAGTTGCAGAACTGGACTTAAAACTCAGCTGGTCCAGAGGAAAGAGGACCCTCCTTTTCTGGCTCCATTAAGGTTGACTCCAGGGAGTGACAACTCCAGTTTTCTTGAGGGGGGTGCTGTGTTTTCCCAGCTACTAGTTAGAGGGCCTGAAAAGATCCAGTCTTCCCCCTTGTGAATGGCCCAGCATTATATAGTAAAGCTGGCACCCCCTGTCAGCATGGTATGGAACATAAGTGCTTAGAAGGAGGAGCATTCTTCCCAAAAGATGCCCCTCAAGAGTTACATCAGTAATAAGGTTTTTTTTTCCTTTCTAAATTTCACATGAAGCAGCAATGCGAACACACAGGGGGTCTCTTTGCTGTTTTTTCCTTTACAAGTGAAACTGACTTCATGGGGAAGGGTTTTGTAATTCAGAGATTGAGTATCTGCTTTGCATGCAGGAACGCCTCAGGTTTTCCAGGTAGGGCTGCAAATGTCCCCTGCCCTGAAACCCTGGAGAACTGCTTCTGGTGGTCAGAAAATACTGATCTAGATGGACTCAATGGTCTGACTTGCTATAAGGCAGCTTCCTATGCAGCGGCGGAGCAAGCCGATTGGGTGCCTGGGGCAGTGCGCATGCCCTGTGTCCATGGCCCCACGGGGCGGGACAAGCCAGGACAGGATGCCCTACAGCTGAGGGGGAGGCGGCGGATGGACTGTTTGGAGCAGCGTGGAGCCTGCGGGCACCCAAGCCACCGCATTACTCCCAGGAGAGATGCGTGGCTTGGGCACACTGCAGGCCCCGTGGTGAGTGCCGCCCGGTATTTTGTCGCACCCCTCAGTGGTAATACCCGGGGCGGTCCACCCCTACCACACACCCCTTCTTTCGCCCCTAAATCTGCTGTGCTAGCTGGGAGCCGGATACCATGATCCTGGGAAACAAGGCCAGGATCTACCCTGCAAGCCATCATTTTTTGGGGAAGATTCAGGGCAGATAAAATAAACTTCCTATTTCTTCATACAACATATAAAATATAGAACTTGCTCCAGCAGGAAGCCATGATGGCCACCTACTTGGAGGGCTTTAAAAGAGGATTGGACAAATTCATGGAGGACAAGACTATCAATGGCTACTAGGCATGATGATATGTTTGGCTTCCTATCAGAGGCATTACGTTGTTGAGAATCATAAGGGGGGGGGGAGTTGCTGTTGTGCTCAGGTGCTGCTTGTGGGCTTCTCATTAAAGCATCTAGACATCTATGGTTGGCAGCTGTGAGAACAGGATGCTGGACTAGATGGGTCATTGGCCTAATCCACCAGGTCTCTTCTTATATTCTTATGTCCAGAGCTCTCCAGAGTGAGGTCTGTCCCATCCTCTTAACTGCATGCAACACATATGCTCTCTACCTATGAACTCTATAGTAATTGTGTTTGGGAGTGGGGAGAGGGGTTTGTTCTTGTTTTTATTATGTATTTTGTGTTTCTATGTTGTATTTTTATGCTGTGAATCACCTTGAGATCTATAGTTGAAGAGCGGAATACAAATAATAAAAAGTAAACGAACTATAACCCTTCCCTTAATATATCTGATGTGGGGAGATAAATCATGTTCCCCAAAGGGGTGTGTGACTGTGGATGCTGCAATTCCACCTCCCAACTGCTCAACCTATCCTTGGTGTAACAAACCTGATACAAACCACTTAGCAATCCCCTTTCCTCTTTCTCATATATCTGGGGGAAGGGCCATAGCTCAGTGGTAGAGCATCTGTCTTGCATGCAGAAAGTCCCAGGTTCAACCCCTGCTGGCACCCCCAGATATAGGGTTAGCAGAGATGCCTGCTTGAAATCCTGGAAAACCGCTGCCATTCAGTGCAGACAGTACTGAGCTAGATGGACCATTGGTGTAACTCAGTTTAATAGAGCTTCTTATGTTCCTTTCTCTCCCTTGACTATTACATTTGTAATGTTTTGTTTCACAGATTGCTTTTAGTATTGTTTAAGACCTGGAGTTTTAAAACAGCCTTCCAGAGATGCTTGGGTTCTTTGGGGAAACTTTCACAGTGTCTCCGATGGAAAATATCTGTAACGGAGAGCAAATTTCTCCAGATTGTATCAGCTTGCCAGGCATTCAAGGGGTGATGGTAGTTGAGTGTATTCTGGGTGCACTAAGTTCACATGCAGGGGTATTCAGATGTCATAGGCTGCCCCTCTAACAGCATGGATGCTCTGAAATGTGTCCCAGAATCCTTTGTAGACTCATCAGTACCTCGTGATTCTGTTAGGGTAGAATGTTTCAAACTCTTTGCACTTCATTAGTTTAGGTGGAGGGGATTTTATCTCAGCTGGGTTTTTGGTGTTCTTTCTCAATATAAAAGGTAGCCTTGACTTCTCTTTAGAATATGAATTCGGTGTTCCGGACGATCCTGGACTTGACTTACCCAATCACCTCCATGTTCTCCGGAGCCTCCTTCAATAATGGCGTCTGTAACATCTTCAAAGACAAGCAGATCGAAGTAAGTGACGTGTGCTGCAAGCGTGGCAAATGGTGGTGGCCAACCAGAGTGTGAACAGAAGATTGCAACAGGCTTACGAGGTTGGGTTGGCATCTCCCAGTAAGCTATTGTACAAGGGAAGGAGCCATAGCTCGGTGGTAGAGCATCAGCTTTGCATTCCAGGTTTAATCCCCAATGGCATCTCCAGGTGGGGCTGAAAGAGATTCCCTCTCTGAAACCTCGGAGAGCTGCTGCTAGTCAGGGTAAACAATACTGAGCTAGATGAACAAATAGACTGACTTAGCATAAGACAACCAGCCTCTGATTAATCCAACTCACTTTCCAACCAGTCTTGGGAGTTGGGTGTTCTGAACTGCAAGCCTGTGTGGGTGGTTTAATGCAGGGATACCAAAGAAGAATGCAAAAATGGCCAGTTCTAGTGCTTTATTAAAGAAAGGTGCAAACTTACAAAGCAGCCTGTAAAGCCCCACTGCTGTTTCATACGCGGGTCGGTCACCGCAGCAGTGAAATGTCATCTTGACTTGTTTGCAAAGTGCTAATATGTTAAGCATTACTTATACAAAAGACAGAATTTGTCAGTTTAGACAGAATCTTCCATCAGTCCACCTGCTGATGAAGGCAAAGGTGGCAAGCATCCAAGTCTCACAGCTAGCTCCCTTCCCTAGGCCAAGAACCAAGCTTCCGAAGCCCACTGATAAGCACGGCATCAAAGCACGGCAATTAGTGTTTATCAAAGCAAGTAATGTGAGCTAATCCTTGCAACAACTACCAATTATTTTCAGGATTATCCTGACCACCAATATGGTGTTTGCAGGGCTTCTGGAACATTTTCAGCTTTGATTCTACACAGATGCCACTAGTGAAAAAGCCCACCACTGTGGCAATAACCGTCCCGCCTGTGATGGAAGTTGTATACCCAACAGCATCTATGGACCTGATGTTGGACAAGTTTGTTTTAGAACCACAGAACCAAGTGGTTGCTTTAGCCTCTCTCAACAACACAATATGATTGCAACACACCTTTCAGGCACTGCAGCTGATCCCCTCCCTGAGCTGCCTCCCCCCATATTTTATTATTTGTTTGTTTGTTTATTTATTATTGCATTTATATCCCATCTTCTCCAAGGAGCTCAAGATGGCACACGTTTCTTCCTCTCCTCATTTAATCCCCAGAACAACCCTGAGGAGTAGGGGTTAGACTGAGAGGGAGTGACTGGGCCAAGGTCACCCAGGGAGCTTCATGGCTGAGTGGGAATTTGGACCCTGGTCTCCCAGGCCCTGGTCCAGCACTCTAGCCAATATGCCACACTTGTCATCGTCATCATCATCATCCATTCGCTCTTTGACTTTTTACCCAAGAAAGCCCAGATTCACCCCTGCTTTAGAAGCTTTCCTTACCAAACAAGCAACACTCATCAGCGTGTTGCAGACCAGTCATTGTTTCCGGGGGAGGGGGGGGGTGGATGAAACTTGAGCCCTTGTTAAAATTATGGGTTTAACCCACTTTATGTTCGGAGTTGTTGCCTTTGCAGCAAGCTGGGTAGTAAGTAAATTACACTGTGCGTGGTTATCAGTGTAAGCACATGCAACTCAGGTGCATGTGCAGGACTGGGGAGGAGACACACCACTCCTGCCTTACGGTTGCTGTTACAGATGTGCCCTGCAGGAGCATCTGTGGTGTTTGAAACATGCCTACAGATAGTATCCTCCATTTCCGACTTTTTTTCCTTTTTGTTGTTGTTGCTGCTACAGATTATGTAGCCACTGCCAGTGCTTAATCAGCCCAGCTTTGAATTTCTTGATCCTCTCTATAGCTGTAAGGAAGAATCCTTATAATATATTGGTGTGTGGTCTTGGAAGGGAGCTAAAGTTCATCATGCCGGGATGGATTTAAGTTGTTCCAACCCAGATTGTGCCTCTGTGATGTGCACTAATCCAGCTCTGTTCTGATGTTCCTTTATATATGTCCTCCCCCTCCCCCTGCCCCAACTGGCTCTTGCTTAAGGAGATTTTAAGCAGTCAGCATGCACATTCCCAATGCTTCTCCATCCAAGTTTATTTCAGGATCACATTTTAAGTCCATCTCCTCTTGTCAAGGATGCTTTCCTGTGCCTTCCAGTGCTCAGTTGTTCATCTCTTGCAAAGATAAATGTTGCTTCTCAGAGTCCCATTTAGAAATGCCAGCAAATGTCAAGAGGATTGTTTTAATCATCCTCCCTCTATTTCTGATGTTCATGTGTGAGTACCAAAGTGAACATAGCCGGAACTGCTCCACCCATGTGCAAGAGGGGAAGGCTCAGCAAGGACCCAAGATTCACAGATACAACAAAATCTGGTCGGTGGGTTGGGGACAAAAAAACAACAACAGCCCAATAAGGCCTAAGTGTACTCAGTGGCTACCGAATACTGACTGACAGAAGGGTGGTGGAAAACATGGGGGATGGGATAGAATATCCCAGAGGAGATCATAGTTGGCTGCTGGAGCCCTTGGCAGGAATGCTCCCCACTGTTTTTGGTAGACACACATTTCTCCTATAGAATTAAAACTGGAGGTGTGCTTTTTATACTTGGAAATAGTTTACCAACACTCAAAGGGCATGCTATTTTTCTGCATGACTCTCTAACCTAGGTGTGCGTCCAGATTAGAAGGCATATGCAGACATTCTGAAGAGACAGTGTCATGCTCGTCACTTTCATTTAATGATGTTGATGCTTTGGGGGGGGGTTGAGTTTATTTGCTGGATATCCCCACTGGAAGTGATTAGTCAGTTGTACCCAGTCCCCAAAATATGGAAGAACAGTTTGACTTTGGCAAAAGCTTCTCCCTGTGACTCATGCAGAGGTACAACCAACAGATTCCTGTGTGGTTGGGTCTGTCTGCCGCTTTGGGTTTTTTAATTTTTTTTATACTAATTTATTTCTCATGGTGCGCTCACACACACAGTTTGGGAATTGGTGTTTTTTTTAACAAGTTGCTTTCTGTGCTGTAGGATCTTTGGATTCCTTACTTCATCATCACAACAGATATCACTGCCTCAGCAATGAGAGTCCACACAGATGGTAAGTATATCTGTGAAGGACCCACAGTGCTTGTCTCATTTAAAGCAGCTGAAGTCCTTGGGCCATTTTCCCACTGTACTTACAGCATAGGTTTGAAGTTCCCACCAATGTATTCGAGGGCTGAGTCTCAGGCTTTCAGCACACTACAATAACGATGGCTATGTTCTCTCTCCACTATCAGAGGCAGTGCGCCTCTGGGTACCAGTTGCCAGGAATCACAAGTGGGGAAAACAGCTGTTGCACTCAAGAAGTGGGGGTGGTTGTGTTAGAGAGGAGCAGTTTGGCTGCTGCTTTTCCTTCGGAGAAGATGGAGCCTTTTTCTGACTTCCCCCTGGCAGGCTGCCTGTGGCGGTACATCCGGGCCAGCATGTCACTTTCCGGCTACTTGCCCCCCCTCTGCGATCCAAAAGACGGGCATCTCCTGATGGACGGAGGCTACATCAACAACCTCCCAGGTACTGATGTAACAGCAACCTATTTTCTGTTTATTTGCAGCTGGATCCTACTTCTAGCCCCAACTCCTGAATTTATTTGGGGGGGGGTTGCAACTCGTGGAGGCATAAATTCAAATTTTGAGACTTACATATGGTGGGAAGAGAAGATCAAACTGTACAGAGGCTCTAATTGCATCCTTTTTTTAAAGCTGCCTGGTTCAGTGTGCGGGCTATGTGTTCCTGCTGATCCCCAACACCACAAATATTTGTGATAGATGTCCCCATTAACCTTCACCCACTCCCAGTCTTTTCAGAAACACGTTTGCAGCCAGGAACATGAGACCAGGTTCCTGAATGAGATAGAAGACTGAGTAAGGAACAAAATAAAAAAAATCCTTCCAGTAGCACCTTAGAGACCAACTAAGTTTGTCATTGGTATGAGCTTTCGTGTGCATGCACACTTCTTCAGATACACTGAAACAGAAGTCACCAGACCCTTATATATAGTGAGAGGGTGGGGAGGGGTATTACTCGGAAGGGTGGTGGGAATGGGTGATTGGCTGCTAGGTGTGGTAAACCTGTGGACAGTTGGTCTCTAACGTGCTACTGGAAGGAATTTTTTTTATTTTGTTTCGACTACGTCAGACCAACACGGCTACCTACCTGTAATCTGAGTAAGGAGCGCAACTGGACACAAAACACACACACACAAGTTGAGTGTGGTACCTGTGCCCCTCCAGCCCAAGGATGCTTCCTTGCCCAGTTCTCTAACTCAGAGGACTCCCATCACAGAAGCCTCAGTACAACCAGAGTTTCCCACGGGCACCAGCTTGGCCACTGTGAGAACAGGATCCTGGACTGAATGGGCCATTGGCTTGATCCAGGAGGGCTCTTTTTGTGTTCAGACTTCCCCATGCCATCTGACTGGAACAGGATAGGCCCCCTTTACCCTCAAAATGCACCTTTCAACGAAGGCAGGATTTGCAGCTGGGACTGAACTGCTGCTCCTTTATAAGGCTCAGCCAAAGGTTGGCTATTGCTGATGTATTCAAAACCCTATGGAAGGTTAGCCGAGGAAAAACTGTGTGTTTATGGTATGTGAAAGTCTGGCTCTAGATCATTTAGTGAACTTTATGATTGAGTGGGGATTCAAATGCAGGGTCCCCTTGTTCCTATTCCAACACTCTAACCCAGCCATCACCAACATACCAGTCGTTGTTGGTCTAGAACTCCCATCAATGCCAGCTAGTACAGCCAATGGTCAGGGGTTTATGGGAGTTGTACTCCAATAACATATGGAGGGCTACTGAAGCTCCCAATCTCTCCCTATGGGCTCCCTCTCTTTCCCTGTTTTATCGTCACAACAAACCTTGTGTGGTGGGTTAGGCAGAGTGATTGTCTCAAGGGTGCATGCTATGAGCTTCATGTGTCCAAGTGAAGATTTGAACCCAGGTCTCTGCATTACCTGTCGTGACACTTTCATCACACCAGCCCTCAACTTTGTTGTGGTTAAGAGAAATAAATAGCAATGCTGAGTGCTCTTGAAACATGCCAGTATGGAAGCATCTAAAATTAATACTTTTTAAAGTGTTTCCTCCTTTTTATATAAAACTCGATTCCCACCCGCCTCCAAAAAAGGGAGCAGGGAAAGGGAGGTGAAGGAAGTGAGGGTACAAGAGGGTACAGTCTCCTGACTGCTCACAGTGATGTTCCAGGTACATCGTACCCCGGCAGCCTTTAAACCCTGCTGAGCATCTTCTCCACCAAGTGGAATCGAAAATGACATACCTGTCACGATTTTGTGGGCCTCTTTCACTTCGCTGTTCCTCTTTGTCTTCTCACCCTCGCCTCCCTGAGGGATACTGAGTCACTGTTCTCTGCAAAGGGCCTTTTCTTTCTCCCGTCAGAAGGAGAAATGCTTTTTCATGTTTGGGTTTAGAAGTGAATTACTGGAACAAAGAAGGCCTATAAATTACCCTAATTCTGCTGAGAGGGAAATAATCTTCTGAGAGCATTTTGGAAGGTAAAATTACCCTCTTTGGAGCAGCGCCCACAAATGTCCAGTGTGGATGATGTGTGGCAAAGACCCTGCCAGAAATAATGAACTCGTGCCAAGCAGTAGGCTGCCCAGCAAGCAGAGTGGAAGGTGTTCTAGGAAGGGGGCAGGGGATGATTCTTTGCTTTTGTCACCTTGACAGCGGATGTTGCTAGGTCTATGGGGGCAAAGGTGGTCATTGCCATTGATGTGGGCAGCAGGGATGAGACAAACCTCACCAATTATGGCGACGCACTCTCTGGCTGGTGGCTGCTGTGGAAGCGGTGGAACCCTTTGGTGGAGAAAGTGAAGGTATGCCTAGGGTAGAATTGCCCCTAAATAGCTGCTAGCCCAATCATCTGTGGCAATTTGTGGTTGATTCCAGGGGATCAGGCAAAGGTTTGGTGGTATGGTGGTTGTTGTTGTTTTTTTAGTGTTATACCTGGAAAGGTTTTTAACAGCCTGAAAGAGAACTATGCCTTTTAATTTTCCTAACACAGATTTGGGCTGGTTGTTGTTATTTCTTTCTGAGCTAGTGACCATTTGTGATAACCTATTTGCAAGGCTGCATTAGAGTTCACAATGACTCTTCAAAGCTTTGATTGCACAGATGGAAAATAAGGCCATACATACTGTTTTCCTCCACACCATGCCATGATGAGGCCAGACAGACATGGTTGTAGCCTGTGTATGTTGTGCCATGGCACTAAATAGCTGACAGAGTAGCCATGTCTTCACCACCCACCCACATAAGCCAGTTTCAAACCTGCTTTAAATGTCATGGCTCCATGCCTAGAGTTGCAGTCCTCTGAGAATTACTTTCATTAAAGGGATTAAGGCTCTACCACAGGCATCCCTAAACTGTGGCCCTCCAGATGTTTTGGCCTACAACTCCCATGATCCCTAGCCAAGAGGACCAGTGGTCAGGGATGATGGGAATTGTAGTCCAAAACATCTGGAGGGCCAAAGTTTGGGGGTGCCTACTCTACCATGACAAATCCTGCATAGATAAACTGCAACACCCATCATCCACAGCAGGCATAGCCAGGAATGACTGGTTGTCGTTTGGCAACATCTGGAGGGCTGGTGTTCCCTATGCCTGATTTATAGCACACTCACTAAACAAAATCCCAGGATTTGGGGGATGTGAAGTTAGAATTTTGGTCAGCCAAGATGGGTGCTGCTGCCCATTCTCTTGTGGGAGCTTAATGATACTTGACATTTTTGGCAGGTGCTGAACATGGCCGAGATCCAGACCCGGCTTGCCTACGTGTGCTGTGTCCGGCAGCTGGAGATGGTCAAGAGCAGTGAATACTGTGAATACATCCGGCCACCCATTGATCGCTATGGCACCTTGGACTTCGGGAAGTTCGATGAAATCTGTGTGCGTTGGGGTCAGAGGAAGCTAAGGCAGTGGGGGAGAAGGGTGCCTTCTGGCTTGGAGGTCTCAAATTACTGTACTTGCTTGTCACAAGATGGTGGGATTCCCCCTCCCCCTTATGCCATGCCTTTTTAGATTATTAGCCTGATGAGAGGGAATGCCCCTGCTTTTTATTTTAAAGTGATCTTTAAAGTAACCCCAAGGATCAGGATTAAAATTCTTTAAATAGATTAATCCAATAAAACCAGTCTTCTTAGCTGAAAAACATTCCAGTGAAATACTGGCCAGCACCTAGTTTTTAAAATAAAAAATTGAGCTATTTTGAATTCAGCAAAGAGCCATCAGCAAGCATTGGAGCCACCCCACGTGTCCCAGCCCCGTGCAAAAGACACAGGCAAAAGGGGCTTATAGCAACATGCTTGTGAGCAAGAGTCTTTGCAGCAGAGACTTATTATTATTATTATTATTATTATTATTATTATTATTATTATTATTAAAGATTTTCTTGATTTACAGATACATCTGCAATGTCTCTCATAACATTTTTACAAATCAGTTTCATTTGTTGAGACATTGGGGCGAAAGGGGGGAAAGGTAGATGGGGGAAAGATGGGTGGAGGTGGGGTGGGGTGACGATGTTTCTATTCTAATTGGTATATGTGGGGTTTTTTTGTCAGCCTTGCTTGTGCTGGTTCACCCCGGTATGGACCTTTTCTTCTTAACATAGTTCAACAACATATTTTAGAAGAGCCATGAGGTGAATGGGCTCCATTTCTGTCCTCTGGGGCTGCCACAGGAAACCAGCTTCAACTATAGCGGCTGATGATTTCCTTCCTTCCTTCCTTCCTTCCTTCCTTCCTTCCAGGAGGTGGGCTATCAGCATGGGAGAACAGTATTTAATGTCTGGTGCAGGAGTGGTGTCCTGGACAAGATGCTGAAGGACAGACAGGAGCTCTGCAAATCCAAGCTTCCAGGAGTGAGTATTCCAATGGCTCTTCCTAATGTCATTTTTCAAATTATTGCTCTCCTAACATGATTGCTTCACAAAGCTCATAGTGGTTTTATGGCAGAGGGTTTGTTTGTTTTTAAATATGCCTCTTGGGTCCTCTGGAGAGAAGATCCTGGATTGCAATGGTGACTGGCACCCCTTGGGAGTGGTAGCGTAGAAGGCAGGGAGACCAACAGTAGGTGGAGCCAGCCACTGATTCGCTGTGAGTAAGAAGGCAGGCAGGTGAGGGCTGCCGAGGGCTGATTGCTGTTTGTGGGGCAATGCCCCATTAGCTTTAATAGACCAGCTTCAACTGCTGGACCGTGCCACTACCGCGTTTCTCCGAAAATAAGACACCGTCTTATATTTATTTTACCTCAAAAAACACACTATGGCTTATTTTCAGGGGATGTCTTATATTTTTCCTCCTCCTCCTGCCGCGGCCGGTATTGCTGTTGTGCCTATCACTATGTCTTATTTTTGGGGTATGGCTTATATTCCTTGAATGCTTAAAAATCCTGCTATGGCTTATTTTATGACTATGTCTTAAAATATGAGAAACAGGGTAATTGCCATAAGAGCCTGTGCTGAACCAACGCACTAACACATCCCTGACTTACAGAGCCAGTGTGATGCAGTGGTGTTAGAGTGTGAGGCTAGGACCTGGGAGACCCGGGTTCAAATCCCCACTTGTCCATAAAGGTCACTGTTTGACCTTGGGACTGTCATTGCATCCCAGCCTAAGCCACCTCCCAGGGTTGTTGTGGGAATTAAATGAGGAAGGGGAGAACTCCTTGGAGAAAAAAAGGTGGGACATAAAAGGAGTAAGTAAGTAAGTAAGTAAGTAAGTAAATGTTACCACAGTCATCTAATTGCAAGCTACCTTCTGACATGGTCTTGTTTTGAAAAGCAGGCAGAGATTCAGAGTAAACAAACAAATAAATTCTTCTTTGTGTATTCCTGCACTATCTCCAGAGGCTTACAGCAAGTAGCAATAGATTGTGTTTAGAATGATGAGTGGGGTGGAGATCTCATTTTAAAACTGAGTTTTTAAAATACAAAAGATAAACACCTCACCCTTCTCTTGATTTAGCTGCAGGTCTTCCCTGCAGAACTCAGGGCTCTGAATCTCCATAGGGAGCTGCACGCTTGAGAGGCTGCTGTTGAGAGCATCTGGCTTTACGCACCTCCATTAATTGAACATGGTGCACAGGAGGTGCTGTGAAGAGAGAGCTTTCATTCGATCTCTTTCAGTCATGGTAGGATAAAGTGGACACGGAAAGAGGCTGATGCCCCAAGTGATCTATTTTCTCTGTGGGTTAGAATAGCCTAGGGTAACATTGAAAACACATGGCTCCCCCCCCCCCCCCGAAGAATCATGAGCTGTAGTTTACTCCCCACAGAACTACAGTTCCCAACACCGTTAAGCTACGGTTTGCAGGATTCTTTGGGGAAAGCAATGTGTTTTAAATGTATGGTGCATATCTCAGTGAGGCTTGAATGTCTTGTGGATTCCCCACTCTTCCACCCCGTCTCTCCATAGCTGCTTCTGGGTTTTGGGAACATACAGTGGTACCTCGGTTTAAGTACACAATTGGTTGCGGAAGTCTGTACTTAACCTGAAGCATACTTAACCTGGAGCAAACTTTCCCATTGAAAGTAATGGAAAGTGGATTAATCCGTTCCAGACGGTCCGTGGAGTACTTAACCTGAAGCGTATTAACCTGAAGCGAACTTTCCCATTGAAAGTAATGGAAAGTGGATTAATCCGTTCCAGACGGGTCTGCGGAGTGCTCAACCTGAAGCGTACTTAACCCAAAGTATGAGTGTAATTGGTTCTGGAAGTCCGTACTTAACCTGGAGCATACTTAACCTGAAGCGAACTTTCCCATTGAAAGTAATGGAAAGTGGATTAATCCGTTCCAGACGGGTCCACGGAGTACTCAACCTGAAGCGTACTTAACCCGAAGTATGAGTGTAATTGGTTCTGGAAGTCCGTACTTAACCTGGAGCATACTTAACCTGAAGCGAACTTTCCCATCGAAAGTAATTGAAAGTGGATTAATCCGTTCCAGATGGGTCTGCGGAGTACTTAAACTGAAAGTACTCAAACCAAAGCGTACTTAAACCGAGGTATGACTGTAATTATTTAAGTGATTGCAGCATCTCCTGTGTGCTTCCCTCTCTGCCGGTTGTGACTCATCCAGTTGCCAGGGGTCTCCTGCAGGCTCAGCCTCCTGCCACCCCTTTGACTCTGAAGGGCAGGCCCCAGACAGAGTGCTATGGAAACGAAATGGAGACCTGGAAAGTCATCCAATATACAACTAGCTACACACACAGCTGGGAAATGGGGGCTGCCTTGCACCAGAGCTGATCCAGTGGCAGCTGGTTCCATTTGCTGTGTGTTGTAGGGCATGGCACAATTAATGTTAAAAATAATTTTAAAAAATAAGTTCCATGCCCAATCAGATTTTTACCCCAAGAAATGCTTAATTTTATAACATATTATGCAAATTGAGCAACTTTGTAAAATTTATCTTACCTTGCATAATTTATCCTGAATAGTTGATGGAGGGAGGGGCAAGGCAGACCTCTGGAGCCCTACCTAGTCACTAGGAATCTCTTTGAGATACCCTTTGGCTTTTGAAATGCCTCACGTGTTTCCCAGCTTATCTTCACAGCCATGAGATCTAGAAAGTTGCCCCTTTTTTTAAAAAAGGAGATGTTAGAAGCTGCTGAGTTGGGTTCTCGGGAAGATGAGAATCTGCTTTCAATCTCCCATGCCTTCTTCTACATCAAATAAGTAAAAATGTCGTGACTTCTTCAGAATTGCTGAATAACACAGCCCTGGATGCAGTGCATGAATGTTGACAATCCGAAATAAATTTAATGACAACTCAAACCTAGATATGTAAAATATATCCTCCTTCTCCCACACCCTTCATGCTTGTTTTCCATTTTTTTATATGTGCAAGCAAATGCCGTTGACTGTCAGCATTCTCCGACATCCCTCTGAGTTCTTGACAGTGAACAATGTGCCCTGGATTGGAACGTTGAGTCACCACATTTTGGACATCCGCTGCAATACGGAGATAACATATCTCATTAAAGGACCTGCCCTTTGTAGCAGGGGATTGATCTTACTGCCTTGTGGCTCAGTTCAATAGCTCTTAGCCAGCCAGCGGAGTGGCCTCTGTAACTATTTTTAAGATTTAGTGACTCTTGGGCTGGCAGCCTTTAATTAATGCTCCTCCAACCAGATGTTCCCTTCCTCTGCTGCAGGGCATCTGATCATGGCCCTCTGGCATTGCCATAGCTCTGTGTGGCTTGGCTCAAGCACTTCCTCTTCCAATCTCCTAGATAGGGGCAGAGAGGAGCAGCTTGGTCAGAGTACAGCCTTCACCCAACCTGGTGCCCTTCAGATGTTTCAGCTTGCAATTCCTATCCCTTGTGCCTTGCACCCGAAGCATCCTAGTGAGATCATAGCAGATTATATTATTCATGTATCACTTTCAGTCTCTTAGCCCCTGCACTGCCCCAGCCCTCCCTGTTAAGCTTCATTTTCCAGCATGAGGTTGAGCATGCTATTATAATTGCAGGGGGCCTATATTCATATGAGGCCCTCCCCCAGGTGCCTCCTCTGAGGGAGGTTCGGAGGGTTTATCATTTTATTTTCATTTATTGCCTTTATATCAAACCTTTTTCTCCAAGGCGCTCAAGGTGTCATCCAGCATTCTCTGCTCTCCTCATTTAATCCCCACAACAACCCTGTGAGGTGGGTGCAGCTGAGAGGCGGTGACTGCCTCAAGGTCATACTCGGTGAGCTTCATGACAGAGTGGGAACCCTGGTCTCCCAAGTCCTAGTCCAGCTGCATCATCACACTGGGTTGCAACAAGGGGAAGGGCCTTTTCAGTTGTGGCTCCCGTGCCTGTAGAACTCTCTCCCCAGGGAGGTCGGTGTGGCACTATCACAAACACCTTTTTGGCTCCAGGTGAAACTTCTTGTCTCACAAGCACTTGACACATCATAATATTTTGCTGCCTGTTGATGCTGTTGTTTTTGCTGCTGCTTTATCAGCTTCAGACTTTCTTTGGGTTATTTTTTTGTCATTTTATTGTAATGCAGTACTCTTTCCTTGCAATCTTATGTCATGCTTTCTGCTTTTAAAATTCTGAAAGCCACTTGGAGGCTCTTCATGTGTGTCAAGCAACTAATGAATTGAATTAATAACAATAAAGAACATAATGGATGAAGTTACAGGTAGGTAGCCATGTTGGTCTGAGTTGAAGCAAAATAAAAAAAATTCCTTCAGTAGCACTTTAAAGACCAACTAAGTTTTTATTTTGGCACACGAAATAAAAGTTTTTATTTTGGCACACGAAAGCTCATACCAAAATAAAAACTTAGTTGGTCTTTAAGGTGCTACTGAAGGAATTTTTTTATAATGGATGAAGACACCCTTGGTGGTGGCGGCATGAACAAGTGTCAGCGGGAAGAAGGCTGCTGCACTCAGGTGCCCCTTAGGAGCTTCCTCTTTGGGGCATCCGGTTGGCCTCTATGAGAACAGGATGCTTGATGAGACAGGCCACTGGCCTGACCCAGAAGCCAGGCTCTTCTTAGACATCCATCTCTTCTCTTCCAGGTGGTGACGTGTCCCACAACTTCTTTCACAGACCTGGCAGAAATTGTCTCCCGAATTGAGCCAGTCAAGGCTGTCATAGTGGATGGTGAGTTGGGGGTGGGCTGGCTTCACCAAAAACCAAAACTCCAATTCCTTTGTTTGTTGTTTTTGTTGCTCAAGGATCCCCAGGAAATCTGTTCAGGTTTGGGGTTTTTTTTGCAGCAGGTGGGCGATGCCCTTCCACGTAGCCCTTGGGTTCCTGCTTTTCCCGCTGTCCCCTCCCCCAGAGGTGACCCACCCATCTTGCCGCCTGAGATGAAACAGGAATTGCCACCTCCCGGCCCACTAAAGTGCACCCCACTTCTGCCACCAGCACTTTCCAAGCTCAGTGGGAGCCCGGGTGCTCCTCAAAGTGTTGCCACTCATTTGGCAGGGAAGACAAGTGGCAGTGCCACACACTGGAACACACTTGGTGGCAGTGGAAGCAGTTGGGCAGGCTGAGGGATGCCTCTTGCACTTCCATCACCTGAGGCAGGTGCTTCACCCCACATCATGGGGAAACCAGCTGCGCCTTCCCCCACCTTTGGGCTGAATGAGTCTCTCCCCCTTACCTGCCTTCTGTTCAGATGAGTCCGACTATCAGACGGAGTATGAGGAGGAAGTTCTTGGCAGCCACAAGGACGACTATGTCAATTTCCTGAGCAACCACACTGAAGACGACTCCGACTCCGTAAGAGCTCCCCTGGGCCCTACTGGTTTGGCCACTGTCTTCCCATTATGCAGTGGAGCCAATGCAAGAGGGAGGTGGAGGTTATCTTGCCAAAAGGGGTCTTAGACATCATTACGTGACTAGAAGGCATCCACTGGCTCCTCAGTTGCAAGGAAAAAGTACTCTGTAAACATTCAGGGGTAATCTTTATTTTATATCTTGCATCTTATAACATGTTCCAGGAGTGGGATTCAGAGATGGAAAGGGTAGAATTCTGTTCCTCTTATGCTGCTTTATGACCCTTAGAGCTGTGAAGACACACTTGCTACTGTGTGAGCTATATCTAGTGAAAAACTGCACACACGCACACCACTCTAAACCTATAAGTAGAGGCAACGGTAGGGTAGCTCAGATGTGGTTGCATTTACCTTTGCAATTATGAGGACTAGAAACTCATGTGTACCTATGAGAGATGTTCTTTTTTTACAAAAATGAAATCTGCATTTGTGGGTTGGTTGAAGTACGTTCCCAGTGACTAGAGGCTAAAACAAGTTTTTTGAACTTGGTAAAAGATATCTGACAGGGAAACATGATAGAGATGGTAGGTCTTATGTGTAGTAAGTGGAGAGAGACAGAAGTTTCCCCCCTTCTCCCTCTCTCCAAATTATCCCTGCATCACCCACTGAACACAGGTTGATATACCGTAACAGCTAGAAAAATCAGGATGCTGACCTAGATTGGGGACAGGGAGCTGCCTTATGTTGAGAAATTTATTCTGTCAGGGGAAACATACCTGGGATGCTCATGGGCAGAGGCAAAAGTAGGCCACCTTCGTACCACCACCCTGTGTGCTCTCCCCCCCCCCCCGTGCCCCGCTCCCCTCTGCTGTGCTAGGAGAAATAGGCTTCTCTTCCTCCCCACTCAGCAAAGAAACTCTGCCCCTTCTCCTCCTCTGGCAAGTTGCTTGGCTCTGGCAGGGTAAGACCAAGCAATAGGGCTTTGGCAGGGAGACCACTTCCCAGGTGAGAATGTCAAATGAGTCAGGTTCAGCAGCTCCTTGCTCTTGGTGGGGGGGATGTGATCCAGCAGGGTCCTGCTTTTTAGAGTCTTAACAATGCCAAATTGCACACAGCACACTCCCAGGAAGCTCAAGAGGCATACAGCTCATGCTTGCTCCTCCCCCTTGCATGTGAACTTTTGGCCCTGGACAGCAGAGCCCAGAGGGGAGCCCTTTGTCAGTGACCTCTGGGGCCTGACAGTCCGAATGAAAACCTTTTGTCTTCTTTTCTTGCTCCCAGCAGGACCAAGAAGTCCGGCGCAGAAAGCGTATCAGCATCATCAGCCAGGACAGCCAAGGAAGCAGCAGTACGGAGCTGAGCTGAGCTGCTTTGGGGGGGCTCCCAAGTGGCTCAGGAAATCCTTTCCCATTCACTACAAAACCTCCTCTCTTTGCCATTACAAAGCTTCCTTGTTCTGAGATGAAAGTAGTGCCTTTACCCCCCTTTCTTTCTTGCCTAAACCCAGCATGGGTAGCAAGAGTGAAAGGGCTCCTGACCATGGCTAAACTCTCCCCTTCCACCATTTCTCAAATGCAGCTCTGCAGAAACCTTTCACCAGCAGCTTGGCCCAAACAGATCCCAGGGCAGCATTGAATTCCTGCAGGCTGGGTTTGTGGAGTGAACGGTGCATTTTGTATGCCTGTTTGTCCTATGAACAAGATGGCGACAGCAGAGAGAAAGCGAGTGTGCATGTCTGTATTTTTAAAGGGTGGGTGGAGAAGTGGGTTTCAGTACTCTTAAATTACTGTTCCAACCCCCCCCCTTATTTAGTTCTTGAACCAGCATCTGCAATGGGAGGGGGGGCATGTGTGAAAGGTTCTGCCAGCAATTAGTAAGAAGCCTAAATGTGAGCATGCAGAATGAGTCTGGATGTTCCTTGCTCTACTCTGACACGGTGTGAAAACGAAACCATCTGTTGGGAGCTGTGTTGCCCAGCAGTGGTGGTGGCAAGCAATCTCACTAAGAAGACAGCACTGATTGAGATGCCTTAGCTGGTCCTGCTCTCCACAGCAGATCAGGGGGAAGGACTTTTCTTTCCCTTCTGCCTTTCTCTGAAGCTCCATCTGGGAGTCCTTGGCTCACCTGACACTTGTGGCATTTCCACACAGAGGGCACTCCTGCCTCTGGCCATCCAGACAACCTTGTTCCATCTCAGCAATGTTGGGTTGTCTTGTCGCTCTGTGTGTTCAGATTTTTTTTGAAAAAAATAAAATAAAAATCAAACAACTTGAACCTCTTTTGTGCTGTTGACCAAATTCACTCTCTGCCCTGAGCTTCGGGTGGCAAAGCATGTTGGTGAAAGGGGGCGTGTCTCTGTGGGTTAAGGTGATATTGTGGGGGTTGCTGTTAAGGGTAGCAGCTTCAGGGATTTATCAGACCCACAGGGGCATTCTCTAGGGCAGGGGTGTCAAACTCAAATTCATCGGGGGCCGCATCAGCAGTTTGGTCACCCTCAAAGGGCCGGTTGTATCTGTAGGACTATGTGTCCACTCTTTATTATCATAAATTATTGTCACTGCATTCAATTATTACTGTTTTTTGTAATAATGTAAGTAATAACTAGCTCTGAAAGCAGAAACATAGAATAATGGCAAGTAGATATTCAAATGTACAATTATTGTACAATTTATTGAAAAATGATTTTTGGTAACTGCACTGGGTGGTGGAGGCTCGCTAGGGTTTCATGCAGGACCTTTGCAGAGCTACTACCGTGTTTCCCCTTTTTTAATACGTAGTCATTAAGTAAGCCATGGCAGGATTTCTAGGCATGTGCGAAACGTAAGACATACCCCGAAAATAAGACATACCTCGGAGAGGTTTGAGACCATGTGGGAGGGGGTGCATGAATTGAGCGCGTTGCCAGGCGAGCCGCGCTGGGAGCCTCCCCACTCTTCCCAGGACTTTTTTCCACTCGGGCCGAGCGCCCAGACAGGGAAGCCCCCCGGCGTCGGGAGCGCTGCTGGCCCCTTCCGCGCCTCTGGAGCAATGTGGGCTGCATGGCCCAAGGCTGAGCAGCAACGGGAGGCCCGCTGGCCCTTCCGTGCCGCCAGAGCAACGGACGGCGGCGGGAGCGCTGCTGGCCCCTTCCACTCCTCTAGAGCGTCGTGGGCTGCATGGCCCAAGGCTGAGCGGCAACGGGAGGCGTGCGGGCCCTTCCGTGCCGCCGGGGCAATGGGTGGCGGCGGGAGCACTGCTTGCCCCTTCCGCGCCTCTGGAGCGTCGTGGGCTGCATGGCCAAAGGCTGAGCGGCAACGGGAGGCGTGCGAGCCCTTCCGTGCTGCCGGGGCAATGGGTGGCGGCGGGAGCGCTGCTTGCCCCTTCCGCGCCTCTGGAGCAACGGACGTCTTTTTTTTCTAGCCGCTTTTAAAAACAAGGCGCTGGACTGGAGGGACCTTTGGTTTGGTCCGCCTGAGCTCTTTCTGTTTAAGCGCGGGAGAACAGTTCTTCGGAGAGGCTCTCCCAGCTCCCGCCTTGGGCTCTGCAGCACCACCTTCCACACAGAGGAAGCGTGAGAAGCGCAGCTGCCGAGGGCCCCGCTGACCCCCGCAGAAGCCATCACGCCCCTCCCTCAAAGCCATGTTGTGCCGGAGCAGCCCAGCAGCTTAGCCGGCAACGTCTCGCCCCGCTCCCAATCCGCCTTGCCACCCACGACTGGGCCATTTCAGATTCCACCCCACTCCCGCCCTGCCTCCTCAGCCGCTGTGCGATCGAGCCCCCGCCAGCCAGCCGCCCAAGCCTGGCTCCTTGAAGGCTTCGCCTTAGCAAAATCCCTGCCTAGGCTGGAGCTGGGGGAGCCTCGCGCCATCGCTTCACACACCCGCTCACGGCGCGCCCCAAGCACCAAGCTACCCCGGCGCGGGACCTGCCCGGTTCCCGCGTGCGCAGGTTCAGGCCGCGGCTTCGGCACCGAACGGACGGTGACGGGAGCGCTGCTGGCCCCCTTCCGCCCCGCCGGAATGTTGTGGGCTGCATGGCCTCGGCGCCCGGAACCGGCGGCTGCTGCAGCGCCAAGCAGCGCCCCGAGCCAGCGGCCTGTCATAAGGTACCGACTACACTTTCCTCCCTTCCTGTATTCCAAGAGCCAGTCTCTGCAAATTCCACCCTTCCTGTCTGCCTTATGAGACCAACGAGCAACAGAAGGTACCGTAATAAAATAAAATAAAAACCTAATAAAAAATTAAGACATCCCCTGAAAATAAGACACCTTGTGTTTTTTTGAGGAAAAAAAGTTATAAGACGGTGTCTTAAAAAAGGGGAAACACGGTACCTGGAGATGCTGGGGTCCTTCTGCATGCAGGACAGATGTTCTGACAGTGAGCCACCACCCTTCACCAAAGGGACTGGCTGAGGTTGACTCACTGGAGCTGCTCTCCTGGTTCCAGGGTTTAAGGGCCAGAAGTATAAAGCAGCATCCTATGTTTCTGAGGAGAGGGAGAGGGAGGGGAGGGGAGAGAGGGAGGGAGGGAGGGAGGGAGGGAGGGAGGGAGGAAGGAAGGAAGGAAGGAAGGAAGGAAGGAAGGAAGGAAGGAAGGAAGGAAGGAAGGAAGGAAGGAAGGAAGGAAGGAAGGAAAGAGGGGAGAGAAAGAAGAGTAGGAAATAAGGAAGGGACTAAAGAAGGAAAGAAAAAGAAAGAGGGAGAGAAGACGGAAAGGGAGAAAGAAGGAAGGAAGTAGAGGGAAAGAAAGAATAAGAATGAGGGAGAGGAAGAAAGATGGGAAGGACGGAAGGAAGAAAGGAAGGAAGAAAGAAAGAAAGAAAGAAAGAAAGAAAGAAAGAAAGAAAGAAAGAAAGAAAGAAAGAAAAGAGGGAGCAGGAGGGAGAGAGGAAGGAAAGAGGTGAGAGAAAGAAGAAGAAGGGGGGGGTCGCCGCCTTGATTCAGCGCCAGAAAAGAGCGTGAAGGGACCCAGGGGCAAAAAGCATTTCCCGTGCAGCGTGAGGCAGTGGGTGTCCGTTTTAGGAGAAGTGCGTAAAGCCTCAGAGTTGCACGTTCGTGAGGCTGAGCCGCTGCTGTGTGCCGCTGGCTGGGGCGCTCGGCGGGCCACATGACGAGGTCTGGCGGGCCGGATTTGGCCCCCGGGCCTTGTGTTTGACACCCGTGCTCTAGGGTAAACTTCATTGAAAGGTTTAAGAGCTGCTTTAGAAATTAGGAAGCTGCTTTATACCAAGTCTTACACCTTTTGGTCCATCTAGGCCAGTACTGTCTACTGACTGGCGGTGGTTGGCTCTCTTGGATTTTGGCCAGGGGGTCTTTCTCAGCCCTTCCTGGAAATTTGGGGGGGGGGGTTGAACCTAGAGCTACTGAGTTGCAGTCTTCTCAGCCACAGGGCACTTGCACAGCTCCTGTTCATTGGGCTTCCGCAGGAGAATTTCCCAAAGGGCTGTGTCCCATCTTAAAGGAAATGAAGAGGGGAAGGACTTCTTCCCTCTTGCCTCAGGCACCAACATACTCTGAGCCAGACCCTTTATGGCTAGATAGAGCTTGCCTCATTTATTCACTCTCCCCCCCCCCCGCCCCGGTTCCCTCTGCATCCCTATCACTATTCTGTGAGGTCGGCCAGTTCTGAGCAAGGGCGACCAGCCCCAAACTTAAACAGGAAGCATTGTAGCTAAGCAGAAATTTGAACTCTCATTTCCTCAGTTTAATTCCTGCATTCATGCTTCCACATTGCACTGGCCCTCATTGCTTTTGGAGACTGTGGAGCTGGGGTGGGGGAGGGGAGTTCCTGGAGCATCACAGGGAGAAACTGGTCACCTGCTCTTCCAAGAGACACTGAATGCTGCTCTACCTGCTGGTTATAAGAGTCAGGAAGGTAATGATACAAATAGAAGCATGTAACATGGGCGTAGCCAGGGGGGTGCAGTTGCCCCCACCTATATCAGGTAAATAAAAATACTTAACTGACCAATTGCATCGTAGAAAACTCAGTTTCGCCCTCCCCCAACATAAAGCCTGCCCCCCCCAATTATATCCTGGCTACGCCCATGGCATATAAAGTGGAACTTCAAAAGCAACTAAAGGCAAATTAACCCTGGATTATAAAAATTCCTCTTTTCCCAAAGCATGCAGTTGCCATGCTGCCCAATGAGAAAGGGTGCTCTCTCTTTGTAGCTGACAACCTGCCTCACCTCAAACAGAAGCGGGGAGGGCGGGGAGAGAACCAAATTATGCAGTGGTGGAAATAGTATCCCAGCTTCCACCTATCTTTTCTTTTCCCCTCTCCAGTTTGCTACACGGATGGCACAATCTGCCTCCACCTTTAGGTGCGCTGATCTCAACACATTAGTAAAATGCTATTTCTATACACTGCTTTGTTGGGGGGCCTTCAGCATGAGAAGCTGTGTCAGGCTGCAAAGTCACCTGTCTGTCACCTTTTCAAGACTGCAACACCCTGCCCTCAACACAGAAAAGGGCGAGTGAAATGATCAAGGCTATGGAGCAACTCCCTGCCCCCCATGAGAAAATGTTGCAGTGTTTTGAGGCAACATGATAAAACTTTAAAAAATGATGTGTGGTGTAGAAAGAGTGGAGAGAGAAAAGTTTTTGTTCCTCTCCCATAACACTGGAACTTGTGGGCACCCAGTGAAGCTGGATGTTAGAAGATTCAGAATAGATAAAAGAAAGCACCTACTTCTTCATGCAACGTATAGTTAAAACTATGGAACTTCTTCCAGCAGGAGGCTGTGATGCCCACCAACCTGGAGGGCTTTAAAACAAATGGGAACACCTCCATGGAGCGTAATAAGATTATCAGTTGCTACTAGCCATAATGGTTATGCTCTGACTCTTTGGAAGCAGTAATACTTTGGAAGATCAGTTGCTGGAAGCCACAGGAGGAGAGAGTTGCTCTTCTGCCCATGTCCATTGTGGGCTTCCCATTGTTGCATCTGGCTGGTCCCTGTGAGAACAGGATGCTGCACTAGATGGCCTGATCCAGCAGAGCTCTTCTTATGTTCTTGTCATTGGCTTTGGCTCCCTGCCTTCCGTGCTACCAGACTCAAGGGGCACCGGCCACCACTGCAGCTGTCCCTATGTGGCACCAGCCAACATGACTTACGGGAAGGCTCTGTTCTGCCCTCTGATGCATTTAATCGGGACGTGAGCGAAATCTATCCATATTCAGAGACTGTGCCAGTGTCCCAACTCATCCATCTGTTTCTTTAGGGTGGGAATAAATGTCACATTTGAATTCCATCTCCCCATTGCCTACACACTGATAATCTCTGAAGTACCATATTCCTTGTGAAAACACGCACATACTCACATACACAATGTTCCCCTGCTGTTCAGCATTTGAAGACTTCCGGTTTCGTCAAGCTGCACCATAGAAGCGTTTCATCCCACGCAAGACACCACACAACCTTGCTATGCTGCCTATGAGCGTGTAACATCATGCACCTGTAAGCATATCTTCATGAGGACCAGAAACCTGTTTAAATCTAAATACACATGAACATAAACACAGTTCAGAAAACTGATCTCTTCCTCCATCCACCATTGCCTTATATAGTCTAAAGCAGGGGTAGACCAAGGGGGTGTCCTCTATATGTTGCTGGACTGTAGTTCTCATCATCCCTCATGCCAGCTGGGGCTGTTGAGATCTGTAGTCCAGCAACACCTGGGGGGCACCCCTCCCCTAAACTAATAAATTCACTGCAGGTGTGATGAGCTTGTGGCCTTCCAGATGTTGCTAAACTTCAACGCCCATCGGCCATTGGCCATGCTTGCTAGGGCTGATGGGAGTTGTGGTTCAACAACATCTGGAGGCACCTCTTCATTTTAACTTATTTGGCTTTCCTCTTCTACCATTTCTAATAATCAAAGATGTCAACGTGAGAGATTCCTGGAGGATGTTGTTATTTATTTATTTAAAAATTGTTATTTATTTTTTATTTATTTAAATAAATTTTTGTTTATTTTATTTATTTAAATAAATTTTTGTTTATTTTATTTATTTAAATAAATTTTTATTTATTTTATTTATTTAAATAAATTTTTATTTAAATAATTTTTTATTTTTTTATTTATTTAAATAAATTTTTATTTTTTATTTATTTAAATAAATTTTTATTTTTTATTTATTTAAATAAATTTTTATTTTTTATTTATTTAAATAAATTTTTATTTATTTAAAAAAATGTTATTTATTTTTCTAAATAAAAAAAAATTCAGGTTTGCTGGTATCTTTTTGCTGCCTCCCAACACTATGCAGTTAATAATTTTGCTGCAGTCATTACATTTTAAAATGATTCCCACGTCCTCTTGTCTTAATATATCCTCGAGGAGATCCATCAAAACAATGCTGGCATCCAGTGCCCATTATCCTTTTAATTTCATTGGAAGGTTTATTAATGTTGCTGGCAATAAAAAAGCCAGCTTATGTCAGGGCTCAGTGACCTCCTCTTTCCTTGTCTTTCAAGCTGATTGAACCCAATATGAGCAGCCAAAGCAGGGGTGGGGAACCTTATCCATCCCGAGCGGCCACGTTCCCTTCTGGGGGCCACATGCCAAGGGTGGGTGGGACTAGAAGCAAAAGTGGACAGAGCAACAAATGCAGATTTTACCTTTTTTCGATAGGCTGCTTTAAGAAAAAACACGCACACACAAAAAGTGTGTGGCAAGTGAAGGACAAGTCCCAGCCAGGCCCGAAACACTAAAGGAAAGTGCAAAGCAAGACTGGTGAGATGTGTGGTCTGGGGAGGGGCCTGAGAACCAGACAGAGAGACCCGAAGGGCTACATTTGGCCTCCAGGCCTGAGGTGTTACCCATCCCTGTGCTAGACCAAGTACAAAATAACCCATCTGCAGCGCCACAAATCCAACTCAATGGTGTAACTGTTGGAAAATGTTGATCGCTTCTCCTACCTAGGCAGTTATCTTTCCACAAGGGCCAACATTGATGCCGAAATCCAGCATCACCTGAGCTCTGTGAGTGCAGCTTTCTCCCAATTGAAGTGAAGAGTGAGGACCAGCACATTCGCAGGGAAACCAAAATGCTTGTTTACAAAGCTATTGTACTGCCCAACCTTTCTATATGCTTGTGAAACGTAAACGCCATCTCCAACTCCTTGAAAGATTCCACCAACGGTGTCTCCGAAAATTTTTACACAGCACTTGGGAAGACAGGCAAACTAATATCAGCGTACTGGAAGAAGCAAAGATCACCAGTGTTGAAGCAATTATTCTTCAACATAAACTTCGTTGGACAGGTCATGTTGTGTGGATGCCTGATGATTGTATTCCAAAGCAACTACTCTATTCCGAACTTAAAAATGGAAAGCGTAATGCTAGTGGTCAACAAAAAAGGTTTAAAGACTGTCTCATCAAGGCAAATCTAAAAAAAAGTAGTATAAACACTGACAACTGGGAAACACAGGCCTGCGAGCGCTCCAGTTGGAGAACAGCCTTTACCAAAGATGTCATGGGCTTTGAAGACACTCGATCTCAGGACGCAAGGGAGAAACGTGCTAAGAGGAAGGCACGCTTGGCAAATCCACACCGTGAAGCTGGTGGAACAAAGAATGCGAAGTTTCCCTTTTGTACAGTAGGATAGTTTCTACAGACACGACGCACATATCTCTGTCCTCTATCCAGGCAAGCGAGAAGCGTTCTTATCAGAGCTCAGGGACACATTCCAGGTATGCGAAACCACTCAGAGAGAGTGCATGGCAAGGCTTATAACCACTGTAATATGGCGACAACTCTGACGAAAACATAACTTTGCTTTTCTATTGTGACCCCCGTTTGCAAGGGGTTTCTCTCCCCCTCCTCCTCTTCCTCCTTCCCGGCCCCGCCTCCCTCTAATCCTCTGAAAGAATGAGATCAAGTTAATTGCTCCGTTGGCCGTTCTCCCCTGGAGAGCAGAAGCGAAGCTTGGAAACCGTGAAAGAGTGCAAGTGAGAAGAAATATAAGGAACGTCAGACAGGAGGAGGGGCTGGTACTCTCCCAGGCCATCCTGCCAATTTTAGAGGGCGAGAGATGGATGTTTACGTTCTTGTCCAGAAGAGGAGTAAGCATCTGTTGTTGTTGTTTAGTCGTGTCCGACTCTTCGTGACCCCATGGACCAGAGCACGCCAGGCACTCCTGTCTTCGGTAAGAAGTAGGGTTGTCAACTGGCCAGAAAAACAATGTGGCTCGAGGTGCTTTGCCTTCGACACCAGCTCAATGGGCAAAAAAGTCAGTGCCTGGAGCCTGGAGCTCCAACATCTGGTTTAAGGTTCAAGCTCTATCACGTAGGACTTGTGTGGGCACATCACTGTCTGCCAGACCTTGCTCCCCAATCTGCAAAATGGGTATATAATGGAGTCCTGTTTTGTGTGGGCTGAGAACAGAGACTCCCGCGCGCGATAAATTGGGTGAGCAAGGTTCCTTTGGCTTTTAAAAACAAAGAAATCAAAGCTTGTGCAAGGGGCAGAAATTCATTAGGGGAAGCTTTTGCAGGTAGAAGCCTTTGCCCTTTGAATTTCTGCAGATCATGCCATGGTAAGGTTAAAGGCACGGGGGCTTTTTGTGAAAACGGTGGCAGTAATTGGAGCCTACCTTTCATTATCCTAGCATAGAAGATCCAAATGGCTTTGAGTGGAGAGCGGGATGTCCAGGTGGCAGAATCCACGAGGTTCTGTCCACGAGGCTGTGTCACATTGAACCTGTTCTGCCTTGGCCCCGCCCTCTGATCCCACCCCCCGGTTTTTGAAACCAGCAACCAGACCTTGTGAGTCCACTCGCTCCCCTTGGCCCATCTCCCTGTATCATCGCTGTTCTCTTCCCCCAACGCCGAAACAACCCAGAAAATCACAACATGCAGAGTAAACAGACGCACATTTCCCTGATTGGCATAATTCCCTCCCAATTATGCTATTTGGGTGTTTGCTAATGAGTGGGTTTTGGAGCACAGCCGCGTCTCAGCCCCTGATTGATCGATCGTGCCGCCTCGCTGGGAACGGGGGGAGGGGGGTCGTCTTGGGGAAACATCTGCTCAGGGGGCGTGAAGCCTGATCAGCGGGCGGGAATCTATTTGTCTGAAAACTTCGGCTGTGACTGTCACTGGCAGGTAGCAATGCGGGAGCCCTGGCGGTTGTCGTCGTCCCGGATAAACGGTTCAAAGAAACAAACCCCCCCCCCCTTGCATCCACTTTGCTGAATTTTAAGTGGGCCGAATCTGGTCCATAGGAACCAACTCCTAGCGGCCGAAGGGACCTCGCTGGGACTCCCCAAAGTTGATAAGCATTGCCGTTCAAATTACCTCATCTCACCTCCCCCTTTATTTAAGGTCCCCTGAACTGGTCAGTGCTTACAATTAAGAGAAAACAAGCATAAAAACTAAGAGGCAATAACTGGGAAAATAATAAAACGTAAGATGTAATTTTGGAAAATATGGAATAAAAATGATAATGCAATAACATTTAGATAAAAGAATACAAAATTAAGGTAGGACAAAACAAGCAGGAGAAACTGATATTTAAAGAACCAGAAGAGGAAGTTGAGGGAAGTCAAGGGAGGAGTGGGGGGGGCGGAGATTGGGACTTGCATATGTTTTGTTTTTTTCTGTGATAATGATTAATGTGTTGAATTCAAAATGTAAAACTTAATAAAAATTATTATTATTATTACTTTTTAAAAAGCCAGCTTGGGGTTAGATCCCCCCTAAAAACAATTTGGGATTGTTTCCCCCCCCCAAAAAAAGCTATGGGTTCACCATGTTTAAACAATAATTTATTTGACTTACGTTCAGACCCTATATCTATATTTAGGGTCTGAATGTATGTCAAAAGATTAATTATAAATGTGGTATCAGACTGGGAAATTTGTATAGAAAGATCTTCTTTTTTCCATTTAATGTGCAATTGCTGAACCAGATATAAATTGTAATATGAGGACAATGCTGTTATCGGGGATGCAACACCTCAGCTCAGAGGCCTGCACTGATTGCTGATTTGCTACTGGGCCAAGTTCAAGGTGTTACTGTTAGAATACTGTTAGAACAGCTTGGGACCAGTTAACCAGAGAGATTGCCTTTCCCCACATGTGCCCACTCAACTGCTTTGCCCTGTAGAATTGGCCCTATATACAGGTGCCACCACATAATACCTGTTCCACATTTGTAAGAAATCGATAGGTGGCAGCACCTATTGGCAATCAGGCAGGTGCCTCACTGTTACTCGTTTTGGAGCCTGCATAAAACATTTTTGTTTAGACGAAGCTACCCAGATATGTAGAATGCTTTAATTTTTGTTTAGCTTATCACTGATTCTAATTATTATTTGACTGTTATAAACTGCTTTTTAAAAAATGGGTTTTTTACAGGTGGTCTCTCTTTTCATAAACTGCTTTAAGGGTTTGTTTGTTATTTACAGACAAGCAGTATGAAATAAATAAATAATATGATTAGTAAATAACATGTATGATAAAATTAACTTTAAAAATATTTTATCTATTTTTGCATCTATCTATATATTAGCAAGTACCCTTCCTGTTAGAACCTAAAAATAAAAATAATTTTTGGAGCCATTAATGGAAGTGCAAGAACTCAGAAACCAATTGTTCTGTGTTTGTTTGTTGGGAAACTAAAATATCCTGCACTGGTCATTCTGTATGAAAGTAAAGGTAGGTGTGTTTGGTTTTCTTTTTTTATAATATTCTTTATTAATTTTTTACATATATATATATATATATATATATATATATATATATATATATATTCCATAAATCATTTAACATTCATTTCTTAAACAATATTTTTGGACTTCCATCAACCACGTCTCAAGATTTCCAAACTTTTTTTTTAATTTCACCTTGTATTCCTTATTTCACTGTTTGGTTTTATTTGGGGCTCACCCTCTTTGCACAAAGGGGAGGCTCCAAATCATATCTCCTCTGACTGTCTTGGACACTTCCCATGGGATTTTTTCTTTAGCTCTGATGTGCACCCAAGATGTTTTAGCTGGGAAAATGTGAAGACTGTGAAAATGTGGCATGCAAAAGGGACAACTGTGTGTGCTGCACACAATTGACTGCGTGACGTGCTGCTGCTCCCTTGATTCATCAGTTTATTGGCCTGCTTAGAGATATGTTGATTTCTATTTATGACAGGGATCATAGAATTGTAGAGTTGGAAGGGATATCAAGGGTTCTCTAGTACAACGTTTCTCAACCACTGTTCCGCGGCACACTAGTGTGCCGCGAGACGCTGGCTGGTGTGCCGCGACGTGCGGCGACGAGAAGGGCGAATTGCATTGTCACGTGCCTGGCAGCCGCCAATATCCAGCACCGACCCGCCGGAAAGCAATATTTCTCCTCCTCTTTCCCAAAGCTCAGTGCAAACGACTGGAGGGTGGTTTTAGTCATAATTATATAGTCAATATAGGGCGGCACAGAGTTAATTTTTTAAACTTTTTTAATGGTGGTGTGCCTCATGATTTTTTTCATGGAACAAGTGTGCCGTGGCCCAAAAAAGGTTGAGAAACACTGCTCTAGTACAACCCCCTGCAATGCAGGGATCTCAAGTAAAGCATCTACGACAGGTGGCCATCCAATCTCTAATTAAAAACCTCCAAGGTCCATTCCACTGCCAAACAGCTCTTACAGCCAGAAAGTTCTTCCTGGTGTTTAGTCATAATCTAATTTGTTGTAACTTAAAGCCATTGGTTTGAGTCCTACTGTCCCAAGCAGGAGATAACAAGCTTGCTCCATCTTCCATGGGACAGCCCTTCAGATATAGTCGAAGATGGCTATCACATCTCTTTTCCAGGCTAAACATACTGAACTCCCTCAATCTCTCTTCTTAAGGCGTGGTTTCCATACCCTTGGGAATCTTGGCTGCTCTCCTCTGCACATGTTCCAGCTTATCTAGTTGCAAGTTTGGGGAAGGAGTGGGCAGGAGCCAAAAGTTCATGGGGTAAAGTGTACCGTGGAGGAAGAGACTGGTGGGCACATTTCTCCTTTTCCAGGGAGATTACAGGTAAACGGCCCACAATGAGTGAAACAGGGAGCCCTTATCCCTCCAGACTTATCCCCTTAGGACTGGTTGGGTGGAAGGTAGAGTGGTGACACTGAGACTAAGGAGGAAGAAGGAGGAGACTGCCAGGGCGATCTACACGGAACAGTTTTAAGTAAGAAGGCAGACGGAGCTGGCTGAAAGCATTCTGAGCTTGGTGGGGCAGTGCCCCACTTGCCCAAATGGATCATCCTCCACCCTGTCTAACTTCATCAGCTTTGAGCAAATCAGGACAAGCGCTCCACAGAGAGGTTGTCTGGAAGGCCCGCCAAATTACCTGCAGCTGGGGTGGGGTGGGGTGGTGGTGGATATTGGTGAGCATATGGCTTTGAAACAAATAAGACTCCCTGGAGGAGTGTGTGTGTTTGAATAAGACAGCAGGCTGTTTCGTTCTGTGAGGAAACACAGCACGCGAGAAGGTGATCAGAGGGTGAATAATTTATTTTTGCGTGAGAATAAAATGGAGAGACCTGACCTTCACACCCTTCTGTTTCTATCCAGTGGTTTAATCCTTTTACGGAGGTCATGAAACTGTCCTGGGGCTGCTGCACTTCAGGCTGTGAGTGGGGGCTCATATGAGGGGATGCATCCTCTTCTCCAAATACAAACGCGCCTCCCTGCAACTAGAAAAGCAGCAGAATGCTGTACAGTTAAAGAGGCTTGCTAATCTGCACTAACAGCCATACTTCACATTTTCATATAATGTTTTAAGAGTATTCAAACCACATACTTGGTGATGCAACCAATAAGCTTATAAGCAAGTCTTTGTATGTGCAATCCATTAGGGGGGTGTCTATGTTCCTGTAGTAAGAGAATTCTTTGTCCCCCCATAAATCGCACAAATTGGATGACTTTGCAGAATGTCAATGCTTTCTCTTAATTGCATAACTTAGACTGGTTTTGCTAGCATAATTGGGAAGGGAGAAGGAGCCAGGAGTCTTATTCAGCCATATTGCTTTCAGATATATATTTGCAGCCTTAAGGACTGGAACTTTGTCCCTGAGATTTTTCAGACTGACGAAGTAGTCCCCCTATCCTGTGACTTTTTTCTTCCGCAGCGGTGAAGAATCAAGGCTTAGTTTATCCCACCCCCGCCGCCCCTTGCTGCATCATCTGATAAGGTGGCAAGAGGATACCTAAGATTTATGGTAGCCCACAGTTTAATGAAGTGGAGCAGATAGTGTCAAAGCCAAGCCAGTTCCTGTTGCTGGCAGTTCTGAAGAAAGAACGGAAAGAACGACCCTTTGTATGCTCACAGGGGTACTATTTCATGTATAAATACTTTTCGTGCAGCCTAGGGTGATGAGTCTAGGACCTTCTGCATGCAAAGCAGATGTTCTACCACTGAGCTACGATGCTAGTTCAGTGCTTCGATGTAATCAGTGAGGGCGCATATCTAAGAGACGGCATTGTCCTTTGCACAGGACCAGAGTCGTTGTAGCTTTATTTAATTCAATCATGCATGTCCTCAGGAGCACCGCGACTGCCTTGCCGCCAACGCACCCAGCCGGCTCGGAGCTTCCGCGTTGAGCCAGGATCCTCGGATTCCAAGATCACTTGGCCGCCTCCTGTGAGGGTGGTTCCAGGGCACTCTGCACATCCTCAGAAGCACTCCACCGATCCTACTGCCGGCGCTTTCCCTCCCCGCCCCAGAGCCTCCCCAAATATAGGCATGGCCCAGCCTGGGCTTCCTGCACCCCGCCCCGTCAGGTCTCTCCTGTGGCGCCCCAGCCGCAGTCAATGAGCAGCCGCGATGCGCGCCGAGGGGCGGCTAGTCGCGGCGGCGGCTCCTCCTCCGGCTCCTCCTCCTCCAGCGACACTCGCAGGGGTCTGCCTGGGAGGGGTAAGAGGAGGCGGACTCCGCTCGGCCCGCCGAGGCAGCAGCAGCCGAGATCTCAGCCTGTCCCCAGAGTTGGGGGTGGGGGTCGGCATGGGCGGTGGTGGCAGCGGCAGTGACGGCTCCGCGCGGCAGTGGCGGCGATGAGCTTCGAGGAGGACGATGGGCACGGCCGTCTCCAAACGCCGCTCGCTCCGCAACGAGGCCGTGGCGTCGGTGGCGGCCAAAGTCAGGTGAATCCGAGCTCGGGTTCTTTTTGGGGGGGGAAAGGAGGGGGCGAGATCGGGATGCAAAGCGAAGGAACAACCTAGCCCTAAAGAAAGAAACCTAGCGGGGCGAAAAAAAGGAGAGCTGCGGGCGCAATGATGGTGATGGTCGACGAGGGAGGGGGGGGCGAGGGGGTCATCTCTTTCTCTCCGACCCCCGTTACTCCAGCGAGAGATTGAATCCTGCACAGGAATCCTGCACCCACGAGTTGGGGTCGTGGGTGCAAAAAGCAAGGAGTGTGCAATAGGAGTGAGCATGGGGGATTTGATATAGTCTCTCCGCGTCCTGCTATGGATGAGCATTTATGGAAAGGGAGGTTTGGGGTAAGGGGGCAAAAAGAAACACACCGGGCGCGTGTCTGTGCAAGTACCAAGAGACCAGGTTGGAAGGGGCGCGCGCATGGGATCGTGCAAGGGCTGGGAAAGAAGAGCGAGCATGCATGCAAGGGAGACGTGCGTGTTTCCAGAGGAGCACGGCGGTGTCTTGTTCCGCGCTCGGAGGAGCTCGTCCGCCTCTGATTGACGTCAGAGGCTGGGGAGGGGGAGGGTGCACAGTGGGGAGGGGGTCTGCCACAAACCCGGATTGTGTACTGTATTTCCCTTCTGACTGCTGGCTCGTATCGGGCTTTGGAGTATGCTGGACCGGAACGATGCGCTCCTTCAATGCTCCTACCCATCGCTGTACGGATTTTGTCAGAGAGCGGCAGGCCTGGTGTTCTGTCCCCTGCTACACACCTAGGGGAGAGGGCTCTGGAACATTTCAGCTGTTCTCTCCAACAAAACTCCCCACCACCACCACCAAATTGTGTGGTCTCAGATGAAGTAAAAGCATCACCATGTGCCAAGTTTTCACACAGAGAGAAACACACACACCTCTTGGCTCTAGCACTTTTCCTTCCGGCAGTGCAGAGAGCCTATCCCTGGTGTGCTGCATCTTCTCAGCCTGCCAAAAGTGTCTGCTGTTGAGCGTGGAGGGTAGGAGGACAGCGCTGCTGCTGCTGCTGAACCCCCGCCTTTAGTCTCCCACCATGCTAGTGAGCCAGAAGTGTTAACTCTGTATTTTTAGTCCGGCTGGCGCTGGGTTGAAATAGCAGATGACGTGAGGTGCGAAGTGTTTTGGCATGCTGCCCAGCCGTGGACCACTTTTCCTTTTTCTTTTGGCAAAGGCTCAAAGAGCCCACGGCTGCCCTGGTGAACTTCCAAGCTCTGGGAATGCAGCAATGATGGGGGCGGGGGGGGCGCGGCGGCGGCGGCAAGCTGCCTGCCTGCCTGCTTGCGCAGTGGTGACTTTGCCTCCGCAGCTGTTTAACTTCTTAGCCTTGGAGGATGCTCCCTGCTTGTCTTGGACGATCCCTCTCTGGTTGCAGCGTGCTGACCAAGAAAAGTGAGCCTTTGGGGAGAGGCCTCGTCACATTGTTGTGTTTTGCCCCTAACGTGTTCCTTTTCCTTAGCGCCAGATGAAGGGGTATAGGCGGCTTTTATTTTCTACTGGCGACACAAAACCAAGGAGAATTGCAAGCATCACACAGAGGATGTTTAAAATGTAGTGACGCCTTCAGACTGCCGGTATTTGTGGGAGGGATCCCAGCAGGTATACCGGAAGTTTAGGTTTGTGCATTTAAAATGCTATTAAGCGGTCTTCTACCCTAGTGCAACAAATTCACTTAAAAGAAACCACAGACTTTTGGTTTTTTGGAAGGTGAATGTGAAGTGCATTGAAAAGTGTGAAGTGAACAAATGACATCCCATGTGCAAAGTGGGACAAATGCTCAATGGGACAAATACTCAATAAACAGGTTCCCTGGAGATGCCCTAACTCCCTACTGTTAATTTAACCTTACTGAAAATTTGAAATTATTTCCCCTTTAAACTAAAAACCTAAACCACACACTTGTGCAAGAGACATTTAGTGTGGTTAATTTTCATTGCCATCCTTTTACAGAATGAGGTGACCTGGGGGAAAGGATAAGCAGCAGGTTCTGATTGTGGGGGAAGGACCTCTTTGGGAACGGAAGGAAGAACCCATGAGACAGACTTTCCAGAAGACTGGGCAGAACTCTTATTCATGAGCAGGGTTCGCAAACGGAGGTGCATGGACCACTGGTGATCTACAATCACTGTGTCCCCGTTAAATATTCACATTGATTTCTTAATGTACTGTATATTCCAGTGTATAAGACGACTGGGCGTATAAGACGACCCCCAACTTTTCCAGTTAAAATATAGAGTTTGGGATATACTCACGGTATAAGAAATACGACCCGGCGTATAAGACGACCCCTGACTTTTGAGAAGATTTTCCTGGGTTAAAAAGTAGTCTTATACGCAGGAGTATTGCTTCATTTACCGGTATTTGTTTGTGAGTATTTGTTTTTGAGTATGAGTATTGCTTCATTTATTTCTTAGATTGTAGGACGAGAGAATACAATTAGAATTCTGTACAATGTGAATTGTATTTTGCCAATAATAATAATAATAATACTGAATTTATATACTGCCCTTCAACTGAAGATCACAAATGAAACAAATATACAAAAGAAAAGGAGCAATGATTTTAAAAAGAAAGAAATAATGCTGCATCTAGCACCAGCAAGTACTACAGAAATTGTAGTAAGTCATTAAGTGGTATTCGGGTTTTCAAGTTGTCTATGGGGGAAAAGAAGATTGGGAACCACTGGTCTAGAGGGTGGGTTGGATACTGTGGGAGCCTTTTTCCGACAGACTTCAGGGTTCCGAGCAAGGTGACCCTTGAGTTTCTGCCCATTTTCAAAATTCTAGGCTATTCTTTCTACATTAAGCTGTGAGATCAGATGCTGGTCATGAACAGGAATAACCTGACTCCAACCCACGAAGAGCAGGGATACTTAATTCATCAGCATGCTCTGAGGGCACCATTTTACTTTGAGCACAGGATTTGGTACAGGGGTATAAAATTGTCAAGCTACATAGAACCTTTGTTTGCATTCAGACCCAGTCCCCAGCCTTTGTTATTTTGGCAACAGTCTTGCAAAGATCTTAGGAGTGTTTACTTGAAATCTCAGGAGCTGAGGCAAAGGGTGTGTGTGTGTGTGTGTGTGTGTGTGTGTGTGTGTGGATCTCAGGGGTTTCCCCTCTTCTCTTTTAACAGGCAGAATAAATGGTTCCAAATTAGCAAATGTGTTAGATATTATAGATTCTCCCATTTCAGAATGACTCCTTTTTCTCAGTGCGGATTTGACCCGACCCTGCTCCTGAGATTAAGTGCTGCAAGCCTGCCCTAAGAACAATGAGGACTAGAATGCATGTTTGCTTAAGCATTGACACGTTACACTGTGTTTCCAAAAAGCACTGGTCCAGATTGCATAGCTGCAGACACAACTACAAGGCATTTTACTGAATCACTAAAATAAGGTAATTAAAAAAAACAACAACTGTAGGAGGCTTAGCTTGACTCAGGGAGAGAATGTACAGTTGCTGTTATTACCAGCGTTCATTAGGAATAAATTTAACACAAGACTATTTCGTAAAGCAAACATACCAACATGATTTTTTCCCCTGTGCCTTGGGAGGTGCCACAATTCCATGTGGTCTAGAAACATAGGTGATCAGGGGGTGCATGTATTAACAAGTGGATCTTTGTAGTTGGCTCCCCTGCATGCTCTTATTAGATTCCGTAAGTCTTTCAGCCAGCTCCATGTCCCAGAGGGATATTTGTGGGATATTTGCTGGCTTTATGAAACACTGCCTGATCTATAGATCTCAGCAGAGCTTTCCTGCTGAAAAATGGACAATAATTTTCTAACTTGGAGGCTGCCGATGCTGAAATTGTGAGGTGTGTATGAAGCTTTTGAGCTGCTGGGATAGCTCAATTGGTAGAGCACGAAACTTTTAATCTCAGGGTTGTGGGTTTACTAAAGACTCTGCTTTGTGTTGATGTCAAAAAAGCCCACCAACTCAGTGACAACAACAGTCCTTCAACGATTGAGTTGGGACATAAGGGTTTGGGCGGTCCCTGGGGTTCAGGGTTTTGTAAATTAACAGAAGGCCCTTGAACCTGGCTCAGGAGTCGATGGGCAGCCAGTGCAGCTGTTTTCACGATGGTGTCCCATGTTATCAGCCAGGTGTCCCCTCCAGCAGTCTGGCTGCCGCCTTCTGCACCAGCTGGAGCTTCCAAAACCAGGCCCAAGGGCAGCCCCACATAGAGCCCATTGCAGTAATCCAGCCTCAAGGTAACCAACTCATGGTCTGCAATGGTCAGTTTATCCTTGTCCAGAAATAGCCATAGCTTCACTTCTCCACCATTTCCTCATCAGTTTGCAATTAAACACACACACACACACACACACACACACACACTGAAGACATGGCAGCCGATTTCTCCTGATAGACCTGTTTGCGTTCCATTTTGCCTTATGTGCATTTTTGCAAAGCTATTTCCTCTAATATAATGTAGTATTGTACATGTTATTTTCCCTAATACTGTATATGCATTTTCAGGTGCATATTATGCTAGTATCTGTGTTTTTGTACATATGACTTGGCCAGAGAATTGCACTGGAAAATTCGGATAAGGGGTGAATTCTGAAGGGTGGCGTCTGTTTCAGTTCGCAAGCTGTTTCAGAAAGTTTTAATTAGGTAGGTTTGTATTTGAATGCAAACTGAATCAAATCTTTCTTATCTGATATACAGGGTTCTGGACCAGATGGGCCACTGGCCTGATCTAGCAGGCTCTTCTGAGGCTCTTATTAATATCTCTCCCATCCCTACCAGAGATAAATACATCTCTGCAGGTTGTTGGTATCTGAGATGCTCAAAACTGCAGCTCAAAGTCTCTGGGTTTCTTCCGAGAAGCTCTTAATTTCAGTCCCAGAGCACCTGACCCAGCTCTTCCCAAGATGGTTAATTAAGCTCTCTGCAACTTTCATTCTTGGCCTGGATCCTTGTAAACAACTGCAACACCCATTTCAACAGGGGGTGTCTCTGAACGCCATCCGTTAGTATAGCTTTCCTGCTGTTCTGTTCTGTTCTGGCTGGACCGGTTTAACTTTTTCTTTACATTCGCAACTGTACTGTCTGTCTTTAGAGCTGCAATAAAACTGTTTGACCTTTCCTGTAACCTTAACGGGTGAAGGATGGTGGGAGGAAATCTTACAAATACCACAAATGAAATAAATCTCCCATTGGTACACTGTGCTGTGCTGAACAAAGTGGTGGTGGAGACACTTCTCAGATTTATTTCCTGAAGACCTAAAATGAGGAGGGGCCAATGGGGCAAGGCCATAGCTCATTGGTAGAGCACCTGCTTTGCATGCAGAAGGTCCCAGGTTCAATCCCTAGCATCTCTAGGTAGGGCTGGAAAAATACACCCTGAATGAAAGAAACCCTGGAGCTGCCAGTCAGTGTAGACATTACAGAGCTGGATGGACCAAGCGCCTGGCTCAGCATGAGGCAACTTCTGATGTCTGTCTCTTCCTAGATTTACAAACTGCATATCTGAAGCATGTGAATAGGTGTGAGTAAACCTTGGCTCTGATTAAAATGTATCAAATTGGGGGGGGGGGATTCAGATCATTTTCAGACATGTCTCCTGCCCCTTACTGAAGGAATAGGTATGTAAGGTTGCAGAGAGAGAGCAGAGGATGGAAATATTTGGAGTTGCTGCTTCGGTCAGCTTTCCAAAGTTCTCAGATTTTTATTAAGGACAACAAAGAAAATTGATGTCTTGCAACTTTCTGCCCCAAGACAGATTTATCTCTTCTCTCCCACCTCCCACTCGAAACTGGAGCTACTGGAATTTTGAAAGTGTCTTCTAAAAAGTTCAATTTCCTTTCTATGAGCCACCGAAGACTGTGGCAACTAGTTAAGTGTTTGTGGTGATTGGTGTAAGCGTATGAGTCCCGAGGTCCCTGATCTGGAAATTTTGTTTTAAAATATTCTCAGTGGTGATCAGAAAATGGAAGGAGACAAGGGATAACAACAGAGAAATATACACAGATGCAGTTCTCCCAATTCAGACCTTTTATTTATTTAATCCGATGTGTACTTACTTCAGAGTAAGGACCATTGAACTAAGCAAAAATATAGGTTTGGGTGCCAGCTGTCTTGACAGTTGTGGATGTAAAAAAAGCTTTGGGTTTTTTTTAGTAGAATGAAAGCTAAAATGCTAGCCAGCAGCGTGAAGCAGTGGCTAAAAAGCCTAATGTGATCGTAGGCTGCAGCAGCAGAACTAGGATGCTCAGATTGTGCGAAGTAATGGGTACCACTCTAATCAGCTTTGGTTGGTCTTCAGCTTATGTACTATCTCCTATTGTGGGTGCCAAAGTTCCAGAAGGCTGTCAACACAATGGAATGAGTCCAGAGGAGGGCAACGAAAATAGTGAAAGGCTTGGGGACCCTGTTCCTGGGAGTAAAAGTTGGTAAAGCTTGGTGTGTTTAGTCTATAGAAGATTAGGTGGCAATCTTGAAACATTTACTCCAGAGGGGTAAATGTCACAGTTGAAGGAGCAGATTTATTTACAGTGGTACAAAATTAATTCATTCTATGAGTCGTTTCGTTTTGCGAAAATTTCGTCTTGCGGAGCGCGGTTTACCATAGGAATGCATTGAAATTTAATTAATGCTTTCCTATGGGCAAAAAAAAAAAAAGTGAAAGGAAAAAAAAGGTGCTGACTCACCCACCATGGCCGGAAGTCTTTAAGGCTCTGGGGAGAGGGAAGCAGGAGGGCCAGGGGTCTTCTCCCGCCGCAGCCTCCGCTCCTTCAGGTGCTGCCGCCTTTGCCTCCAAGGGCCGCCTGGCGAGCCCCACTGCTGCTCCTGCCGGATCGTCGAGGGAGAGAAGCGGCCAGTGCTTGCCCGCCAGCCCGCCAGGAGGCAGAAGCGGCGGCTGTGGACGTCACCCCCAGCCGCGACGGCGGAGTCCTCAAGGTAAGCAGCGGCAGCTTCCCTTCCCGTCGCCGTCGGAATCCAAACCGCGGCCTCCTCTGGAGCGCAGGGTGGCGAGGCTACTTCGTCTTGCGAAGCACGGCCATAGACGACTTTGTTTTGCGAGCCTTCGAAAAAATTGCAAAACGCTTTCGTCTTGCGATTTTTTCGTTGTGCGAGGCGTTCGTCTTGCGAGGTACCACTGTACTGTTAATCCAGAGGGTAGGACCCAGAGCAGTGGATTAAAAATACAAGAAAAAACGATTAATACTAAACATTAGGAAGGACTCTCTGATGGAAACTAGGCAGAGGGCCTTCTCGGTAGTGGCACCTGCCCTGTGGAATGCCCTCCCATCAGATGTCAAGGAACTAAGCAACTATCTGACTTTTAGAAGACATGTGAAGGCAGCCCTGTTTAGGGAAGTTTTTAATGTCTGATGTTTTATCACATTTTTAATATTCTGTTGGGAGCCACCCAGAGTGGCTGGGGAAACCCAGCCAGATGCACAGGATATGTATGTATGTATGTATGTTAAATAAATAAATAAATAAATAAATAAATAAATGAACCAGTTGACAGTAGAGCAGACTTTGAAGGCAATGGACTCTACTTTGTGGGGTTGAACTAGATGACTTTTAGGGTTTCCTTCCGACTCTCTTTTTCTAAACGTGCACACACAGAAATGAAGTCATCAGTGTGGCATGAAAAAAAGAGTGCTAAGGCTGCATACCGTTAGATACTATACACCTAAAGCACACCAGTTCCCCCAAAGAATCCTGGGAGCTGGGATGGTAGGGGTAAACAACTGTTCCTATTTCCAGTGGGGCTTATGAATCATCTAGAAGTCTTCCTTGAGAACCAGGGTCCCTCTGGAGGTACTAGCTGGCTCTCTTCCAAAGACGGTATGGGTGGAACTCTCAAATCATCTTGGTCATCCTTATATTGAGTGCAGTGCATATTTCATTCCATATTAATTAACATAGTAATTTGATTTCACCCAATTTGGGTGGTGGGTGAGAAGAGATGGTCCAAAGCTCTTATATATTCTGGCTGTGTCAAATAGGATTGTGTGTGTGTGTGTGTGTCCACAGATACCTTTAGGGTTTCAAATTGCTCCTGCATAGGTTTGGGCAACTTCCATGTCAAAAGAATAGAAAAGGAATGTATAAGATGCTGTTATTGGCCAGAATACTGATTTTAATGTCAAAATGCAGTACTTGCCAACCTGACGCCCTCCTGATGCTTTGGGCTACAATTCCCATCAGCCCCAGCCACCACCCCTGGCACTTTCCAGATGTTATGAACCACAGTTCCCAGGCTGGGGGTTGATGGGAATTATAGTACAAAACATCTGGGAGGGGCAGATGTTGACAAAGTCTGTTCTAATATTATTGCTTCTGCTTAAATTATTATTATTTTAAATTGTGATAGTTTGTATTTAGTTTTTAACTGTGGTATTTGTATGTTGTTACAAATGTGTTTAATTTATAATTATTGCAACATTGCAAGAAAGTATTTCCCTTCCCTGAAATGTGTTTAAACAAATGGTAAATACGCCCACAAAAATAACTTGCCTGCAATGTATTTATTTACCACTCGCCTGCTGTGATCTGGAGTAGGAACGGATGGAGAGATACATTTGAATATTGGGTACCAAGGAAGGGGTGATGTGACTCATCCTTCCTCTGCCAGTGTCTTCACTCACTTGCATGTACGTTTCTGGCAGCGGATGGCTACCAGGCCAGTGCTTAAATGCAAGGCTGCTGTTATAGAAAAATAGGCTCCTATGTTCTTGGCATTCAGGGTGCAGCAGGAGAAAGACAGATGTGTTTAAGCAGGAGAAGAGATGGAGGATAAGGCTATGTTCCACCTTCACTGTCAGAGGCAGTATGCCGCTGACTGCCAGTTGCTGGGAATTATGTGTGGGGAGAGTTGCAGTTGTGCTCAGGCGTTGCTTGTGGACTTTGGGGCATCGGGTTGGTCATTGTGAGAACAGGATGCAAGGCTAGGTGGGCCTTTTGCCTGATCCAGCAGGCCCTTCTTATATTATTCTTCTTATATTCTGATTCCTCTGTCCTTCATCTATCCATCCAGATACAGGGGCGAACACTAACTTTAAAAGAGGATTTGATAAATTCATGAAGAGCAAGGCTACCCGTTGTTAGCAACCCTTGTGGCTGTGTTCTCCCTTGGAGACAGTAATGCTTCTGAATACCAGCTGCTGGAAACTGCACTAGGGGAGAGGGCTCTTGCACTCACCAGCTGCTCAATAACTTTCTGGAGAAACCCAGTTGGCCACAGTGAGAGCAGGCTGCTGGGTGATGGCCTTCAGCCTGATTCAACAGGGCGCTTCCTATATTCCTAGGAGAGCTTTGAGGGGGGCAGAGTTGGAGGAGTAAAGGTCACCAACTAAGGTGTTGGAAGAGACCATGGTGGAGAATTCCCCACTCCCTCACTTGCTTGAGCCATTGAGAAGAGAACGATTTCCTCTCCATGAACTTGCTTATGAGGTGAGCCTGTGGTGTGTTTTATGTCCCACCTTACTTTCAAATCGCTTGGGTGCTTCCAGAGTGGCTTCTGTGGCCCCCCCTCTCCTTCTCCCATCCCCACAACAAAACTGTGAAGTAGCTTCAGAGAGACCACGACTGGCACAAAGATCGTCTTTCATGACCAAGTGGGGATTTGAATCCCGGTCCCCCAAGTCCTAGCCTAACAACTCCACTCTGACTCTCTCCCTGGGCAATGAGTGTCTTGTGTGAGGATTTCTCAGATGCAGAAGCTTATATTTTCCTATTCGTTTGCCGCGGTAGTAGCAAACAATTCCTTCTCATGGCTTATTCGCTGGTCTGCAGGCAGCATCAGACTCTCCCGCCCATTTTTAGGCTCCTATGTGTTTGGGTTTTTTTACTTGCTTGTAGCAGGGAATGCCACAGGCAGGCAAACTCTGGATGCCAGAAGGTTAACCGCAAGCCTGAAACCCACCCCACCCCACCCCACCCCCGTCATTACATGCCCCCTGTGGCTTTTGGTCTTTGCTTTGAGCTGCTGTGCTTTCAGGCGTGCAACGCTGGCGCTCAGTAACGAACCTGCCTCCCGCTTGCTGCGTTATAACTGCATCGGTTGCGCGGGAATCTCGGCGCTTTGGGTGCCTCTTTGATCGCCTTTTGCATACCTGCTCCATCCAAATGGTTCTTTCCTTAACTTCACCGCCTTGGCCGCTTACTTCAAGTGCGGCAGTGAGGAACCTACTCGGGGCTGAGGAGAGGGCGTCGCTTGAGTGTTTTCCCCTCTGCTGCAGAGAAGGGCTGCTGTGTATTCTTTCTGGAAGTCTGGATAGAGAGCTGCTTCGCAAAGCTGCTTTTGCCCAAGTCACGGCTCTGGCTTAATAAAGAGCTGGGATGGAAGCGCTTTCCTCTGCATGATTTCCACCCACATTGCTTTAGCGATGCAACCGCGGTCTGTACCGACACCACCAACAGCCCCGGGGCCAATGGGACAAATGGCAGAGGGCGAATAAAGGACATAGAGGTCGAAAGGGTGTCAAAAAGGGCCGGGGTGGGGTGGGGGAGAAGAAAAGAAGTTTGCGAGGTAAAGTGCACAAAATTTAATCAGGCTAATTAATTTAATTGAATTAGCCACATTTGCCACTATTGTTAATTTCTGTGTGAACAGAAGTTGGATTACCACTGTTGCATCATTTCCATTGCATTACTTACCTGCATTGGAGGTTAGTGGCTTACCTGTACACAGCATATGGGAAATAAATAAAAAGCTGAAAGGAAGTTAAGTGCATGAGCATGTACAGAGTGCATATCCCTTGTCCAATACAACAGTGTTCTCATATCCTGTGGCTTTCTTGCTTTTAAAAAAGTGTGCCGCTGCAGAGTTACTTTGCTTCCTTTTTAAAAATAATAATAATTTTTTTAAAATGCATCCTAGTAATGGTGATTGACAATTAATAAATGCATTTATTTATGTATTGATATTTCTGGACTTTATTTCATTTGCAGTCCTAAGAATTTCTGAGTTTGGGGTTGATAAACAACTTTATAAGCTCTTCAAGAGATCAGTTAAAATTAGATATCATCAAAGTCCTGCTTTAGAATACTTCAATCCATCTACCAAGCTGTAATAGTTTTCTTACTCTTCTTAATGTTTCTGGCTATTTATTTATTTATTTATTTATTTCTTATTTCTTATTGCATTTATATCCCATCTTTTCCTCCAAGATGTTCAAGGTGGTGTACATGATTCTCCCCCTCTGAATTCCCACAACAACCCTGTGAGGTAGGTTAGGAAATTCCCACCCTCCCTGCCATGTGACTTTCAGCTTATTCGTGTTTTTATTTGATTTATCTTGCTCTCAGAATGGGTTCCAGCATTGGATTTGTGTGTTCTTGTGTTAAAATTTCACAGGGGCAACAGTCTCTCTCTACAAACCCTAGAAACTTTGATGACAAATTAAAAATGATCTGGATGGCACTTTTTATTTTATTTTATTTATCTGTTTGTTTGTTTGTTTTTATAAAAAAATTGCATTTATATTACACTTCCTCCCCCCCCCCCCCACAGAGAGAGCAAGGCAGTGTATGTGGTTCTCCCCATCCTTTTTATCTTCACAACAATACTGTGAGGTCGGTTAGAGACTGAGAGAGACAGTAACAGTCCCAAGTTCATCCATTGATTTGAAACCCTGGGCTGGATCTAGACACATCATAGAAGTGTTTCAGTTACACACATTGTAAATTTAAACAGGGAACCACGGGACCCCACAGCGCCACCAGGTGGCACAGTGTTATATCACATTTTGTTGTTGTTTAGTGACCCCATGGACCAGAGCACGCCAGGCATTCCTGCCTTCCACTGCCTCCCGCAGTTTGGTCAGACGCAAGTTGGTGACTTCGAGAACACTGTCCAACCATCTTGTCCTCTGTCGTCCCCTTCTCCTTCTGCCCTCAATCTTTCCCAACATCAGGGTCTTTTCCAGGGATTCTTCTCTTCTCATGAGGTGGCCAAAGTATTGGAGCCTCAGCTTCAGGATCTGTCCTTCCAGTGAGCACTCAGGGCTGATTTCCTTCAGAATGGATAGGTTTGATCTTTTTGCAGTCCATGGGACTCTCAGGAGTCTCCTCCAGCACCGTAATTCAAAAGCATCAATTCTTCGGCGATCAGCCTTCTTTATGATCCAGCTCTCACTTCCATACATCACTACTGGGAAAACTAGTAGTGTATCGCATATACAACACATATAAATTGCTTTTTCTTTACCAATCTAGCCGAGTCCCTGGTTTCCTGGGTTCTAGTCCTTGTGTATAAAAAAGGTTTGTGCAGAGAGCATGTGTCAGTACTTCCAGGTAGAAGTTGAGTGTTGAATCACTGCTGACTACATAACAAGTTTTTGTTTTTGTTTTGCAACATGTACGTGATGCTGCCATCCTGCACCTCTAAAAATGTTTTCATCCAGATTTCTCCTTGCTGCAGAAAATCCAATATGCAAAAATAACCGATTATCATGACCACAGCTGCTGCGGGTGTGGAAGCACATTAGTGCATTTTTTGCAAGCTGGAAGGGAGTGTTGTCACATGCGTGGTGACATTTCAGTGGTGGTCACGATTGCTATCATGGTTGCCAGAGAATTCCAACGAAAACAGAAAAGGAAGTGGGAATCACTGCAGGTCTACTTGTTCATCTATGGTTAGGAACAGAAATCAGTTAAACAAATTCAATCAGTAGACACAGATCTCACTATCCGAACACAATGCATGATCAGGAAAACATTTGTTAGGGGAGCATTCACATAGCAAGTCGACAATTCTCATTGATTCCTATGGCAAAATTTCTAATGTGTTCCGGACTGTGGACATTGTTGGCTTGCAACTAACCATTTCTTTATTTCTACATTGTTTTGCCAATCAGAGCAGTCAGCGCTGGTCTAGATGGGCTCTAGTGAACTGAGTCTGCATAAGCAGCTTCCCACATTTAAGTCTGTGCAATGCTCTTCCCAGTGAGGTCTGCCAGGGGTTTCCCCTGACATCTTTTCAGCACCAGTTGACCTCCCCACCACCCCTGGCTTTCGATTAGACTGAAAAGATGTTGTTTTTGTCATTACTGTGCTGCCAAAGGTTTATGTGGCTGTTATAGGGGGTTGCTTTGTTGCTATGGGGGGGTTGTTTTGTTATAGGAGGTTATGTGCGGCTCTACAAGCACATATTGACAGCACATTTAACCCCCCCCAAAAAAAGAATACCAGTGCTACAATTCCCAGAGCCCATACAGTTCCCAAGATTCTTCTTTTGAGGAAGGGATAATATGCTTTCAATGTGATATAAATGTACACAGCATTGGTTTTCAATTGTGTTGTCAGTCACTTGTAGACCTACGATGAGCTCACCACTAACAAGTCTAATAAGTAAGAAGGAGGACATAAGAAGAGCCTGCTGGATCAGGCCAGTGCCCCATCTAGTCCAGCATCCTATTCTCACTTGCAGTACCGGTATGTGTGTTCATGTGTGCTAGGTTCCATCCCTTAGCCCTGGCTGAGCCAGTTGTTGTTTAATGTTGCTAGAGAGGGGCATTATCACTTATGTATGAAAGGTCAGGATGCAAGCCTATGACATGGACGAAGGAGGACCATTTGCATTATTTTTTTTTGCAAAGCTCTGGGTTTGCAAAATGCCAGTTAATGTTTTGAAATCTTTGTATTTCCAAAGAACATCACCCAGACAAAAGCCTCCTCTCTGAGCACAGCCTGGTTGGTGATGGCGAAGGACTTTGTTGGGCTGGACGCCAAGTTCTCAGGCTGTTTCTGTTTTTCTCCCTCTCTTGCTTTACTTTGTCTGTTAATGGAGCTGCTGGCCAGTTTGTGCCTACCTGCAGGGACCAAGCACATTTAGCAAGGGAGTCAAAACAAATCTGAGCGAGAGCTCAAGAGATGACAGGAATATGACTAGAAAGCCATCTCATCTGTTAGGGTGGATGAACCATCAATTTCACTTTCCGTTTCTCACTTTCCTAATTGTTAGCATCACATTTCAGTATCAACTTGCAATTAATTTTTGATTTTAATTCTCATGAGACTCTTTCTGTCCCCAGCAACATTATTTGGAGCAAAATTCTAATACAGTAGTACCTTGGTTTTAGAACAGCTTAGTTCATGAACAACTTGGAAATAGAATGCTGCAAACCTGGAAGTAGGTGTTCTGGTTTGTGAACTTTGCCTTGGAATAAGAACATGTTCTGCTTCCTGTTGAGTGTGCTCCATTTGCAAACTGAGTCCTCCACTGCTTCCTGTTGAGTCTGTTGGCTGCTGAGTCCCGAGCACCCACACAAAACAGAGGTGATATTTGGAGGTTTTTTGTTTTTGCATTTTTGGTTGTGTGGCTTTTTCAATTTTTTGACTGTGACTTGTTCTTTGTTTTATGGGACTGACTTGTGACTGTGGCTTGTGACTTCATTTTTGTGACTTGTTTTTGTGACTGTGTGGAAACCAATTCAGCTACTGATTGATTGATTGATTGTGTGACTGCAGAAATGGATAAAATCAAACAACGACTATCATCAGTGCACGTAAGGAAAAAATAATTTTAATTTTTATCATCTACAATACTGTATTATTTATGTTATAGTACAGTACACTGATTATTGCTTTCATTTTATGGATCAATGGTCTCATTAGATAGTAAAATGCATGTTAAATGGCTGTTTTAGGGTTTTTAAAAGTCTGGAACGGATTAATCCATTTTGCATTACTTTCTATGGGAAAGTGCACCTTGCTTTTGGAACGATTTGGTTTTGGAACAGACTTCTGAAACGGATTAAGTTTGGGAACCAAGGTACCACTGTAGATCTGTACAAAACTGGACCAACAAATACAAAACTCTTACCATCAAATATGTAATGGTCATTGATGTCTTTAATGATGCTATGTATTTTTTATGTATTTTATTATTTTAATCATTGATTTTAAAATATTGATTTAAAATAAATGATTTTCATCAGTGATTCAAATCATGATGGTTTTGAAATCGATGCTTTTAATCATGATGATTCCGAAATCGATGCTTTAAATCATGATGAATTCTGAAGTGATGATTGAAACCACTGATTTTAAAAGCATGATGATTCAAATCATTGATTTTGAAATCACCATAATTCAGTTCACCGATTTCAAAAATCATCATTCAAATCGATTTCAAAATCATCCTGATCAAAATCATCTGCGTCACGTGTGGAAGGCCCAGGTGCGTTGGACGAGTGGTCTGACTCTGTACAGGGAAGCTTCCTGTAGTCCTATCTAATCCATCCTCAGAACTATGAGGACTAGAATTTTTCTTTGTTTTCATAGCTTCCTGGTAGAGCACATGCTTTACATACAAAAAATCCTCAGTGTGACTGGGGAGCTGCTGCCAGCCAGTGTAGGCAGTATTGAGCTGGGTAGACAAATGGTCTGTATGCTGCTTCCTAATGCAACTGCAAAAGGTCCCAGATAAAAATGCATCACTAGTTTAAAATGTTGTGGGCAGAAGGCAGTGTGAAAAAGCAGCTGCTTGTCAGAGGAGAGACTACAGGGCTACCTGAATGAATGGCCTGACCTGGTGCAAGGCAGGTTTCCTATTCTTTATCACCACTTCAGAGCACTGAGTATACAGTACAGTCTCTCAGTGGACCAGTCCATCTGCTTCATCTACATGTTGTCTGTAGAGACTGTGGAAGCATTTTGAAATCCTAAGTGCTGACATTCACGTTGTTTGCGCACATTACTTGCCTGGGGACCTGCATTGCAAAATTAAGAGAAGGACAAAATTCCGAAGGATGCTTTTGCTTCAGTATGCTTATGGTTTTGGAAAGTGTACTTTAAGTAGGTTCTCCTTCAAATGCAAACTGAATCAGATTTCTCCTTTAAATCTTAGCTCAGCAAGAGCCCTAAATCCACTTTATTTGCAGCACTTGGGTTTGCCAGTATGTGATTGAATCCCACCTGCAAAATAGTGACACCCTGGATGTGCCCTCCAGCTGCCTCAGCTGGATTTCCGTCTCTGTCACCGTCCTTTGGGTTATGACTGGAAAAGGTGCAAGCTTTTAGCTGGTGGAATTTTCCAGTGGGAAACGACTCTCTTTTTCTTCCCCTGGGCTGTGAAAGAGCCTCTACATAGTCCTTCCAGAGATGGTGCAGCACACTCCTGCAGTCAAGCATGCTTGAATAGGACAGAACAAAAGGTGCCCTTGAACATAGATGGTTCAGTGCAGTGCTGTGGCAAAGAGGCAGCTCCAGCGTCTTCTCCTTGATGCGTCCGGTGATGGTGGCAGGGAAGGATCGAGTTGGTTCTCTGGACTGCCCTTACCAGATCTATCTGTTTTGATTTGAAGCCTGGAAGTGACATCCCTCTGAGGCCACATCCACATCCACACCCTTGCACCTAACCTACCTCACAGGGTTGTTGTGAGGATAAAATTAGGAGGAGGAGAACTTCAGCTCCTTGAGGTGGGATGTAAATATAACAGGGGTCAGCAAACTTTTTCAGCAGGGGGCCGGTCCACTGTCCCTCAGACCTTGTGGGGGGGGCAGACTATATTTAAAAAATAAATATGAATGAATTCCTATGCCCCACAAATAACCCAGAGATGCATTTTAAATAAAATGACACATTCTACTCATGTAAAAGCATGCTGATTCCCGGACCATCAGCGGACCGGATTTAGAAGGCGATTGGGCCGCATCCGGCCCCCGGGCCTTAATTTGGGGACCCCTGAAATATAATAAATAGCATTTTCGCACCACGCTAAGAGTCATGGAGAACCCTGAAAACTGTACTGTGACCTCCAAAGTTGCAAGCGCAACTTAACAAACTACAGTTCCCAGGACTCTCTATATGTTAAAAGTGATATAAGAATGCTTTACCTCTGTATATCACTGGACTACAACTCCCATCATCCCTGACCATGGACCGTTCTGGCTGGGGCCAATAGTATTCATGGCACAGCAATTTCCAGAGGGCACTCTGTTAGCTTCCCCTACTTTAGATTTCCTCGGTACAGGTTTTGGGGTAATGTCCTGGATCGCGACAATTGTGCAGCAGAGTGGATGACTAATTTTCCTAAGAGGCTGCAGTTTTGGAATAGCTAGGAACTAGTCTCTCTCTCAATTTCTCTGTCATTTCCCACCCAGCCCCTCTCTTTAACTTTGGGTGATCTGCAGTCAATTGACAGAGGTGCTTTGCCCATCACATCAACGGACCTCATCTTGCACTTTACCCCCCACCCCACATTAATGCAGAATGCAAGAGTTAAGTCCCCTGATGTTGAACTACAACTACCACAATCCCTAGCTAGCAGGACCAGTAGGTCAGGGATGATGGGAGTTGTAGTCCAACAACATCTAGAGACCCAAGTTTGAGAAAGGCTGCAGTGGGCGGTGCTTGGGTCCAAATGAAAGCAGGAGAGTCTGATTTCCTGACATTGCTGTTTGCTCGTTTTTATCTAAAAAAAAAGCAGCTGTGGGTTGTGACAGAGAGAGCAGTCTCTAACTGGAACAGAGGTACTGAGAGGAGAATAATCTTTCTGCCTGTGTGGTTTCCACAGTCTGCCTACCCCCCACCTCTAAGTTGCTTTTTTGCCACCCTCTCCTCCTGCAGAAAGCATATAATGTAGGTATATTCCTCCACTGTTAGGATAATGGCGGCTTTGAGGTGTGTGTGAGGAATAGAGCGAGTGGCTTGTGGGTTGATTGTGGGTGGATTGTGGGTGGGGATTTCCCCCATTTTTATGAGTGGGTGACAAAACACTTTGGAGCTGGATTTTGCTAGTTTGCTTTGCTAACTCTCTCTCTCTCTCTCTCTCTCCCCTCTCCTCTCCTCTCCTCTCCTCTCCTCTTTTTCTTCCTTCTCTCCACCATTTTGTGCTTCTGCACACTGGACAATTTGAAGAGCGGCAAGGGCTTTCGGAGATTATCTCTCTCAGAACCATCCGGAAGGCCAGAATGGTTCAGGTAGGAGGATGTGCTGATTTTTATGTTATACTCATGTTTAAAATTATTTATAGTCTACTTGAGGCAGCTTACGTGGCATAAAAATACATTTTCCAAAAGAGCCCCGTCGAAGTTGTTTGTGTGGGTGTGGTATTATTTAAACTATTTAATTTATTTATTTCATGCAATTTATTAGCTGCTTGATTGTAAACAAAACTAAAAACCTCAAAACAATTTACAAAAAGGATAAAACAATAAAATGATCAGTAAATAAATGGCGTCCCGTCCCCCCAATGACTTGCTGCAAAACTTTGTGGTGTCCAGTTATGGAAGGATAGGCAAAAAGAAACCTGCATTTTTAAAATTTATGCAATATGATATACAGGGCTGGTGTGTGTGTGTGTGTGTGTGCGCGCGCTGCAATTATGCAGGAGTGTAGAAAGGGTTGGTGTAGTGTTGGATTCAGCTGCCTGAGAATCTTGGCTTTAATTTCTTTTATTAAAGGTTTTAGTCCTCGTGAGTTTCTGCACTGCATTTATGAAAATGAAAATTCCAAACTAGAAGGAAAATTCCCAAACTAGATTAATAATGATGATAATGATCATATGTTTGAAACTGGGCAGGTAATATGTTCTCAAATTTCAGAAGGAAGATTCAGAAGGCTGAATATGTTTCCATTGTCCGGACATGGGGCTTTACTGTCTTATGAACATCAGAAGTGCCCTGCTAGTAGTGCCTGAACTCAAAGTCTGTCCAACTTCAGATCCTGGACTCCATATTTCTTTTCACACTGGAGAAAAAGAAAACAGGCACCTTTAACTCAGGTTACCATATGCTCCTTTCCTTCCAGATCACCTGCTTGCTGAATCCTATGTTGGGCAGGAGGACTCCCCAGATATGCACCAGGGAGCCCAGAACAAGCGCCGCCTGTCCCTCATTTCTGATGGCAAATTTGAACGCAGCTTCTCAGAGGAGCGTGGCGAGAAGCTGGCCGGCGAGGGGCCCAAACCACGGGTCTACACTATCTCCGGGGAGAGGCCTATGCTCTCCCAACACCAGAGTGAGAGTATGGAGCTGGTGGTCATCAAAGGGGCTGAGGCTGAGGAGGAAGAGGAGGAAGACTGCTCCCAGGGCCAGCCTCTCCAGAATGCGGTCAGCTCCCACAACATTGGGAGGCACTGCAAAGGGAGCTGGGCAAGCAGCCGCCAGGTCTCCAAGGAGTGCCCAAGCTGCAACCACCTGGCTGCGCCTTCCCAGCACGCCTTCGACATAGAGCATTCTCATCCCCACCACCCCCATCACCACCACCACCACCACCACCAGGCCGGCGAGACTGGCTGGCGCCGGAAAAAGCTGGAGAGAATGTATAGCATTGACCGCGTGTCAGGTAAATAACGGAATAAAAGATACCCTTATAGCTCGAACGAAAGGCCTGTGCTCTTGTCTCCAACAGTGGGTAGTCTGATTTTCCCTGGGAAAATTGTGGGTGGGGTGATACCCAGCTCCTGTAGCTTATTCGATGCAGCTAGCAATTGGATGGTGAGACAGTTTCTGCAAGTGGAGGTTCCATTTATTATTTACACTGCTGCTCCACTTACTTTTGGCTCTTGCTCCACCCACCACAGGCATGTGGCCCCCAGAAGGTTTGCTAGGAAAGGAAATGTGGCCCTCAGTCTGAAAAAAGGTTCCCTGGCCCTGCCGTCTAGGATTTAGCTCCACGCCCAGTTAGATGTTGCGATCTGCATTATGGTTGGGTGGCTGACAACTCTCTGGTTTTGTTTATTAAATGATAAAGTAATGTACAAGTCATGAAACTTCTGTGGCAGGTAACTTAGTAAAGGAAGGGTACTGGTCGAACAAATAGCATGTTTTTCCCCCCTCCCAGGGGTCATTTCAGGTCAAAGTGCCCGTTACAGAGTTTTAATTGATTTTGGATCCTGAAGCTCCTAAGTCAAAGGATAAGAACATAAGGAAAGACTGGCTGCTGGAATAGGTTAGAGGGGCATCTTGCATCCTTGTTCTCACAGTAGCCAGATGCCCATTATGGAAAGCCCCCAAACAGGAGCTGAGTCTAATAACACTCTCCCACTTGCGAACCCAAGGAACTGGTATTCAGAGGCATACTGGCTCCCTTAGTGGAAGGAGAACATAACCATTGTGGCTAGTATCAGGTTCATATGGGGAGATCTTTCAGGTATCCTGGTTCAAGCTATAGAGCCAGCATTGCTGATAACCATTGATAGATCTGTCTTTCTCCATGGAGCTGTCTAATCCACTTTGAAAGCTTACTGAGGCTGGAGTCCTTCACCACCTTTCCATTTCTCTGCTGTCTGGAGTGTTTTCTTTTGTCTGTCCTACTTAATTTCATCAGATGATCTGCTCTTCCTTTCATCCCATGATAACTCTGGTGAGGGAAAAACATATCTCTTTATGCTTTGTCCACACCATGCGTAATTTTAGTGAACTTAAACCGTGTTCCCTCTCTTCGTAGGACTCAATGCTCATTGCTGTGACTGTTTACCTCTCTTACAGATGATGTCCCCATCAGAACTTGGTTTCCCAAAGAGAACCTCTTCACTTTCCAAACAGCTACAACAACTATGCAAGCGTAAGTTAGAAAACTTGTTGGCTGGGCATGGAGGAGAGCATGTAAAATGTCTGCATGCTCATTCACTTAACCAGCCATTCTTCTGGGTTCACATAGCATTGTTATAACAGAGACATCAAGCTGCCTTATCTGAGCCAATCCATCAGATTCAGTATTATCTACAATGACCTGCAGCGGCTCCCTAGATTTTCGGAAGCGGAGCCTCTCTCCTAGCCTTACCAGGGGATTAAACCTGGGAATCTTCTGCATGCAAAGTATATGCTCTGCTGCTGCAATTCATTTAAAAGAGAGAGCAAGGTTCTAGTCCTCGTGGTTCCGAATGCAGGACTGAATTAAACAGGAACACTGGAAGCCTTCCCTTCATGCTTGCTCAATGCAGCTTCTTTTGCATGAAATATATTGCCCTTCTTTCTCTCAGTGGCTTCATCTCCACATACATGTTTATATGTTGACATTTTTGCGCTCTTTGGAAATGGCCACAACTACAGCTTTTTCACACAGTAGAGTTGCATGAGCATGTTTTGCTGGCTTTGTGCTAAATTCTTACATTTAAACTGCCTCATCTTATTAAGTTATGGAGGCAGGGTAGGGACCTGAGCCTTTGCCTCATTAATGGTGGAGCCACAGCTTTGGAATGTCACACTTCAAAAATGTATTGGTTTTTTTATTTATTTATAATTATTTGGTGTCAGGTTTTACACACACACACACACACACACACACACACACACACACACACACACCTGCCATCTATCTGTAGAGCATGACAATACATTACATTTTTATGTATATAGGAATATATGTATATGCGCACGCACACCCACACCCACCCACACACCCCTTGCTACTGCAGAAAAATTCAGCTTGTATTTCTTCACTAATATATATTTTCTCTCACTCTTTCTCTCTGCCTCCCCTCTGCTTTTCGTGGGACTATCAGCATCTCGTAAGTACAGCTGCTACCACCCCACAAATTTGTAGCCCCATTTTGACCCATGTTTGTTGACATCTTTGGGTAAAAACCCCCACATTTCCCCGGTATCTTGTCCATATTTGGATGCACAAAAAGGTGGCAAGGGCCTTCCAGCCTTCCACCTATTTTTCTCTGAATATGATGTCGTTCCCAGGGTCTCGGCAGTGGAAGACTCAATTACCCAAGATTAAACCCAGCTAGCAAGCATCCAGCAGCTTGCATATTCATCCAACCCTCCTCTCTGTTTTCTCCTTTGTTCTTTTTATGATTTTGTTTAAAATACCTGTGATCCATTCTAGGAGACTGGGGATGGAGAGATCCCTGGCTATGCATCCTTGTAACCTCTTGGTTAGGGAGATGGGGAACCTTTGGCCCAGCTCCCATCAAGCCCCACTTGGAGGGTCACAGGTTCCTCTTCCCTGTTCTAGGTTATTTGTAATGCAAATGGGAAGAATGGGCAGCGGGGGTGCAGGGTGTTGGCAAATGACAAGAGAGAAGTTGCCTTACTTAAAATACTCAGCAAACCGAATTCTTGTGGGCCCTCCCTCCCCAAGAAAGGCCTCTGCCTCGGACATTTCATTGTTAAGGTCCATTTTTTAGTGTCATTTCTGAAGATTTATCCTCTAGGGGTTAGGAGGTAACCATTTAATTATTCCTCGTTCCTTCTCTGAATGCTGTTCTCACAGTAGGCAGTGGAAAACCTTCCTTTACTGATATTGTGGGTTCCATGGTAGGGGAAGCATAACTAGAGGGAGTTAGACCATGATAGGGGAATGCAGAATGTTAGCCTGCTGCCAATTAATCCATTCTGGACATAGTCCTTTTTCTCCAGGGTCTTACGATATGCCACCTCCTGATCTATCCCCCCCCCCAAAAAAACCACCAGTGTGTGGTATACATTCAACATCTCTTCCTAATCTAACTCCCAGCGCAAAACAGTGTATGATATACGCTCAACATCCCTCTTTGCTCCTTCAGCCTCTCTCCCAACTTGTTTGTAGTTCATTTTGTGGCTTGCGTCTCCTTCCTCTTCCTCAAGAGGTTTGCCTCTTGATTGGGAGTCTGCGCTCTCCCTTGTCCTGTGTTGCTGTCCCCCCTCAATGTCGTCTCCCAGTTTCGAAGCTGTTCTAGTTTGGTTTTAATGCCTTAAAACTGGTTTCCCAGGGCATTCAGGGGCTACGCGGAGAGGAAGAGGCGGAAGCGGGAGAATGATTCTGCGGCTCTGATCCAGAGGTACGAGGGCGACTCCTCCTCGCACGAGTTCAATCCTTGCCTTGTTGCATGGGCCACCTGCAAGGGGCATCGGCATTGCTTTTGTAAAAAATAAATAAATGCTGGCAGCGAGATGCTTCAGATGCTGGTACAGAGAACCGAAGAAGCTGATGGCAGTCAATTGGGCAGGTTCTTTGTTCTTAACAGGGCACAGTCCCTCTGAAAGCAAACTTGGCAAGAGCTTGAAGGCCAAATATTTACTAATGTGGTTCGGTTCCATCGTGCAGGATTTTCTGTCCTCCCAGCAAATAGAGATAACTAAACATGGGGTGGGGACCTTTTTCAGCCCAAGGCCCACATTGCCTTTGGGGGAAACCTCCTGAGGATCACATTCCACTGGGGAGCAGGTCCAAGGCAAAAGTGAGCAAGACAACAAATGCATTTTTTTCTCTGTACAAGAGCCTAGTTTCTACTCACACCACCTCTCTATCCTCCATCCAGGCAAGCAAGAAGCAAGATCAGAATTAAAGGCAAGGCCAGCCCACCCATGAGGCAAGATGAGATGACTGCCTCATGTGGCAGGATCCACAGGAGCAGCAGATCTGGCCTCCAAGGAATCATTGCCTGTTGCCACAATGGTGGCAACAATAGCTGTAGTGCACTCCTCTGAGGCCAAATCAGTCTCCTCCTTGGCAGTCTCCCTCACACCCACCCCCCAATAGCAGCCTTTTGGCAAATTGGAGGCTTTGCTAGTCTCCTTCCACCCTAATAATAATAATAATAATAATAATAATAATAATAATAATAACTTATTATTTATACCCCGCCCATCTGGCTGGGTTTCCCCAGCCACTCTGGGCGGCTTCCAACAGAATATTAAAATACAATAGTCTATTAAACATTAAAAGGTTCCCTAAACAGGGCTGCCTTCAGATGTCTTCTAAAATTCTGGTAGTTGTTTTTCCACAAAGAGGGCTAAATGGTTTGTGTTAGGGTAGTGTTCAAAGTCCTTTGCATACATTAACTCCACAATTGTTACAACAACCTACTAAGGCAGATAGTTGTTATTTTTTACCCCCCCCCCCAGTCCTGCAGATTTGGAGAGGGGGATGTTCCAGCTCACACTTGTGATATCCAGCCCTTCTCTAAAAGGAGGAGAACCACATTTACTCCAAGGCTCTGCCAAGTTTGCTTTTGCTGGGTGAAGTGGGGGAAAGGTGAAGAAGAAGGAAAAGTTGGAGGGCGTCAACCTTTGCAAGAGGTGTCCCGTTAAGAAGGCTGTTGTGGTGTACAGTTCCATCTTGGAAAAGTTGAGATGCCTCCCAGCGAAGTGGTTGTACTCTGGACTTGAGCCAACCTGAGATGTGAATCTCCCTGCTTTGTTTTTCTGGTTGCGGGAGATGGTGGCTGAGTGCATGTTGCCGCGTGGGGCTTTTTTCCGGCAGGTTTCTCTGCCGTGCCGTCTGGCACCCTCTCCCGGAGCTTCGCAAGGGCAGACCTTGCAAGCGGTTGAATGTGGTTCCCATCTTGGGTTGATGCCGCCAGTTTCCCAGGCTGGCCTGGTCTTTCCTGCTGCCTCGTCTTGGCAAGATCCTGCACTGCAGTCCTAAGCAACCCCCCCCTCTCCTCCATCCCTGACCCTTTTGCTTAGAAACTGTTGCACGTTCGTGGGGAATAAATGCTTTTCTCCCACCCCCTTTGGTGCTAGGCTGGCCTGCTCACTCTCCTTGGCTCAGAAGGAGAAGCTTGGTGCCAGCAAATGTTGGTCTCTTGATGCGGTGCCCAGTCTGGCAGGGCGAGGGAATCATTTCAAGCTGCTTTCTTTGGTAATCAAACAGTGGCTTTTTGCTGCAGCAAGTTGGGGAGGCCGCTGCTTGAGGCTGGCTGAGGAACTGGGTGTGGTGGTGGCTTATTCTCTTGAGAACTTGTGGGGCAGGGGAGGAAAGCTCTTCATGCTACTAGTCCACAAGAGGACGGGATCCTGTGCCAAAAGGCACTTATCATCACAGCAGGAGACAGGAAGGGAAACAAGCTACTAGTGAAGTGGGGGGGGGAGGTAGTTTTCATTTTTTCATTCTTTGGGGCATTTTGATAGGCCAAGGGTAGTGCTTTGCTTGCAGTAATGTCCCCTTGCCCAGTTTCTATAGTTTCTGGGGACAGAAATGGGTTCCACTACGGCTGCCTTACACAACATTGTTAAACACTGGGGGTGGGGAGAGAGATTAAATGTGTGTGGCTCTGTCAATAATGGAAGGGAGATTTTTAGGGGGAGGGTGCAACATCCTCCTTTCTATGGAGGGTGGATGAGTGGAGAGGAAAAGAGACATAGAAAGCCCCCCCCCCTGTTCTCTTGGTCCTTGCGTCGTGCCCTGTTTTTGTCCATGGCAGGACATTGCCTTGCCGTGAGCGATTTGGCGGCAGCGCATAGCTCCCCATTGGTGTTCTCTGCCTCCTGCTGGGTCCAGCAAGGGGTCTGCGAGTGTCTCCACGGCAACCGGGCCTAGTGTGGATGGAGTCAGTGGTTGGGCTTTGTGAGATCTTGGAAGACGAGGTTTTGTTCTATTTCATACAAACGCACACGGAATCTTTTCTGTGACTGAAATCCGTTCTTTGTGCTTGGGTTGCGAACTACTCCCACCCACTCACCCCTTGCCTATAGTGAAACAATTTCTGCACTATTATAGAGTGATTAATTGACTAGAGAAACTTTTATCCAACTTCATGGGAGGGCAGAATGGAGCCTGGGCTGCGTTTGTGGCTGGCTGGTGGTTGACTGGCTAGCTGGGGTGAATTCAATGCCACTCCTACCCCCCCCCTCACTCACTCATTTTGTTCAGTTTGTTTTAGAGCCAAAATGCAGCTTTTTCACATAATTGCACCATTCAATGATTTGCTTTGCTATTTGGCGTTGTAAATGCAGTCTCTTTTGAAATCTAAATTTATTTTAAATCTCCTGTCTCATCCATCTGCCTTAAAGGCCCAGGGTGTGGGATAGAGCAATATAATAAAGATTATCAAAGAAATGAGAGCAGAATTTGCCAAGGGCAAAGAAGTTCTAGACTAGATTTCTTTTCACACTCTTGGTTTTAAAATAAAATTTGTGGGGGAATGGAAAAAGAAATGAAAATATTTAAAATCAGCAAAATAGGGCCACCTGTAAAACAATGCTGGTATAAATAAGATGTTACGCAGTGAGGTGGCTGTTATTGAGAAGGCCATGTAAGTCACAGACGCTCTCCCCCCCCCCCCCGCTATTTCTCTTAAGGCTGGAACTACCAGATGTGACTCCTGAGTATATCTCAAGTTATGGACTGATTGACATGGGGAAAGACTCTACCTTGGATGGCCATCCCACAAACTATTTAAGGCTTCATGCTTCAGGGCTGAAATGTTTAATTGGGGTCAGTAGTTAATTGGCGACTAATAAGAAACCAGTCTTGTAAAGGTAAAGGGACCCCTGACCGTTAGGTCCAGTCCAGTTGTGGACGACTCTGGGGTTGCGGCGCTCATCTCGCTTAACTGGCCGAGGGAGCCGGCATACAGCTTCTAGGTCATGTGGCCAGCATGACAAAGCCGCTTCTGGCGAAACCAGAGCAGCGCACGGAAACGCCGTTTACCTTCCCACCGGAGCGGTACCTATTTATCTACTTGCACTTTGACATGCTTTCGAACTGCTAGGTTGGCAATAGCAGGGACTGAGTAACGGGAGCTCACCCCGTCGCGGGGTTTCGAACCGCTGACCTTCTGATCGGTAAGCCCCAGGCTCTGTGGCTTAACCCACAGCGCCACCCACGTCCCAACCAGTCTTGTAATGGTCCCTAAATGTCAGACACAGCAAGACTTTGGCCACATTTACAGCATACATTTAAAGTACTGTAATACCAATTTAAACTGCCATGGCTTTCTCAGAAGAATCCTGGAACCTGTAGTTTGTTAAGGGGGGTGAGAGTTGTTAGGAGACCCCTATTCCCCTTTGACAGCTACAATTCCCAGAGTTCCCTGGGAAGAAGGATTGGTTGTTAAGCCACTCTGAGAATTTTAGCCCTGTGAGGGGAATGGGGGGGCAGACTTCTAGGGACATTCAGCTGCATTAACAAACTACAGTCCCCAGAATTCTTTGGGGGGAAGTCATGACTATTTAAATTGGTATCATACTGGTATAAAATATATGTTGTGAATGTAGCCTTTCATGGCTGCAATTTACATTAGCTACAATTTCTGGACTGTTGCTGTTTCATCTTCCTCATTCAGCTGTATGTACTTTTGAAGGAAGAAAATGCTACCCCCCCCCCCAAATCACCAAGAGTCCAATTAATATGTGTGTACTAAGGTGATGACTTTTTTACAACCTCATTTCCCTGTATCATAATTAGATGAGCTTTCATTAAAGATTAGATAAAATCTTACTTTCAAAGAGATTTGATATAAAAAACCTCACGCACAAAATGATTTAAAAAATTTTATTTATCAGTTTTTTGACCATTTTTGAAGTCACTGTAAGCAGATATAAAATTGAACCCAAGCTTTAGAGTCACATATATACAACATTATATAGGGTCATCAAACACACGAGGAAGCTTTTTTTTAGCTGCAGTAACAGTATAGACGCCACTAGAGGACGATGTTTTGCTACCTCTCCTGTAGGTTCTTTTCCCAGCATGCCTGGCAGGGTCTGCTGGCTGAGTTTTGAGGTCCCAAAAAGGGGTTTTTACCTTGCACAGGTGTGACATTTGTATACCCTATGTTGCTAAGAACACTCCCCATTGCCAGGCTTCCGGGTTCAGCGCCAGCGTCGATCGGCGGGGCTTCGTCTCGTCTCCGAGACGGCCCGTCTCTGCTAGGAGTGGGGAGGGCAGCGAGAGCGACGCTGCGCCCCTTAGAACCTCGGGAAGGGCGTCCCGAGGGCAATTTGCTTGGCACAGACCCAATCCGGACTCCCCAACTCTTCGGCTAGCTCTAATAAGAGCTCCGGAGCGAGGAGGGTAGAAGTCGCGGGGGCCATTTTGAGCGGCAACGTTATTCTAGCAGGGAGAAGCTTCAAGCCGAAGGCGGAGAGCGCTGGATTCTTCCGAAAATAAAACGATTGGAAAAGACTGTAAGTAATCTCACGATTTGGATTATAAAACAATTTGGATCTGGGAGAGAGGGGAGAAAAGAGGAAGCCACCCCCCCCCCACGGCAACAAAGAGACAGTAAATAGAAACCCGAAGCCATAAACAGAAGATTTGTAATTCAAAAGGATCCCTCAAAGGCATCAAAGAGAATCTCCCCTTTGATGCAGGGTGAAAAGGGGAGAGAGACTGTGGTTTATGACCGCCCTGCAACAAGAGGTACAGCCTAAGAAAAACCTTTCTTTCCACTCGGGAGCCGGCAGCCCAGACAACCCAGTGAGTTGATCAGGATTTATAAGTCAATTTTTACTTCACTTTGTATTTCTGGACTTTGTGGAATTTCTTTTTTGGCTTAAGTGTTTGTGAAATATGAGTTCGAACTCTATTGTTAATAAGACTTGAAGAATGCAGCCAGCTTGTTAAAATGGAGTCGAGAAAATAAACTGTGATCATATTCCACCCCACGTGACAAGTTTTGACCTTGGCAGGACTGAAATATGTCAACAAAAAAGTGTTCCCCTGAGTTCCAGCGGTCTGTTTTGACCTTAATGTGGGAAACAAGAATAGAGCTATGTCAAGAGGAGACACGACGGCAAGAGTTACAGAAAAAATTCCAGGAGGTGATGGCGGAATATGATTTTTTAGGAGATGAAGCTTTTGACACTGAAAAAGATGAATGTGAGAATGACAATGATGGGGAAGGAAAAGATGAAGATGAGGACTGTGATGATTCAACACAAAATGAAGCACACCACGAAAAAAATGATGACTCTACAAAAAGTTGGATGGAGTGCCCTGCTTTTGAGGGGGGCACGATTGGTATTATTGGAACTCCAGAACGCCCACAGGGAAGAAGGTGTTGTAAAATTTAAGCTGGTTCCTATGAACCCAGAGAAATGGATCCTGCCCAGGGAGAGCCCAAGGATCCAGGCAAACAGACGAATTTAAGCGTCTCCTGCCTACCAAATAACAGAGACCAAACCAGGACATACGAAGCAAGGCACTTTTATTTTCGCTGTTGCAACAGGGTCCTTCCTCTCACGCAGGAGAACAAGGAAGGCCCCAAACAAAGATGTCTTGCCCTTAAAAAGAAATTTGAAATTGGTTTCAGCCCACCCCCCAGAAGCATCATCCATATGTCACAGAAGGGGTGTAGCCCAAGACCCCTCTCCCTAGATTCATCATAGGTACATCATGAAAGGGGAGGTCTGGTGGCAGTAATCTGAGCATCCTGGACCCTGCCCCCTGCCCCCAAAACCTAATCAACAAAATTGAGAGATATTTACATTTCCCTGTTTCCCAGCCAAGTTAATCACACCCTTTTGTCTGGCAGTCAGGTATCAGGATGCCAGGGATTATCACTTTAATTCCTGAGACAATGAGAAGGTTCCCCCCACCCCACTTCTTCCTTGCAGAGGAACACCTGGTCAGAGAGAGTCAAAATGGTGTCAGTCAGGCCTGTTTTCCTGTGCTGCTTCAGACATGTTTCTGTACATTCATGTACATGTTTTATGAACAATTATTATATATATATATATATGACCTCAAAATTCTTATAACAAAGGAAAAAATATGCAGAGAAGAGAAGAAATCCAGGGGTCCTGTATGGTGGCCTGGATGGCAAAAGACTGTAAATAGGGGGTGGGGTGAAGGGAAAGTGATGTTGTGATTAAGGATGGATTAACAGGTTTATAACTGGTCTGCTGATTTTGGAATTTGCTGGATTGGGGGGGTGGAGCCGGTAATCGGGGATGTAAGGTTAAACTGAGAATAGTTATAGTTTTAAAAGTGAATGGATTTTGGAAAATGTGAAAATATGGAGGCTTATAGAGGGAGAAAAAACAAAAAATTAGGCACGGGAAGAGAAAATGGGAGTTTGATTTCTCAGTGATTTGAATATTAGATGAAAATGTTAACAATTGATTTATAAGTTGTATAAGATGCAAAGGTGTATTTTTATAAAGTAAGAAACTGTTGCAGATGATAAAAAAGGGATGAAAACCGGGGAAGGGGGGGGAGGGGAAGCCCACAAAATATGGTTTTACAACTATGAATGCAAGAAAAAATTTTCTGTTTTGTATTGTTTTTTTCTTTTTTCTTTTTTCGCCCTTTCCTTTTTCCCCCCTTTTTTCCTATTTCTATTTTTCTCTTTTTTTTTTTTTTTTTGGTATGACAATAGATGGTTGGATGGATGTCCTCCTGCGTACTGCCCTGGTTTGCTGGAGCTCCCTGGTGGCAGGGGGGGGCTTTGGGGTCAGGGGAGGGGGAGGAGGACAGAAATCCAAGCATAAAATGGACCATCTCTGACTGTTCACATACATGGGATACTTCTGTGGCAGGGGAGGACCCATGTGGTGGGTAGGAAGGAGGTGGAAAAGGGGTTTAAGTATGTACCGTTTTTTTGTTTTTTTGTATTTTGTAAAATTAATAAAAAGTATGTTCAAAAAAAAAAAAGAACACTCCCCATTGTGGAATGTGGTGTTGTATCCAAATTTGATACGGAATATATATAGAATTGTTAATATAATTTTATGAAATCGTAAAACGGCATACAAAAAAATTTAAAACGGTTTGTGCGTGACCTTTTTAAATATTTCAATGGAATATACCTCATTTTAGTAATTAATAGGCAAAAGTTCATCCATTTGTGCTAAAGGAAATATTTTTTTGAGAATTTTTTTTAAAAAAGTCATCACCCTAGTGTGTACGACACTCAGAGACTTAGTGGGTGCCAAGAGAAGACACCCAGGGTGCTATGGGCACCGTATTGTTGGCCCCCTGCATTTTAGATTCTGCATTGAGCAATGGATTTTTATTTGGATTATGTGACCTTCAAGATGCCCTTCCGAGTTCTACGAAAATGAAAGAAATTTGAAACATGGTTTGTCCAAGAATATTTGCCGACTTAAATTTTAGCTCTAAGCTGTTGGGCACCTTCTGAGTCTGCAGGTCTGTTGTTGTTTCCTAACAGGCAAAGGCAAAATTATTGTTTCTCCTTCCAGAAGGAAAACCAGCTCTTAATTTTTATAATTGGATCAAACAGAAAGCCCACCTGTTTGCAATGGTGGGGTGTGAAAACGCCAGTCGGCCCCCTGTTTGTCCTCCCCACCCTGGATCCGGGGCTCTACTACCTTTGGAGGAACACCTGTTACTTCTGTTCAGCATGCCGTAGAAAATAACTTCATAGATGTTTCCTATTTTGGATTTTCAGAGGCTCTTTGAAAATAAACTGGCCATGCATAGATTTATGCCCTTCATTTATACAGATTTACTTGGTAGCAGTGGAGGCTGGTTCATTTGGGCAGTTTGGACACTGTACCACCAACGTCAGTCTATCCCCAGCCAACTCCTTCCCTCCCACCTGCCTTCTTACTTCCAACCAGCCCTGGTCATAAGCTCTGCCTCTCAGTGTCCTTCTCTGTAGTCCCAGTGTTGACCTTGTAGAAGTCAGCAGGGAGTAAAATGTGGGAGGACATTAGAAGTAATGGCTCTGCCTGCCATTGGTCTGGCGCCATCTACTGTTGGACTTCCTGCCTCCCACCCTGCTGGTCCCAGTGGGCACGATCCTCCTCTGTCTGGTAGAGTTCCACATTTCTAATGTCTGATAACAGGTACGGTAACTTTTGTGCCTGGTTTATTTTGCTTTTATTTATTTCATGAACAATTTATATTTATGTGTGCTGTTGCAGAGGATTCTGGGATGCCATGCACACAGTTGCAATATGCTATTGGGTACAGCCCAAGGCACCATGGGCTTGCCGGGGGGATGGTAGGGGACAGCTGCCCCCACCAAATCAAGTAAATTAATAAAAATGCTTAACTGAGGTTCTGCACCCCCCCACACCCCCGCCTCAACATAAATCCTAGCTACGCCCATGCAAACTACTTTGATGCCCAAAGCAGAAAATTCAAAATGGTGCTTTACCCTTAGTGTTTTTTTAAAAAAATGCTGTTGGGGGCAGGCGCCTGGCAGTGTATGACAAATAGGGCTAACTCTGATTGCGGTGCCAAAAATATATTCTCTCCCCCTACCCACAATCCATAGTGTGTTCGTTTCAGTCTCAATTACGGTGCAGGCTATGAAAATTCTTCCTTCTCTCCCTGGACTTTGAAGAAGACCCTGCATTTTTGAAGCTGTGGTAAATGCCACAGGAGATGGAATCCCGTGACGGACTTCAGATTTCTTTTTCTAGGTCATATATCCCTTATGGGCATTTTAGTACCTGAGAGAGAAAATCCAAATCCTCTTCTCTTTCTTCCCAAGGTGGTAACAACCTAATAATTATTCCCTGTAATAGCAAACTTTGTGGTGAGGGCCGGCAGAAATTTGAAACAGGGCCCATTGAGAAACAAGGAGTTACGTATCAGCATTCTCAAGGGAATGCATTTACACCTCCCCAATTACAAGAAACTTTTTAAAAGCCCAACAGGGCAAAAAAAGAGGTGGTTCCTTTGGGAGGAAGGATGGGATATAAATTTAATAAATAAACAAACAAAACACATGATTGGCATCTGTTGAAAGTTGTGTGTTGGGAGTGAGGTGGGTGTGCATAAAATGGGGATGGGGTGTGGGGAGAACGACCTTCATCTGCTTATAGCTGTGTTCCCAAACTTTCCCCCTCACAGACCACTTGAAGATTGCTTAGGTTAGGGTGTCAGCAAATCCATTAGGCTGCACACACACCATACATTTAAAGCATATGCCTTTCCCCCAAAGAATTCTGGGAGCTGGAGTTTGTTTAGGGTGCTGGGGGGGGGGCTTGTCACTCTGTGAGGGTTGAACTACAGCACCCAGGATTCTTTGGGAGAAGCCATGTGCTTTAAGTGCATGGCATGTATGCTATGTATGCTTTATTTTTACAGACATGCCGCTGACCACCTGAATGAAGCTCGTAGACCACTCTTGGTCCATAAATCACAGTTTGGAAACTCTGGTTTATAGTATTGGAGAAGGGTACGGTATGTCTGACAGTCTGGAACCTAAACAAAAGCACACCTCTGTTTGGCTGCAAGGGTAACTGCAAGCTTTTTGTTGCAGACCCAACTTGTACATTCAAATAGTTTACAGTTGGCTACCCTTCAGTGGTATTCCCAAATCTCCTGCCTTCTTTAAGCCATTACTGAACCAGATTCACAACACTCATTTAAAGTAGTATTGTTATAACACTCATGGCTTCCCCAAATAACCTTGAGAACTATCATTTGTAAAAAGATGCTGAGACTTGTTAGGAGAGGGCTACAATACCCAGAGTCCCCTGGGAAGAGGGATTGAGTCATAGATAATGGAATTGTAGTTGGAAGGGACCCCGCGAGTCATCTAGTCCAACCCCCTGCATTGCAGGAATCTCAGCTAAAGCATTCATGACAGGTGGCTATCCAACGTCTGTTTAGAAACCTCCAAGGAAGGAGAATCCACACCACCTTCCAAGGGAGTCTGTTTTACTGTTAAAGTGAGTTCAGTTTTGTGGAAAGCAATCCAAAGAGTAACCATGATGGTTTTGGGAGGGCATTTCAGAGCCACATGAAAGGCCATGCACTCTACTTTCTCCAAATGGCAAGAGCTCCAAATCCTTCCGCCAGTAAGGCTTAAAGCATCTTACAGGGGATAATTTTCAGTAGAAAACCCCCACATGGGTTAAGGGCCCAGAAGCCCTTCTCTTCTGCATTACTTTTACAAAAAAATTCCTTCAGTAGCACCTTAAAGACCAACTAAGTTTTTATTTTGGTATGAGCTTTCGTGTGCATGAAAAAGCAAAACCATTTGCAGTCGTTTGCGGTCATCAACAGCTATCAGTCAGTCAATCACCCATTTCCACCACCCTTCTGGGTGATCCCCCCTCCCCATCCCCACCCCTCCCCACCCCTTCTCTACATAAGTGCCTGGAAACTTCCATTTCACTGTATCTGAAGAAGTGTGCATGCACACGAAAGCTCATACCAAAATAAAAACTTAGTTGGTCTTTAAGGTGCTACTGAAGGAATTTTTTTATTTTACTTCGATCCAGACCAACACGGCTACCTACCTGTAACCATTACTTTTACAGTACTCCTTTTCAAATTTCAGCCTTGGAATTTGCATGGAATAAGCATTAAGAGCCATCACAAAAATTATAATTGTGGAAACAGTGTTCTGCCAGCAAAGCAATTCAGAGCAGGTTCCCCCTTACTCAGCAAACACTTCTGCACTGGATTCCTAATGACAATGGCAACCCTCAAGTGGCAACTGTGAATGTCAGCATGCTGGGGCAACTTGTGGCCAAATGCTGCACTTCCAGCTTACCGCTTACCACAACTTGACATTCCTGCAAGATACATGCAGATTTTGCTCCCAAGATGTTGCTCACATGTTCTCATCATGAACAGTTGCTGCTCCAGATGTGATTTGTTTGTGTTTCGATGAGCATTTGTTCAGGATCCTGAGCAGTTCTAAAAGTGGTGTAGACATTCTTTTCTTTTCTTTTTAAAATAATGGTTCTATTATGCAAATTGTGGCTCCTAAAAAACAGCAATAACAAAACAGCTACCGATTCCTTCTGTGTCATTTCATTGCTACAGTATATGCTTGGAAAGAAGGTGATAAATGTTGAAATCAGATAAACAATAAGTAAAACAACTACCTGATATCACCCTTCCCAAACTCTGCATGGGTCATTGAGAACATGAATTCTCAAGAGAAGTATTTACAAAACTCAGGAACGGAAACGGTATTGTGTCAAATTGATTAGGGCCACATTCACACCACACATTTAAAAGCTATTATGACTTCTCCCAATGAATTCTGGGAGTTGTAGTTTGCTAAGGGTGCTGAGAGTTGTGAGGAGATCCGTCTTCCCCCCTCATGGAGCTCACTAGGAAGAGGGATTGACTGTGGGAATTCTAGCTCTGGAAGGGAAACTGGGATCTTCTAACAACTCTCAGCACCCTTAACAAAGTACAGCTCCCAGAATTGTTCCAAGGGAAACCATGACTGTTTAAAGTGGTATCATAGTACTTCAGATGTGTGGTGTGAACGTAGCCTAGGTATAGTTTGCCCTATTGCGTTCCATTTATCATGCATCAATCTTTCCATGAGCGCATAACACCAAACACGCTTCTGCCAATATGCAATTAAAACACCAGAAGATGTATTCCAGCCTCCAGCTATGGTTGATCTAGCTACCTCAAAAGGAAGTTAATAAGATATTCAGGGAGGTGTTTGGTGCAAAGATTCCTTGCTCTTTTTCTGTGGCTGATCTCTCCTCCGCACAAGAAAACCCCCAACAACCTCCAAATCTCTTTCTATATACAGCTTGATGTATTTACCACCATCGTACCTTCTGGGAAATGGCCCACATCACGGTCTTCTTGGCTCCTCAGTATTGACCACCTTCTCTTTGTTGTGCTTCTTCCAGAAACTTCAGGAAGCATCTGCGGATGGTGGGGAGCCGCCGCATGAAGGCGCAGAGTGAGTGAGGGGATGGAGGTGGTGCAGGGTGTACTATGTTGAATCACGTCCTGGAGCCCTAGATCTCCTAGACTGGGGAAGCAGAGGGGAATCTGTGGCCTTCCAAATGCTGTTGGACTCACAACTCCCTGCAAGCCAGCAGGACCCAGCGGTCAAGGGTGTTGGGAGTTGCTAGCCTCGCAAAGCCTGGAGGGCCTTGGAGGTTCCCTGCCCCTGCCCCAGAAAGCTGCTCTTGCCTTGCTTCACTTTCCTTCCCTGTGCCTCGCTTTCTCATCCAGACCGATCCATGAGTCTAGCCTTCCTTTTTTTTTCTTGTTCACTTGCTCTAGCTGTTACAGAGTGTGCCTAAAGAGCATGACATTGTGAGCCAGGGCGGTGTGGTGGTTTTTCTTTTGGCTGGTCGTATAGAAAGCTGTGATAATTTAGTCCCTTATTGCCATTATTTAATTTTTTTAGCCTTTGCCGAGCGCCGAGAGAGGAGCTTCAGCCGGTCCTGGAGCGACCCCACTCCCATTAAGCCCGAAAACCTCAATGATTCCCGAGAAAGTACGTTCCTTTGTTGTGTCCTCGTTGAACCTCCCCCCCCCCCGTTCCCTACCTTCCAAAACGCAAAGTCAAACTGGTTTGCCATGGGCTTAGTCATTGGGCCGTCTGTGTGAACAATTCCAACTAACCCTTAGGTTTCCCCAGAGTCCTGTTCTGTCTGATTTGCTGTGGGGATTAAGCTGTGATGCTGCTGTTTTAGGGTGTTTAAATTTGCTGGTCTGTGTGCGAGTTGCAGAGGGCGGCCTCTCACAACAGCTAGAATGGAGGTGGGAGAGTGCCTGTCTCTCTGAGCTTCCTTGAAAGTGGGTTCTGCTTGGGGACAGGGAGAGGGTCCCAGCTCCAGGCCCCAGCTCCTCCTATTCAGAATCATGAGAACAGTGACAGAGTGTCTACTTTGCATTCAGAAGGTCCCAAGGCCCCCAGCAACTCTAGGTTGGGTTGATACACACACTCATCCTCTAATCCTGGATAGCCACAGGCAATCAGTGTAGAGAGTATTGAGCTACATAGGCAGACCAATGGTCTGATATGTAAGGGAGGCTCTGCTCTTATTTGGTAAGGGCTGTAGCTCAGGGGCAGAGATAGCTGGTTCAATCTCTGGCATCTTCAGGTAGGGAACCCGGCAGAGGGCCTTCTCGGTAATGGCGCCCGCCCTGTGGAACACCCTCCCATTAGATGTCAAGGAAATAGACATCTACCTGACTTTTAGAAGACATCTGAAGGCAGCCCTGTTTAGGGAAGTTTTAAAGTATTTGATGTTTTGTTTTGTTTTTAAATATTCTGTTGGGAGCTTGTAATGTCCCCTGATAGAAAGCCCTGGAAAGCAGCTGCCAGCTGGTGTAGACAGTAATGAGCTAGATGGCCCAATGGAACAGACTGAGGCCAAGGTTACCTGCACAGCCTGCTTGCATTTTCTTCCCACCTAAGAGCTCAAAAGAGGCTGGAGCTAGATATGACACCAAAAACATGCAGCCTTGCCTCTTGTTCTTTGTTCTTTATTTATTAACCCATCCTCCATCTGGGGGAACTGCTGGTTGTACAGACAATCCTCATTTTGCGCTGGGGCTACGGACCCCTGTATGCGTCGGCAGAGCGCACATCGAACCATTCTGACCCCACTCCAGCCCTTTTCATGACATCTTTATGGTGCTTTGGAGCTATTTCCAGGTTTGGTGCCATGATGTGCAATCACACATCATTCAGATGCGCCCAAGCTGGGAATTGGCTGTAGTTCATCAACAACTCCCATCATCCTCCCATTCAGTGTTGTCCATGATGACTGGAGCTGATGGCAGGCAAAGCCCAACAACCTCTGGAGACCAAAGGCTCCCCAGCCCTGGTATATAAAGATAGCAAGAGGTATCACACATAATATAAGCAAACGGCACAATTAAATTATAAAACAGCAAAACTTTGCATCAGAGTAAATAGAGACAGCTAAGTACAGTATCAACGGCAGCAGAGTAAAACCTTTTTAGATGCTCAAGTGGTTTTTCCACTCCTCAATTAATTCCCACAAGCAGTGGCGTTCCTAGCCCAGCTGGTACCGGGTGCAGCGCCTGTGCGGCACCCTGTATGGCCTGCGCATGTGTGGCATCCCGCGCGTGCGCACTCCGCACAGGGCGCTGCTGGCACGTGGTGGTCCCAAGGGGCGTCGCTGGCGTGCGGCGGCCCATAACAGGGTGCCACGTGCTCGCCTGATCATGTGAGGAAGGAGGCCAATGTGCTTGTGGGCCCCTTCTTAACCAGGACACTTTAGAACATTGTATGTGTGTGTTTATGTGCATAAGGACCCTTCTGCAATGCTTCTCCCTCCGTACCTCACAGGCCATGAGCTCCAGGATTCCTGCTGTGCACTTGACAAGGGCGTTGACTTGAACTGGGAAGCGGAGAAAGAGCTTGAGGCTGCAGCCTGCAGTGGGGAAGACTTCATCCCACCCAAGATCATGGTGAGCAGTACCCAAAAAGCAGTACGGGTAGCTGCTAAGGGCAGAAGTGGGGAGTGTTCATCAGTACAAGGGCCACATCCCATCACAGGAAATCTTCTGGGGTCCACATGCCAGCAGGCCAAGAGGCAAAAGAGAGCAGAGCAATGAAGGAAAAAATTCATTTTTGTACAGTAGGTTGATTGCTAGACACACTCAGACATGCTCACCCCTCTCTGTCCTCCAGGCAGGCAGGTAGGTAGGCAGGCAGGCAGGAGGCATGATCTCAACTAGGCAAAAGCCTTATTCAAGGATACAGTGAAGCAGGGCCAATAAGGGGTATGAGCTGGGGAGACAAGTGGTTGTGGGGTTGTCCTCATAGCTGCCAAGTTTTCCCTTTTCTCGCGAGGAAGCCTATTCAGCATAAGGGAAAATCCCTTAAAAAAAGGGATAACTTGGCAGCTATGGTTGTCCTGTAGAATAAAGAATTATCCCCTATTTCAATATAAAATGCTGCATCCTGTATTGATACAGTTTCTCTCTCTCTCTCTCTCTCTCTCTCTCTCTCTCTCTCTCTCTCTCTCTCCTCAATCTCTCTCTCTCTCTCTCTCTCTCTCTCTCTCTCTCTCTCTCTCTCTCTCTCTGCCAAGTTAGGAATCCCCCAAATACATGTGTTTGAAAGGGTGTGTGAAAGGTCATGTTATTAACTTCCGGGTAGCCAAGCACAGACAGATTTACAAATTCATATGCATATATATGTGTGCGCACGTGCATGCAACAAATTCTAGAGAGGCCACCCTGTTAGGCTGCAATAGATGGGGGGAGGGACTCGCCCCCCCCCAATTGCCTTGCCCCACTCTGTCCTGTATTTTGCCAGAACAAAGGTGGCAGCCCTAGTTGTATGCAGCCAAATTCTACTCAAAGTCAAAGACCCACTGGAGTCACTAGAATTAAGCTAGCCATGCCCATCAGTTTCAGTGGCTCTGCACTGAGTGGGGCTGACATTCCGTACAACCCAGGGTGTGGCCATCATAGCTGCCAAGTTTTCCCTTTTCTCGCGAGGAAGCCTATTCAGCATAAGGGAAAATCCCTTAAAAAAAGGGATAACTTGGCAGCTATGGTGGCCATGGGAAAAGTGTGGCCTACGGAGAATCCCTAGGGTCAGATAGAGTCCACCCCTTCTGTGTAGGACCATGTGATCTCTAGCCAAACTACTGGGTAGGAAAGCAGCAAGTGCCTTTGTAGCACAGCCCACTTTGGCAAACAAACAAACAAACAAAAGATCAAAACAAACAAACAAACCAGTTCAGCCCTCCATATATGGGATTTGGCCCTCGTCCACTTTCCTCTGCCACTCCCCACCTCCCTGCTGTGCCCATTTTAATTGTCTCTCCTCTCTTTCTCCTTTAATTTTTCCAGCTCATTTCCTCCAAGGTGCCCAAAGCTGAGTATGTTCCAACGATCATCCGCCGGGATGACCAGTCCATTATCCCCATCCTTTATGTAAGTCATAGCACAAGACCTCAGTGGTCCATTCCAAGTTAGTAATTTTCTGAAGTGGCATCACTTTGCCAAGTGCCAGAAAGCGTATATTGATGAATTCCCTCCCAAGGGAGGTTAGTCTGCTCTGAAAGGTATTTGGAAACTAAGGAGCAGGCTGTGCTGATCACTGGGCTGCTGTCAGGGCAAACCATGACAAATTGCTGGTTCCCAATATGTTCTGATGCATTTTAACCATTGTTTTCAATTAGTTTGGTTTTATTGCTTTGCATTTTATAATGTTGTGTTCAAATGTTGTAAGCAGCGTTGAATTCCAACTTGGGAGAATGGCGGGATATAAATCCATCAAATAATAACAATAACAATAATAATATATCTCTTTTAGGGAGATTCCCAGGAAAGCTAAACCAATCACCCCCACTCTATGCTGATTCTATTATTATAACATTTTATCACACTGTTCTATGTTATTTGAATCTTCATGCTGTTGGCTGTTTCTGAGTTCTATTTTGGGCGGAGAGTGGGATAGAAGTATCTCAAATCCATAAATAAATTGTAGGCAGAAGATTGGTGGAAGATCACATTAAACGTGGACATTGACTGATAGTTTATGGGAGAACTTGGCCAGTACAGTGGTTGTTTTACTTCTTCTCCTGGGTTATTCCCATGTGACAGAGGCTGGAAACGTTAGCTGTAAATAAGAGCCTGTGCTGTTATTAATTAATAAATAAATAATATTCCACCAGTGGCATGTTACAGCATAGCATGAGCTAATAATAATTGTCAGGGGGTTGTTGTGGCTACTCTCGAGTAACGACGCTCCAGTCTGCTCTGTCTTTAAGAGTTTTATTGTGCATATACTATTTACAGTGCAGAGATATCAAAAACATGACCGCCTAGTCACTTTCAGAACCCGGCAATGGCTTCCGTCTGCTTTTTGGCCAGCATAAAAGCCTGGGCACCCCAAAACGCCTCCCCTTTGCCCTACGTGTGGGTGCGCGCCTCAATTCGGGTGCTGGAAGGAAAGGTCTCCCGTCTTGCTGGCTGGGGCGGCGCCTGGGCTCCGATGTCTCGCTGAGCCCCTCATCTGCTGACCCTCGACCAGAGCGGTGCCAAGGCTCTGACGCATCTCTGAACCCTTCCTGCACGCTCTGTTCCCCATAGCATTGCCAGGGCTCAGACGCCTCACGGAGCCCTCTCTCCATTCCGATCCATTCCTTATTCTCTCCTCCTGACTCGCTGCTCGTGCTGTCGCTGGGCGAAGTGCTGGTCAGGATGACGGAGGGAGGCTCCCTATAGGGAGTCCCCCTGATAACAACAACAACAACAACAACAACAACAACAACAACAACAACAGCAGGGCATGCTCAAAATGCAACTCTTTTTTGACTCTATATCAGAGGTAGCTAACATAATAATAGTAATAGTAAAAATAATATTACTGTAGTAGTAGTAGTAGTAGTAGTAGTAGTAACAACAACAATAATTTTATTATTTGTATCCCACACATATGACTAGCCATTTGGATGGCTTTAAAAGAGGATTGGATAAATTCATGGAAGAAAATGCCATCAATGGCTGTTAGCTACAAGAACTTCTGAATACTAGTTGCTGGAAATCAGAGGAAGGGAGAGCGCTGCTGTGCTCAGGTCCTACTTGTGGGTTTCTGGTTAGCCACTGTGGGATCAGAATGATGCACCAGATGGGCCATTATAGCCTGATCTAGCAGGCCCCTTCTTATGTTCCAACTCGTTTAAAAAGTTAGTATCACTTTTTCCTGCCTAGCACAATGCGCTTTGCGCCTTTCTGGTGGATTAAAATGTGGTGTGTTTTTTAAATCAAAAAGCAATGGCTCTCTGTTTGTTTGCTTCCAGGATCACGAGCATGCCACCTTTGACGATATTTTGGGTACGTGAGTAATTAAGCTGAATAGACGGGACTGGGACTGGTGGGTGGGTGGGTGGCATCGTGCCCTGAGACAAATGGCTAAAAACTTTGCTTCACTGTCAGTCCTGGATGCAAGACAAAGGTTTCTTCACACCCCACTGGCTCCAAAGGAAGCTCACCTCTAGAGAAAAGGGGAAGGGCTGGGGTGCCTTTCGCTGGCCTCCTTCTAATCTTCTTGGGTCTGATGGAATGGCGAGATCCATCCTTTAGACTACAATCCCAATCAGCCTCACTCAGTGCAAAGGGTTTTAAAAGTGGAGTAGACAATCAATCAACTTCTCGATTGTGGCCAATGACCAATACAGGGGTACCTCTAGTTACAAATGCTTCTGATTACAAACACTTCAGGATACAAGCTCCGCTAACCTGGAAGTAGCTGCTCCTGGTTGCGAACTTTGCCCCAGGATCTGAACGAAAACCACGCGCTAGAGGCCCGTGCACAACGGGAAGCCCCATTAGCGAAAGCGCTCCTCAGGATAAGAACGGTTTAAGCTTAAGAACGGACCTCCGGAACGAATTACGTTCGTAACCAGAGGTATCCCTATATTCGGAAAGAAACTTTTTACATACATATATAAAGTAATGCAAAGCAAAATAGAAAACCACAGCAGTCAGATTACTAGTAAATGCATTGTGTTATAAAATTCTAGGCGCAAAAAAATATATGAAATTATAAATTTGTTAAAATTAATTCCTGGCAAGTTTTACATGCAGGAGAACATCAGCCACCCTTAAAGAGGTGGAAGGATATGTTCTGATCTGGAAGTATAAGATGCATCTGATCACCCTGGCAGTTTCTGTAAAAAGAGTTCGGTAAAAAAATCCTAGGCATATCATGATAAAAAGAACTCTGCATAAGAACTCAAGTTATCAGTTTTACCTCTACAGATTTGCAGGGGTATTTATGCTGACAATAGCAGAGGTTTTTTTTTTCAACCTCCCCTCCAGACCTGCTGATGGAAAAAAACATTTAAATGCTTTACTTCACGCAGCACATAGTTAAACTATGGAACTCACTCCCACAGGAAGCAGAGGTGGCCACCAACCTAGATGTATTTAAAAGAGAACTGGACAGATTCATGGAGAAGAAGAAGGCTACCAGTGGCCATTAGCCACGATGGTTTTGCTCTGCCTCCACTGCCAGAGGCAGCAATTATTCAGAATACCTGTTGCTGGATATCACAGGAGTTTATAGTGCTCCTCTTGTGGTCAGGTCCTGCTTTTGGGCTTCCCAATGGGGCAGTGGTGAACGGTGCCGCTTGGCTGCCCGAGGCGGCACCTCCTGGGAGTGGGGCGTCACTCCGCAGCGCCCATGCACCCTGACACGCGCGTCCTGACGTAACGACGCGAGCGCCAAGACGAGCCAGGACGGACTGCGCATGTCCACACATGCGCAGTCCGTCTGGGTTGATGCTGCTGCTCTGCTTAGCCAGCGGCGCTCGTTCGGCGCTCTGCTTCTTCCTGCTCGGGCGGAGGAGGCGACGGGCGGAGCTAGGGGCGGCCCATCCCCTTCGCCCCTCCCTTGCTATGTGCCTGCAATGGGGCATCTGGTTGGCTGCTGTGGGAACAGGATGCTGGACTAGATGGGCCCTTGGCCTGATCCAGTAGGACTGCCCTTAAGTTCTTAGGGACCAGCCCTTTGCTTCCACCATGATGGTGATATCTGCACTTTGGTCAAAGCCTTTTCCTGCATGCTGTACATGTCTGATATACCCTTCCTCTTCCCTCCCTGCCACCCCACCTGCCCCTTTCCTTTCTTCCATAGAGGAAATTGAGAAGAAGCTGAACATCTATCGGAAGGGCTGCAAAATCTGGAAGATGCTGATTTTTTGTCAGGTACATAAATGCCCCCTGTCATTTCTTTCTTTCCCAAATCTTGGATTCACTTACCACTGCCTTGTTCACATCTTTCCCCCAGCCCTTCTCCCTAATGGCTTGTTCTCAAGAAGCTGGACTGAAGAAGTCCTTTCAGCCCGAGGGCCAGATTTCCTTCTGGGCAGTCTTCTGAGGGCCACATGACAGTGGTAGGCTGGGCCAGTGACAAATGTGGTTGGAGCAATGAATGACAATTTTGCCTTTGTACAGTAGGCTAGTTTTCTACAGAGAATAAATACACACACTCCTTTCTGTCCTCCACCAGGTCAGGCAAAAGGTGTGAACAAAGTTCAAGGATACATTGCGGCCAGGCAAACACACTTGGGGAGGGGGCAGTGAGGGGGTGGCCTGGAGAGAGTTCTGAGGGCCAGATGGGGAGGCTGGAGGGCTGCATTCATCCCCCGGGCTTGAGGTCCCCCATCCCATCATAAACTCCTTTCTCTCCTTCATCCTCCCGATTTTTGAGAGATGCTAGACTGCACAGCACCATCTTCTAGGTCTGTTCCCTCCCCTTGGCAACCACCAACAGCAGATTTTTTTCCTAGAGCCTCCATTTTTTTTGGTGCTGATTCGTGAAAGTGTATACTTAACCCTCACCAGGCTGCCACCTCCAAAGGCCTAGAAAATGTGTCATGTTTCTTAAGCACTCAGGACTGCCTATTCTCATTACAGTATTATCTTTTAAATGTCAAAGCCCTTGTTTGTGTGTTGCCTGGTCCACCTCCTTATCCTTTTTCAATTGTAAGTTGTTGAAATTTCCAAAACAAAGCAGAGTGCACAAAAGGCCTGGAGTTTTCACATTTCCACCCCATCAGACACACATCCAATAAATTCTCTTGTTCAGCAATACCTTCTTCTCTGGGGATTTTTGGAGTTTATTGGTCTGCATTCACATTTAAAGCATGATGATACCACTTTGAACAGTCATGGCTTTCCACAAAGGATTCTGGGAGCTAGAATTAATTAAGTGTGCTGAGCTCCCCTCACAGAGCTACTGTTTCTGAAGTGGTTTTACAATCAGCCCCTCTTCCCGGGCAATGTCAACTTTTCCACTGAATTTTTTTGCAATATATAGATCTGTTAAAATGTAATCAGTGAAGTCTGTAACATGGGGTGCAATTACTTGAGAGTAAGCCCTGCTGAACTCAACATAGCTGCCAAGTTTTCCCTTTTCTCGCGAGGAAGCCTATTCAGCATAATGGAAAATCCCTTTAAAAAAGGGATAACTTGGCAGCTATGGTTGAACTCAAGCGGGTCTTGTTTCTGAGTAAACATTACCATGATTGCAGTGTTAAGTCACTGGAAAGCAAGGCTGTTAAAAATAGCAGTTGACTGATAGCATGGTTTTTTTAATTGATTAATTTGCGTGTTCAAACAAAAGTTCTAAAGCAACAGACATACTTCCTTTGCCTTTTGAGGATACAAGCAGCAGCAGCATAGCAGAGGTGTTTCCCCTTATGTGAGAGAGCAGGGGGACACTTCTTCTAAGACCGCATTTGCACCATACCGTTAAAGCTCTATGATACCACTTTCAACTGTCATAACTCCCCCCCCCAAAAAAAAGAATTTTGAGAGCTCTAGTTTCTCCAGAGTGCTGGGAGTTGTTAGGAAACTCCAGTTTCCCTCACAGAGCTACAATTCCCAGAGTGGTTTAGCAATCAGTGCTTCCCAGAGAATTCTGGGAATTGCAGCTCTGTGAAGAGAACAGGGGGGTCTCCTATTCAGCTTTTAGTAAGGTGGGGAGGTAGGATTTGTTACCCACTGAATAATTTTAATAATTAATGGTTCTTTTTTGCATTACATGTGTTTTGCATTACATATGTTTTTATAATGATAAGTCACTCTGAGACATTTTTTTGTTGTAAGCAGCAAATAAATGTAATAAATAATAAGTGCCTCCCATTAGGTGTAAGGTAAAGGTAAAGGGACCCCTGACCATTAGGTCCAGTCGTGACCGACTCTGGGGTTGTGCGCTCATCTTGCATTATTGGCTGAGGGAGCCGGCGTACAGCTTCCAGGTCATGTGGCCAGCATGACAAAGCCGCTTCTGGCAAACCAGAGCAGCACATGGAAACGCCGTTTACCTTCCCGCTGTAGCGGTTCCTATTTATCTACTTGCATTTTGACGTGCTTTCGAACTGCTAGGTTGGCAGGAGCTGGGACCAAGCAACGGGAGCTCAGTCACAGGGATTCGAACCGCTGACCTTCTGATCAGCAAGCCCTAGGCTCAGTGGTTTAACCACAGCGCCACCTGGGTCCCATCCTATTAGGTGAAGCTGACCAAATAATAAAGGAAAAGCAGTAACTGCCATAGCTCCACTGCAGCACCCACAGGCTGTTTCTTCAGACTCTGCCTCTTTTCCTCCTGCAGGGCGGTCCAGGCCACTTGTACCTTCTGAAGAATAAAGTTGCCACATTTGCAAAAGTGGAGAAGGAGGAAGACATGATCTAGTGAGTGAGAGGATCCTGGACTTTTTACTTGTTTCTCATTTGGGAGCCACAGCTATGTGTATCCTGCACATGTATGGAACTTTGGACTAAAGTTTCAACATCTCAGCATTCACTGTGAACCATACTGAGACCAGCTGGTATAGGGCAGTATATAAATTCTAATAATAACAATATAGTTTCCAGTTCTTAGGACTGCAGAATATTGCCCATCCATTTTGGCTGTCCGAAATCTCTACATGTGCACAGCAATTGTGCAGGATTTCGCACAGAATTTGGAATCTGGAGAAGCTTCCAGATTGTTGTTGATTGGGAGAAAGCAAGCTTTCATGACCTCCAATAGAACTCTCCCCTCCTGAGTAGCAAAATAGAAACGTAGAGCTGGAAGGGAATCCAAGGACCACCTAGTCCAACCTCCTGCAGCACATTAAACAGCATAAAATAAATAAGTGAATACATTCATGTTTGTGGGAGTTATCTGCATTCAGATCTCTCTGGTGCAGAATCTGAGATGTGTTGGCCCAGAATCAATCAACCTTGGCTGACTGTCTTACATGGTTTTTGTCCTACCCTTCAAACACATTTTTTATTTAAAATCTTTCTATCTCTTCTCCATAGCAGATGATCCCAGAGCGAGCTACAGATTGATTGCCCATAAAATAAAACTCATCTTATATATATATATAAATGTAGGCATTGCGCGTGCAGAGGTCACAGCCTTTCTCTGTAACTGCTGAACCAAATTGCATCAAATTAGGACAAAGCGTACCTTGTCCATCAGTGAGGGATCTGGCATAATTTTTTCCCCAAAACACAGCTTTCATACCTTAAATAGTGATCAAACGCAAAAAAGTGGCGCAGAAATTAGGCATCACCAGCAAAAGCTCTGAAGACTCCAGCAGCATCCAATAGAAAGGCAGATTGCACGCTGTCACCAGCAAAACTTCTGAAGGGCGGTGCCAAATAATGACATCATCAACCAAGCAACTGAAACCATCAAGGCGCCATTACCAGACCCCCTAGGCCCCTGCCAGGCTGCTAGTCCCCAGGGGGGAGGGCGAGTGCCCGGATCGCAGGCCGCAACACGGCCTTTGTTTTATGTAGGCCCCTGCCAGGCTGCCAGGCCCCCACTAGGCCCAGGGGGAAGAGGGCGAGTGCCCAGATTGCGGGCTACAGCACAGCCTTTGTTTTATGTAGGCCCCTAGGCCCCTGCCAGGCTGCCACGCCCCCACTAGGCCTGGGGGGGAGAGGGCGAATGCCTGAATCGCAGGCCGCAGCATGGCCTTTGTTTTATGTAGGCCCCTGCCAGGCTACTAGGCCCCTACTAGGCCCGGGGGGGGGATAACCCACAGCAACGCACTTGGGGGCACGGCAAGGGGTTTTTACTTTAAAATTTAGCGGTCGTTGAGTCACATGCGAGGCTCCGGCGGCCATTTTAAGTAAGGGCAGTCGTGCCCCTTTTAATCTAGGCTTTATACTATGACTGATTGCAAGCCTCTGCATCTTTAAAACAACCAACAACCATGCACTTTCTCTCCCCAGTTTAAGTCCTCGGATATTTGCAGTGGCCAACCCCCCCCCCCAATTTACAATCTCCTACCTTCCCCATGCCACTTCCTGGGTTTTTATGGAACCGAACAGCTCGGGCGCTTCGGAACTCACCTTCTGTTGCTACAGGGCTGTGGGTCTTCACTATTTGACACCCCCCCCCCGGTTGGGATTATTAAAGTAGTTCTCTGGGTTCTCTGGGTCACCTACTCCAAATTTGGAAAATCCAAATAACAAAACACACACACAAATCCAAAACACACAACAATGCCCAAATCATACAATACCCACCAAAATAAATGACAACCCCAAAAATAAAATTAAACAATAATAACTTCTGCTTCTCATGTTCTTATTTCAATTTTTTTAAAATCTAAATATATAAAAATGTTCATGATGGAGATATTGGGGGGAGGGGACAGCACTCCCCAGGGGAAACAGAGGGAAGGGTATCCTACCGAAACACAGGGAGAGGATGCGATGGAAGAAGAATGGAAAGATTTTAAATTGTATTTAAAAAAATATGCTAAAGTAACATATTAGATCAGAAATTAAGTTGTAAATAAACTGTGGAATTTAGGAATATGTGTTATGAAAGGTAGAAAATAAGGCTAGGTAAGGTGATGAAAATGATTTAGAACTTGCTAACTATAAATGTGTTAAAGAACCACAGGGAGGGAAGCCCGAGGAAGTCCCATTATACCATGTGAGATGATATGAGAATTGTTACCGTATATATTTTCTTTTTTCTTTTTATTCTATGTGTCTATTTTTCTTTTTTTTCTTTTATATATTGTTGTTATTTTTGAGAAAATACTAATAAAAAATATAAAAAGAAAAGAAAAGCTGGTGACACTGGATCAAGTTCATCAATTTTGTTGAATTTATTGAACTAGATAGTTTTAATTGGATTTTTAAAAATGTGCAATTAATTGCTGCTGTTTAAAATTTTTATTGTGGGTTGTGCAAACCGCTATTCTGATGTGTGTGTTTTTTTTAAAGGGTAGGGAGAGGTGGTCCATTTTTTTGGGGGGGAATCACTGGGTTAAGGAATGGGTGGGGGACATACCTGCAAAGTTGCTGTCAGAGAAATAAGGGACCGGGCCGGAAATAGCAGACCGGAAGTAGCGCTGCCGCCATTTTGGAACTGGGCAGAGCAGCATCAAAAGTCGCTTCTGAGCATGCTCCGCCCAGTTCCAAAATGGTCGTCGCGCCAGAATAAACCAGGAAAAAACAAAAAAATCCGTTTTTTCAGCTAGGAACAGCTGGAAAAACAGGGATTTCCCGGGGAAAACGGGAGACTTTGCAGCTATGGTAGGGGAACCTTTTTCAACCAGTGAGCCAGATATTGATATCCTGCCACCCCAGCAGACCATCTTTTATAATCTGACATCCCTCTGGCGCCAGGTGGGTGGTGCTTTGCACCTGTCAACAGAGTTGACCCACTGGAGGACGCAGGGGAAATACCACACAAAGTGGTACTGAACTCCCCACCAATCCTGCTTCGCATTAACATTATTGAAAGTGGGACCATGTATAACTGTCCCAATACCAACATAAGCACAAATCATTGTGAAGACACCATAAAAAGGAGGGCCCTCAAAATGGGCTGCCCACACATGTTTTTGGTCATAGAATTGTAGAGTTGGAAGGGAATCCAAGGGTCATCTAGTCCAACCCCCTGCAATGCAGGAATCTCAGCTAAAGCTTAAAAACCTCCCAAGGAAGGGAAGTCCACAACCTCCCAAGGAAGGTTTCAGTGTGTTTTGTGTTGGTGGTGGGTGTCTCTGAGCCCAGGCATGGTGGGGGCAAGTTCCATTAGGCATTAGGCAACCGGCCAGCCAGGAAAGATCATGTGGCATTTGACAGAACCCCCTCCCCCATGACTGACTAATGGATTCTTCCATCTCACCCCCCCTCCAGTTTCTGGAAGCGGCTGGGCCACCTGATGAGCAAGCTGAACCCGGAGCCAAACATCATTCACATAATGGGGTGCTACGTGCTTGGGAACCACAATGGAGAGAAGGTGAGGCCTTCCACCTTGTTCCCCAGAGAGGCTCCAGGTGACTCCAGCACAGCGTTTGGGAACCTGTTTCAACCTCTGAAACCCACAGGCCAGTGGTGGGTGGGACCAAAGGAAAAAGTGGGTGGGGCAATGGATGTGATTTGTACCTCTGAATAGTAAGCCACATCCCAGCTATGCAAATCAGTATTACATGTGCACACACATGCACACACCCTATTCCACCCTCCCTTCAAAGCAAGCAAGAAGCATGGTGATAAGTTTACAACAGTTTACATCCCAGATAGGCAAAAGTTTCCATGGAGCGTGCAGGCCAGGCCTAGTGCGGAGTAGGCATGTCCAGGGAGAGTTCCAAGGGCCAGATAGAGAGCTCTAGAGGGCCGCTCTAGCAGTTCTGGTCCAGCTCTTTCCTCTGTGCTGTTCTTTTCTGGAGATAACTTCTCAAAGTCTTCCTGTCTCTGATATCACAGTAGTGAAACATACTGTGTAGTGGGGAAGAGCATAGCTCAATGGCAGAGCATCTGCTTTGCATGCAGAAGGTCCTAGGTTCAATCTCCAATGGCACCTCTTGGCAGTGCTAGGAAACGCCTTAAACCCTGGAGAGCTGCTGACAGTCAGTGTAGACAATACTGGGCTAGATGGGGTGATGGCCTGGCTTAGTATAAGGCAGATTCCTGTGTTCCACCAGCCATGGGCCCTGGTAAGATCCTGTGCAATTGGCAGCTGGCCAAGGCTGCCAACTGCAAACAGTGACCCTGGCCAGAAAGCAGTGATTGTGAAGCTCCTTTGCCTTCCAGCTGTTCCAAAATCTGAAGAATCTGATGAACCCCTGCCGAGTTACTTTTGAATCTCCTCTCGAACTCTCTGCTCAAGGTAGGTTGCTTTGTTGCTTGGTGTGGGGGCTGATTCCAGAGTCCTCTGGGAAGGGGGGCTTATTGTTGAACCATTCTGGGAATTGTAGCTCATTGAAGACAAATAGGGAATCTCCCTAACAGTTCTCAGCACCTTTAACAAACTACAGTTCCCAGGATTCTTTGGGGAGGGGAAACATAACTGTTTGAAGTGGCATAGCAGAGCTACAAATGTTTAGTTTGCAGATGGGGCCATGAAATGTGGACTCCAAGGGGTTACCCCAACATAGCTTCCATAGACGTTAACCTAACCTTGCTATGCGGTGTTGACTCGGCCTTCTCTGTGTTGTGTTTCCAGGGAAGCAAATGATCGAGACTTACTTCGATTTCCGCCTTTACCGCCTCTGGAAGACCCGCCAGCACTCCAAGCTCTTGGATTACGACGACATCTTGTGAGCCAAGCAAGTGGTGGCTGAGAGTGGGTTGGTTTTATTGGAGTCCCAAGTGCCGTGCAGAGGGAAAGAGAGAGACCTTTTCGCAGGCACAGGGGAGGCCTTAGGAGCCCCGTCATGGGTGGTAGTTTGTGCTGCAGAGCAAAACAGGAGTGTTGTCGGGACGTCGGGAGACTTGGAGCGTGCAGCCTGCTTACCTGGAGTGCAGTGTCTGATGGAGGGAGCACTGTTGGAGCAGGACAGGATAGGAGTATCCTCGTGGAACTGAGCTGATTTTTTGATCACGAAGGGCCAAACTCCATTGCAGGTCCTTTTAAAACAGACATTCCAAGCTCAGGTTTTCTTAACTACAAAAACTCATCATCTTTTATTCGCCCTCCCCCCTTTCTTCTCGTGCTACCAGAATGGGGGAAACATTGCCTGTGTGCAATGCCTTGTGGTTTCATGTACGGGTGTTGCCTCTTCTTTTGCAGGCAAAGGAACACCATGCTCAACCCTGCGTGCTTTTGAGATGTGAGGTCCGAAATGGTTCGAAATGGATTAAAGGAAGTTCAGACTTTAAAATCTTGTCCATTTTAATAGGATATATATACATATATATGTGTTTGTGTGTGTGTACACACACACACACACACACACACACACACACACACACACACTTTTTTACATGAATAGAGGGAATATTTAATTAGCTAATGCTGTAAACACACATCAGTAACTAATAGATGAGATATTTTTGGTCTGCTTGAAAATATATTTGAAATAGGAATATATCTTCTGTAGACATACCGTATATATATATATAATCACCAGCAGGATGGTTTTCTCACACGCTTTTTTCCAGCAGACCTGCATGTCTGCCGTTACTTGGTTTCCAGGTTAGCTGTGGAGGGACGCTTTTCAATTATGGGCTCTCATAAGAGGGTCAAGGTGTCCTTGCAAGCAAATTTCTGATTTGCAGCTTGGCGAAATGTTCTTTTGCCAGCCTTTTTTTCCCTTTAGATATACAACAACATGGCCAAGAAGGATCTTGGTCTGTTTCCACAAGTAGATATATTGCAAACTAGAAATGAATAGCCATCTTTCAAAAGACTCTCTCTTGCTGCACTTAACCTAGTTGTTTGGGTTTTTTTCTCTCTCTGAAAGATGGCTGCTGTATAAGGATCAGGGAAATGTCTGCTAGAACATCTTAGTTACAGAGGAAATTTCATTTGCTTGTGTATGGTTCAGAATTCCAACATAGGGATATGGTGTCCATTTCTCCTCCCCTTCTTTTGCACAGAGAAGGGAATTTGCTGGTAGCAAACTGGCTCTTAACTACATACTGGGCTTGTCTATTATCTGTGATTGATCGTAGTTTGGATGATCCAGACCTGTGCTTATTTACCTTTTGGAAGAAGTGCTGTGACATAGCCACATTTTAGGTTTTTTGTGGTCCTCCTACCTCTTCAGGTGATATGAATACCTGAGGAACCTGCACTTTGTGACAAAGGTGTAGTCTCCCTGGTTATTTTGGGTGGAATTTCCTCGTCTTTTTTCTTTCCATGAAGTGGAAAGTACTTCGGAAGCACTCAGTTAGCCTCCCCTATTTTTCTTAGTTTCTAAGAAGATTGTGAAGTGAAAACAAGTATATATGCACTGTAAGTCTTTCTTGTGGTAAAATGAAAACCCCACTTTAACAAGCCCACCACCCCACGTTCTCCACTGTTGTGATGGTCTCCATGCACCCTTGCTATCTATACCATTGCCAAGGCAGATGACAGAACCGCAACCCTCATTGTCTCCCCATATTTATGCTACAAAAGCTGTTCTGAGAAGCGGTGTTGACGAGAGCATCCCAGGTAGCAAGAGGGTGCTGCTGTAAAAATCCACACTGTTCAAATGGCAATGGGTGTTTTGGATTTTGGAATTTTCCTGTTTCAATCATAAAGAACTTTTTTAATACAGTAGGTTCCTTTTAAAAAACAAAACCTGAAGGGTTTGTTTTTGTTTTTGTAAATCTGTACAGCGACTGTATTCTACAACCTGTCATTTTATCTGTCAATGGCAGTCCTTCATTGAGAACCGTACACAGGATAACATAAATTTCAATATTGCGCTGGAGGGAAAGATCCAAGTGGGGGAATTTGTGGGTCTCTCTCTCTCTCTCTCTCTCTCCCCCTCCCTCTCCCTCTCTCTCTCTTTCCCCCCCCCCCTTCTCTCTCTCTCTCTCTGTGTGCGTGTACCCCCTAAAAACCTAAAGATCTGAAGTGGAAAAGTAGTTGGAAATAACTATTCAAGAACAAAAGTTAGTCAGTTTAGGAAAAGCATTAACTCAAGACTGTTTAACCCACATAGTTGGCTCATTGCTGTCTGTTATGCAAAGCAGGGGGCAAGGCTTTGATTCTATTTTTTGCTTTTCTCAGACACTGTCGAGCAAATACTTAATTAAGCAAAGGACTTTTTTTTTCTTTAAAAGGGGTGAGGGGGTGGGGAGTGGAAAGGATTTACCATCTGAACTCAGCTGTGCCACCAGGGGGCAACCAAACACTTCTTCCCTAGCACAAAGCCTCTGCGTAGAGGTGAGGGTAGTGGCAGTGTTTGGCGGGATGGGGACCGCTTCATACATGATGCTTTTCACACACAGGAAATCTCAGCATGAAAAGAAGCTGAGTGCAGAACCTGCGTTGTGCTGTATGTCACAGATCAGGCGGCCAGCATGGCATCTGCCTGGTCCATAAACTTTTTTTTTTTTGGCACAAGGAAATCACACTTAAAGAGTCTGATCCAGCAGTCAGTCTCCCAGCAAGCACCCCTTGAATGACCCTGCAGAGAAGCTGGTGAGCAGGGTGTACAATGGAGGTAGAAGCCACTGCAACTTCACCTCTAGTATCCAAATATCTAAGGTAGACTGCTTGCAAACAACAGGCTCTGTTTTTAGTCCTCGTGGCTGATAACCACTGATAGGCTTGGCCTCCATAAATCTGTCTAGGCCAGGGTGGTCAAAGTGGGCTGCAAGGGCACTTTGACACAGAACTCACAGGCCACACACTGCCCTTGTCATTCAGAGCGGTGACACACACACACACACACACACACACACACACACACGCCTTAGCACTTGCACTGCCTTCACAAAGATGGCTAACTGGGGGTCTTAGAGCTGGGAAAGCACTTACTAGGCTTTGGGAAGGAGGCGGGAGAACCATAGCTGCCAAGTTTTCCCTTTTCTCGCGAGGAAGCCTATTCAGCATAAGGGGAAATCCCTTAAAAAAAGGGATAACTTGGCAGCTATGGGGAGAACTCTAGCACCCTGTCAGAGTAGTCATACTTTCTACCCAAAGCTGGGTGGGCTTTTGGGAAGGCAGGAAAGGACTGGTAGGGGAGCATTGAATGTTGCAATGGGTCACCCAGAAAGGCAGATCACACATTGGACCATTCTGGTCCAGCAGCGGAGCAAGCCGATCAGGTGCCTGGGGCGGCACCCCAGGGGCGGGGCAAGCTGGGTCAGGACGCTCCGCGATACAGCTGGGGGGGGGGAGGGAGGCAGCAGGCGGACTCTTTGGGGCAGAGTGGAGCCTGCGGGTGCCCAAGCCACCATGTCACTCCCAGGAGAGATGTGTGGCTTGGGCGCACTGCAGGCGCTGTGGTGAGTCCTACATGGCATTTTGTCACCCTCCTTTGGTGACACCCGGGCACCATGCCCACACCGCAGCCCTGTTCCTCTGCCCCTGCCCTGGTTCAGTTCCTTAAAAAATAAAAATAAATAAAGCCCTGTCTTCTAGCTGTTTCCAGGTTCATGTGACAGTTTTATGTTCTGATTCCCCAGATCTTAATGTAGGGGAGAGTTGTGAGCGTGTAACAGTCCTTAGAGATGCCTGCCCCTTCTCTCTCTCTCTCTCTCTCTCTCTCTCTCTCTCTCTCTCTCTCTCTCTCTCTCTCTCTGTGTGTGTGTGTGTGTTTGTTGTAGAATTATGCCATTGGAAAGGTCTCATCAGAGCCAATGCTTTCCTTTGAGAATCACCCAGGAGAGGGATGCATTGATATTCCTACCTGAGTACCTTGTTCTATCCATGAACCTCTACTCCTATTTGCGGTAAGAAAGTGTTTCCTTATGTTATAACCAGATCTACCTCCCTGTAGTTCAAAGCCATCGGCTCTCATCATTTTCTTGGAGGATGGGGTGAACAGACACTCCTCATTTCTGCCAGTCTCTTACATATGCCTACTTTTAACACTTTGTCCCTTCAAACGTGCTCACCCACTTCAAGCTTTCCTTGATCCAGGGATCTACAAAAGATCCCTTTGCAATCTCTCAGTCAGCAAATCCTTCCTGAAGTCTATGGATTTGGGGCTAAATTCAGTATTCTTCACCCCCCCAAAATTTTTAGCTCTCCTTTTGGCCACTGCACACTGGAAGCACTGTGTTAAGTCATTTGATGGGAAAAAGGATGGGAGCTGGCTTCTAGCCCTCAAGGATGGGATGATAAGGCTGCAACTTCTCAGGTAGTGCTCAGTGATAACTAGAACAGTGTGGCCTCCTTGCATAGCTTTTGTCCTCCTTTGTGTGATGCAGTGAAAACAGGATGCTGTAAAATGCAAACACTGAGAAACAGTACATCATCCACGTGGTTTGCAAAATTCAGCTTTCCTTGAGCAGAATACAGTGTCACCTCTTTGCAGAATTGATTTTTATTTAATGAATGTAAAGTTTTTTGAAAAAGTCTATTGACTGATGGTGTGAGAAGCCACAACAGTACCATTTAAACACTCCCATGTTTACAGGACAATTTGCCATGAACCCTGAATTGAAAATAGTAAGATGCCTTATACTGTGTCAGACCATAGATCCATCCAGCTCAGCATTGTCTATGCCAGTCTTTCTCAACCTTAGATCCCCAGATGCTGTTGGACTACAACTTCCATCATCACTGGCCCTGTTAACTGGGGATGATGGGAGTTGTAGTCCAACAACCTCTGGGGACCTAAGGTTGAGAAAAGCTATACTGACTGGTCTTTCCCAGCCCTGTCTTGGAGATGCTGGGGATTGAATTTGGAAACTTTTGCATGCAAGGCAGATGTTCTAGGACTGAGCTACCATCCTTTCCCAAAAGCATGGCCCTGCCCCTGCATCTTTTTCAGATGCACCACTGCCTGATCTATGATCCCTTTCAATACTTGTTACTCATTTAAACATAATCTTTACAGAACGTAAAATGCCTGGAAATCTTCAATCATTGATGCAAAGAACTAATTCTTTTTACTACTCTGCTTCAGAATAAATACTTAGCGCCCCACACTATGCATTTGAATATTTCATGAAATACATTCCCTTTAGTGAAAAGAGAAGCAATGCAAATCAGAAGGTCTCTGAGAAGTCATGGGAGCTGCCTCCTTCCATTCTGCACAATAAAGTGGCATTGGTGGACTTCCTTGTGCAGGGAATGCTATGGAAATATGGGAGCTCATATAAGGTAGGGTTACCTAGGTAGGGTACTTTCCTATTTTAAAAGTCATGCTTTCTCTTGTGATGCCGTTTCAGCACCACCACCCCGCATGACACGAATCTGGTACAACCACTATAATTCTTGTGGGTTTTTAGTACCAGCAGTGGTCAATTTGGACCACTGTGGACATAGGGCTGATGGGGATACCTCCTGTCATCTTCTGGGAGGACTTTGGTAAATCCACAGTAGCCCCATTCACTGCAGTACTCCTGGGCTTTCTCTGAAATCCCCTCTTAGCAAGGCAGAACAAAATTTTATCTTGCGCAACTGCCTCTTAATGCAAATCAAGCATCTTCAGAATGTTCTGGGAAAGAGATTGGTGTCCAACCATGGCTTCCCACTTCTTTGCTCCTCCAAAATATATACAAGCCTTTGTGACATAAGTAACACCCCAGCCTAAGTCAGACCACTGGTCTGCCTAATTCCGAATGCCATCAGTTTCCCGAGGTTCTCAAGCAGAGAAGTCTTTCCTAGTTCTACTTCTGAAAATGCTAGGAACTGAATTTGGGGTCTTCGGCATGGGAAGGTGTTTTCCTCACTGAGCTATAACAAATTACCATTCAAGACAATCAACTGCCTTCTTCCCAATGCCCCATTGTGGTTCTGTGCTTCAGTTCTGGAAGTCCCCAAGCAGAAGGTGGCCTCAATGTAGACACAATTCTGTTTGGACACCATGTACCTCAGTTTTTGAGCTGCTGGCATGGAAAAATTGTGTACGGCAAGGAGTGCACTGCATTCTAAAGCCATGAACCTCTGAATTTTGTCCCAAACCTAATCCATGTTTTCTTTTAAAAAAATAAAAAAAATAAATGAAATAACTGATTAGCTGACAAGGAAGGTGGCATTTTATCCTCACTTCATTGCTCATTACAATTGGCAGTTTGTACTGTTCATTGAAGACCAGGACTGTACTGGGGTTGCATTGGAACTTACCTATTCCAGTATACAGCAATAACACATCAGAGGGGTCTCCTGTGACAATAACCCCATTCTTTCTGGCCCTTGGTCTTCTCCAAGGAAGTCCATTTTATGAGACCCATCCCATGTCTTACCATCTTGATCTCCGGGATCATTCTCTCTGTTGAGCATAAATAGCATCCTGGATCAGATGAAACTATGAGCCTCAAGCTTTGGACAGGGGAAATACTACACTTGGCCAGATTCCTAGACTTTTAGATGGGCATGTGCCAAATTCTGTGGTTACTGTTAGCTTGTTTTGCGGTCTTGCCATTTTTTGGTGCAAAAAGGATGATTGGGTCTGAACATCTATAGTGGTCTCCATAGTGGACTGTAGAGTGACACTGAGACCTGGGATAGAAAAAAGATGCTATATGTCAAGGGCATTTCACCAATATGACAGTTAGCTAAATGTCTTCACAATATCCCAATTTGGAGGGTAACTAGAAAGTTGGATTGATGCAAACTAGTGGCACTGATAGACGTGCTCTTATCATGAAGGACGCTGTGTTGGTGAATAGTTTTTGTTTTTCACAAACAAGTGGATAGTATTACCTATCCTGCATAATCTGAAGGAGATATTTGTTGACTGGGGGAGGCATACAGAAGACATTCAGTGTGGTGTAGTGCTCACCACTGAGGTAATAACCAGGGAGTCCCTCATTCAAATTCCCACTTGGCTATGAAACTTATTGAATGACCTTGGGCCAGTCACTACATCTCAGCCTAACCTACCTCACAGGGTTGTTGTGAGGATAAAATTGTGTGTTTAAGGGCAGAAGAACCTTGGGTGCTGCTCTGAGTTTTGTTTTGTTTTTAGAAAGGGCCATATAAAAATGTAACATAAATACAGAAGAGGAAAGAAGCTCTAGCTTCTTGTGTCTAATCCCCCCAGTGAGAGAGATATTTGGAACATCACAGATGAAGCTCCTGAAACTGAAAAGGTTTTGAGTGTTGGAACTGGGCTGCTTTATAGTTTTCTGTTATGCTTTTGGTAAAAGACACAGGCTGTGATACATTTAAAGGACAGAGAACGAACTCTGAATTTAGGAACTGCTACTTTCAACACAGCTGCTTCCATTGCAGAAGAAACTTGCCTCCTGTGCAGTGGAAGATGCTAAAACAGCAGTGCAAGGGTAGACAGCAGGGTGCCCTCCTTTTCTTGTTTGACCACAAGGCCCATCAGTCCCTCCCATCGTGGCCTGTGGTCAGGATGGTGAGAGCTGTCATCCAACATCTTCTGGAGGGCACCACGTTGCCTACCCCTCCCATGGCATTATGTGCAGTTCTCTCTGAAGCAGCCGCCGACCTCAGGAGTATAGGGTGAGGTATGTGAGCATAAGAATTATCTTGTTGGTTCTCACCAAGGCCAATGGGTTCTATCCAATGTAGCGCTGAATTAAAATCACTTAGCAGTATACTTGTCTCTGCTACCGGTAGTGAAATGCTTTGCACCAGTGTAACATAGTTGTGCAAGAGGCATGAGTACTGTAGGTTGCTCACCTCTCCACTACAGCCTTGGCAATAGCAGGCAGTGAATGTTGGATACAACTGGAGCTTTGCTTTCAGAACCCTGGCTCCATCTGATTTACCACGGTTGAGACCCTGGTGTGATGCAGCAACACAGTTCTTAGTTCCTAAACCTCCTTCATTGTCCTTAAGTAGTTTTAAGGCTGGCCTTGTTGGTTTCATCATCACCGTGCAGGTGGTCTTTCGCCTCCCGCCTCTTCAAGCTGGGCTTCTCATCTCCTGTCTCACTCATCTGTATTCAATTATCATTTCTGAAATAAATGAAAGTTTCTAGGTTTTCAGATGTGATTTAATAAAAAGAACCCTTGGGGATGACTGACATTTGGTGTCCTTTGTTCTTTTCACTATACATACCTTGTTTGCTATGCACCTTGTTTATCAACACCCCCTCTGCATTGTTCCCATTATATAGGAATTTAGGAGACTCATGTTTTCATTATACGGAACACAATTTACTTATTTGGAATATGCAGGGTCAGAGTAGTGGTAAGAATGTTAGACTGGGACCTGGAAGACCAGGGTTCAGATTCCCCACTGGGTGACCATGAGCCAATCCCTGTCTCTCAGCCTAACCTATCCCACAGGGTTGTTGTGAGGATAAAATTGGAAGGAGGAGAACCCTGGGTAACCCCTTGAGCCCCTTGAAGAAAAAGCGGGCTATAAATGTAATAAGATTTTAATGAAAAAGCTATGTAGGTCAACTTTTCAGTCTGTTAAAGCAACTCACAGGAGGATAGTATGCAGGGCCAGCTCTAAGGCAAGGCTGGGTGGCGCAGGGCGCCGGGCCGCCAGGGGGGAGTCGCACGGCTGCACCTGCTGCAGCGGCGCTGCACCCACCAGACAGCTGTGGGGGGGCGCCCTGCACCATGGTGGGGTAGAGCGATCTTCGCACCACGGCACCAGGGCGCCTGATATGCTTAAGACGGCCCTGATAGTATGATGATATAATTTGCAAGTGGGGACCTATGCTTTGGTTTTGTTGAGAGCAAAGCATCTTCAAGTCCATGTTGAAGCATAGAATCAGAGTTGGAAGAGACTACAAGGTCCATCCAGTCCAAACCCCCTGCCAAGCAGGAAACAACATCAAAGCATTCCTGACATATGCCTGTCAAGCCTCCGCTTAAAGACCTCCAAAGAAGGAGACTCCACCACACTCCTTGGCAGCAAATCCCACTGCCGGACAGCTCTTACTGTCAGGAAGTTCTTCCTAATGTTTAGGTGTAATCTTCTTTCTTGTAGTTCTGGGCATTATGTTTCCAGGATCCAAACTGGCTCTGCCTACCTGAGCATGCTAGGAGGGCTTCCTGTTTGCATGCACAGCAATAGCCTTCCTGGCAAGGATAACCAACATGGTCCCTCCAAAATTATTGGACTCAAGCTGGCATCAGTCGCAGCTGACCAATGGTGAGGAATGATGAGTCATCCAGCAGGAGGGCATCACATTAGCTACCCTTCTCTAGTATATTTGTTTGCCTCTGACTTCATTGTTCCTGCCTTCTAGCACCCCTCAGTTGCCTACAGCTTAGCCCTCGTAGACATGCACCCATTCATATATCAGTCTTAAACACACCATTCATGTGCACCTTTTTTCTGTGGTTTTCTCTCTCCTCACCCTAGGAAGACCCCACTGCCTTGGGACTTGCAGAGCATCTCTAGAAACAGCAACACAGGTGCAGCTGCAATGTTAGCGGATATTCCATTGTATTCCAACGTTCGAGTCAGTGACCCTGGAGCCCTAGAGCTAGCAAGGTTCCAAACATGACCGTTTGTATTTACTTCCACCCCACCCCCTTGATTTTATCAAACTTCTCTTATCAGGAAGGGACTGTAAATTGGCAGCACTTCTCGTTTCCTGTAAAGTGACACATTTGCACGTCTTTAAGCCAACATGCCTTAATCTGATACTTCATTTCTTGTTTTACTTGGTGCCTAAAATAGAATCCAATGTTGGCTTTGCCTTAGTGATCTAGATACAGACTAGATTCCAGCCTGTTGACAATGCAGAGAAGCTTACACGTGGCTTACTGAAACTGGGTTGGCCTTAGCAAAGGTGTGGCTTCACTGACCCAGTGGGTTGCTTCCACCTGTGAGCTTGGTTTCAAGTGGACCTCCTGCACTTCACCCTACAGTAGGCTTAGCTGCCAGATGTTGTCTTCCAGTGGTGTACCCTGACGAAGCATAAAGAACCATTGCAAAAACAACAACACAATCTTAATTTGCAGATTTATCAAAGAAAGTGAAAGTGGGGGCTATTAAAGAAATAGAATTGAACATTATAAAATAGAGGGGGGGGAATGTGAATAATACCAATAGTATCAAAACACACACCATCAATTCACATGCAGTAACCATTAGTACATTCATTTTAACAGAAACAAGCAAGTTACGGTAATATAAGCCCACATTCATACTGTGATGCC